>NC_090269.1:179475461-179786211 GCF_040414725.1 Anabrus simplex
TAGCCTGTACAATCTGATCTTCAGGAAAATGAAGGGCAAACACCCTAGTATAAAACTTAATGTCTTGTATGAAATCAGCCAAGTTCTCATCCAAGCGCTGTACACGATAATAGTACTTCTGAATCAGAGATGACCTCGCGCGGGCGGGAATAAAATTTGCAAGCAAGTGTGCATGAAAATCTTCAATAGATGACTGTTCGGCTATGGCTCTTACTATTTTGTCAGAAAGAATACCAATTGCATAAGGATAGATGATTTGCAAAATTTGACATGGAGAAAGAGAAAACACAAGGGCATGATCTTGAAATTCAACCAGAAATCTTAAAAATGAAATTACTTCACTGGTGGTATTAACCGAAAACTTAGAGATACCTCTGAGCAACATTGCCAATGGATGAGGCAAGCTGCTAAACCCGGGTGACATAGTAGGTAAAGATTTCAATGGCAAGGTAGTTAATTCAGAACGGCTGTTACTCAACGATGCACGGCGTTCAGACTCGTCCAATGGGGCAGAAGTTGTTTGAGCCGCAACGGTTATCCTATTGACTTCTCCCTTATGAGGCTCTTCCTCGCTACCTACATTCACCGTGACGGGTTGATCAGTTTTGGGAGGAACCTCCCCAGTTAACAATTGAGTGACCTTGCTAGATAATTCGGACATATTTTCAAGCAGCGTACTAGCTTCCTTCTTCTGAACGTCATTCAACTTCAGAGACAACAGATCATTAACTCTATTTGAAAAGTGATATAGCCTAGCTTGCACACGCTTAATTTGATTAGGAGAAGGGTCATTTTCATCAAAAAAACTAACTACAGAAGCTAGCCCAGTAATATTCTCCGTGATCGTGGAAAGAGAGTCGTCAATTTCTTTCTCTCCCAAATTGGGGATGGAAATGGGCAAATCTAGGGACTCTCTAAGCTTGTTTGTGTCTACTGCAACCGTGCCTCCAGATTGTACATTTCTAATAGTCAATTCATAGATCAACTCCTCCTTGCGCAAATAGTTAAGATGGAGAACATCGCGAGGGCCGGGCATGGTGACAGAACAATTTTGAAAAACTCAAAAATTCCAGCAACTGGGAAAATAGTTAGAGTTCGGAACAAAACAATGTTTAGCCGTCAAAAGGGGCTAAAGTGAGACCCATTCAACCACGCTCTGCTACCACTTGTTACCGAGTTTTTGTGGTAGTTATGCGTGAAAGAAGGTGCGGGGTGGTGAACAGGTCTCAAGCTACTAAAGTAAAATTAATTTAAAATTTAACAAGGTTATATTTTCTTTTTTAAACAAAGAAATAACAAGCATGGCAGGTACAAAGTAGCAAGTCCAAAGGGTAGTTACAATATTTACAAGATTTGGGCTTCGCGCCCTGACTCCACAATGCTAGGGCAATCAGCCCAGTTTTACCCCAAACACAAGTTTCAACAGAGGGGCAGAAAACCCCATTCATGCCTAGGAGCCCTTGCTCCAAATTACACAGAAAAGCCTCCACGAGGCGTACAACACTCAATTTTCAAAAGAGCCACTCGCTCTCAAATTCAAGCCTCTCCCAGGCCACACCAAACTCCACCTTCAAGTTGTCCTCAACGGGCCTAAACACAGGGGTAGAATACCCAATCTACTGAGGTCTATAAAATGAAAAGAAGGTTAATTAAATGACCTCTAAGGTAACAATTTGAGAGGAGGCGAACTTGCACTCCTAATACACTTTGATTAAGACCTACTTGGCACTAGGCCGTTAATACAAGGGCTAATCCCATACTAAAGAGGTGACTTAAGAAGAGAACAATTTGTTTTACGTTAACGAAGAATAGGTTGAGAAAAATAAGTTCACCTCAAAACAATATGAGTGGGAGCTCGAGAGGGTTAGCACTCTCTATCCCAGTATGTAGCTTTAAAAGAGAATATATGAAAGAGTAGTTACATTTAGGAAAAGGTTACATGGTGGAACGCTTAGAACCCGCCCCGAGAGTTAAACTGCTGAGCTAGCAAAGAAAGAAGTTATTAATCGGTCATTACTTTGTTGTTGACCGCTGCCGAGGAACGAGGCGCTTCCCGCCTCCTGCTATGTACTTTATACACTGAAAGATGGAACAGAAGTGGCCCGGAGACCCTAAAATCAGCAATTTATATACTCTCGCGGAAGTTTCTAGGCGTTAGGGGAATGAGAACACCCTCCCACGAGGATTTTATTGGTTCATCCATAAACCCCCTACACAATACTAAGAAGAAACACATAATTGGTGGAAAATTAATTTAAGAAATTCGGGATAGGCTAGATTTAAAACAAGGGGAAAGAAGGGGTTAATATTGCCAACTTAACCAATGACTGAAAGAAATTTAGCAAAGAACGAACATTTAAAATAAAAATTTCTCCAACAAAATAGTTCTTTGACTCCGCACTAGGGTGCACTATTGTTGATCTTCAGTAGTGTCCTCTAGAAGAGAAAGTTCACACTTCTTACTTCAAGCAAAACAAAAACACATCAAAAATGACACAGTTCAAAAACTCAAAATTTTCCACGTGGTGACATCTTCTGAGAAGGTAGCGAATTAATAGCGTATATAAAGTTCAGACTTCCTCCAGCAGAGGAGTTTCAACTGGCGCAAATTTTAAATTAGCGGCGTGGAGGTGTACCGCCCGGTACAACAGTAACAAAATTCTAGTAAGAGGGTTACTAGCGATATTTCCATCACACAAATATTTCTAATTTCTACCTGCTAATTTCTACGATACCTTTACTACAATACAATACAATAATGTTTAAACTACGGTCAGACGTATCCTAATTACAATATATTATTACTGAGTACAGACAGAAATAAAAATTGCAAATAATGTTTGTAATTCGCAAGAACTACTCGAGGATAAGAAAGGAAATTCACAGAAAGCGAATGCGGGAATACTGAGGAATAATTTAAGCTCAAGGATGCAAACGGTTGAAATAACGTGGTCCACAGCCGGTCGAAACCCAAAGCATAATAATAATAATAATAATAATAATAATAATAATAATAATAATAATAATAATAATAATAATAATAATAATAATAATAATAATAATAATAATAATAATAATAAATAAATAAATAAATAAATAAATAAATAAATAAATGATGTAAACTGGCTACACTACCGTAGCCGATTCATACCTGCAACTTCATCTAGCGTATTCATTATCCATCTGACTTTTCTATGTTAATTTTGAATTCTCTCGTGCAATAGTTTCCTCCTTTTGAATTAGGTATGCGGGAGTCCACCTAGTTGTGATTTAGTTCTTCTGCTGGTTTTCATACCGTACTCAATGTATTTTCAAGTTGTAGTAGGATAATAGGCCGGCCCCGTGGTGTAGGGGTAGCGTGCATGCCTCTTACCCGGAGGCCCCGGGTTCGATTCCCGGCCAGGTCAGGGTTTTTTACCTGGACCTGAGGGCTGGTTCGAGGTCCACTCAGCCTACGTGATTACAGTTGAGGAGCTATCTGACGGTGAGATAGTGGCCCCGGTCTCGAAAGCCAAGAATAACGGCCGAGAGGATTCGTCGTGCTGACCACACGATACCTCGAAATCTGCAGGCCTTCGGGCTGAGCAGCGGTCGCTTGGTAGGCCAAGGCCCTTCAAGGGCTGTAGTGGCACGGGGTTTGGTTTTTTTTTTAGTAGGATAATAGATGGTAAATTCTTAGCACGATTGTGCATTAAGACATCTACATAAAGTAAACTGTTTACTACTCCCTCTCCTACCTTGCCACGTTATACCTAGTAAGTGATACATTTAAGGGATCGATAAAAAGGATGAAATGTTACAGACGTGTCTAATCTCAGGAGATACTTTGAACGAAGAACTACTTCTTCTATCAATCTTACCGTAGCTTGATTGTCATCGCAAGTATCTTTTGATTTGCATGGCATGGGCGTAATGTACCTTTGGTTCCATATCTCTCAATTTGTTTAACATATTTTGTTTCGGTACTCGTTCTTACGCTATTCCTAGGTGTAAGATGCATGAGAATAACTACATACTCCTTTCGTAGCACTTTTCAGTATTACTTGACACATACGAAAAATCTGGCCCTGTCACTTCCCTTGTGGTCTAGAAACTGCACTGGTTTTCATTTATCTTATTCCTTCAAAATTGCTCGCTCACGTTTTCCCCAAATGCCTGTAAAGATTTTGTCTGGTATACTGATCAAAGAAATGCCTGGTCGTTGTAATCCTTCACGTTTCTTGGTTGTATGTTGTATAATTACTCTTTCGACCAATCGGAAGGTGCTTTACTAAATATTTTGCTAATCCTTTTAATCACTATAGCTTTTTTTAATCTACGCCGTGTCACCATTTCTAGCCGAAGTTCATCCTCTCCCGGTGCTTTATGGCACTGCAATTTATTTATCATTCTCCCCACTTCCTGATTTTATTACGCGCACGTGTGGACTTGGCCCAGTTTTACAACCTGATACTTCCAACCCTGTGAGGAGGGATGTGTTCACTCTTGCATTTTTCTGTGGTGGTCGGTAGCGTAGTGTAGTGTGTTGTTTATGAATGAAGAAATGTTTATTAAGGCAAACACGAACACCTGGTCCCCGAACTACTAGGCGCGGCCTAAAGTTTAAGGCTAATACGCTGAAATTTTAGCCAAGGAGTCGGACTGGGTAGTTGATAAAAAAAAAAAAAAAAAAAAAAAAAAAAAAAAAAAAAAAAAAAAAAAAAAAAACCACCTCAGCAGAACGTGACTGTATTGGTCTTTCTTTATTCTGTAGGAGTAGTATTCTAAAATTGGTAGTGGTTATTCTTCTTCTGTAGCTTTTCCCACACCCAGATGGGATCGGTGTTTCCGTATTGCGTCCCTTGCAGATTAATTGGTTACTGTCTTGAAGCGTTGGTTTGAATTGATTCCCGCCTTGTCGATCTCTAGCTGATGTCTTATAACCATCAGAATGACCAGTATCATGTTTATTCATAAATCAGTATACAAAAAATGACTGAGGAGCCTTGGTTCTGAATTATCTGTTGTAAACATTTGAATTTTTATATACAACCGTCTGTATGAAATTTATTTTCATTGAAGCAAGCAATTATTGAAAGAGAGAAAAAAAACAGTTATTTAAGAACATGCCAGTTTTGCAACGTACATTAACGTATATGTAAAACCTTATTTTACATAATACCGACCTTGTGTTGCCATTCGCTTGCATACGAACGTATTACGCAATCCTCACGTTCCGTCATTAGATTTAACGCCCACCTTTACGTCCCCCGCCTCGTTCCCCCACCATCCAAACACTTGATGCACCTTGAAGGCGGTACAGAATGAAAGCTATGTTGAGCTGGGAATTGGCAAGGGAAAGAACTTCGAAAAATATATATGATAAAACGAGCTTTATGAAACATGAAAGAGAAAATCTGACGAATTGCACTGTTACACGCTATGAGATTTTATGAAATAATTTACGAGTTTCTGTCACCTGAATAGGGGAGAGTTTATCTGGCTTTTGCAAGTTTATATTTTAATAGTGATAACCACTGGAAAGCCACACATTTTTAACCATACCTACAACATGTCGATATTCTCCGGCCTACCTTTTGAGCAGGCTAAAGCGGAAAAGAGGGTTTTGGTCAGGGGAAGACGCGGGTTAGAGGAGCCGCGCCTACGGTGTTGTCACATGGAAGGGAAGGGGCAAGGGGCCCCGCGTTTCATGCCTACTATCAGCACTAGTTACGGCAACGTAGTACCCGATGCCCAGCTGCCATACGTATTCAGCAGATGCAGTTACTATCATATTACGTTTAAAATAGCAATGGCGGTATGCGACTCCACTAATACGAACACGTTAATGCATTAATGTGCTCAAGTTATAATCTGTGGGCTGTACTTTGTAATAGCGTTGGAGTACAACATGTGGTACAACTTTCAAACGCGCGCAGGTTCATTTGGCAACCAAGGCGAGTGTGACGAGGCAATGACGTTACTTCCGCTTTAGTCTGTTCAAAAGTTTGCCCGAAGTACAGTCGTAAGTCTGTGGAAAATGGGAAGTAAGATGTAGTGGCTCCGCGTGAGAATCAATCCAGACATACCCTTCGTTAGAAGCCAGGAATCAATTCGGACGTTACGGAATCAATTTGGATGCAGCCGATGTGATCACAGATGCGAGTTGTCTTGCATGTGGACTTGGCGCAGTTTTCTAGCCGGATGACCTTCATGTCGCCACCCTGTATCAACATTGCATCTTTGTATTTTGTTGTTGTTGTATTTGGGATTTAACGTCACATTAATTAAGGTATAGCCGCAGCATTTATAAAATATTCTTTATTCATCTTTTATTAAACAACATTTGGTCATCATCCATGTACAATTGATACAAAATTCAGTAACAGATGTACAGCAAATTGAGTTGGTAGCACAAAGCACAGAAAGGTATTACGTTCAACAAGTATGATTGGATCACATTTTTTGGAAGAGAGAGGGAGACGTAACTATTTACTTTACGTCGCACCGATACTGCTACGTGTGGGAAAGAGGCGACCGTGGTCTTAATTAAGGAACAGCCCCGGCATTTGCTTGGTGCGAAAATGGGAAACCGTGGAAAACCATCTTCACGGCTGCCGACAGTGGGATTCGAGCCCACTATTTCCCGAATGCAAGCTCACAGCTGGGTGCCCCTAACCGTACGGCTAACTCGCCCGGTAGAGGGAGAATAACCATCCGCTGGTAACAATGCAGTGAACAAAAGATTCTCAAAATCAGCAGTTTCAAAACATTAATCACAGATTTAAATACTGAATTGTAACACTAATGAAGCACAGGTCGGGAACTGCACTAGTAGATATTGCATTTCAGAGAGAGGTATTGAGAATTAGAGACTGCACTTCAATAATTTGTGGTTGAGATCGCCGTCCTCTTCATAGTGACATCGACAGTGCAGGGAATCCAAAACTCGTATACGATAAAGAATATAAACCATGATGTAACCTCGTTCGAGGGAGTGAAACGGTTACCTCGTGGTCGATGAAGCTTGAAAACCATGGTTTGAACGGGATGTTGGTATTTACCTTAACACAAGTTCTACTTTCATGAAGCTGGGATGTTTTCCAATCAGTAAGCTACTTGCGGCATATGACTTGTCAAGTGATGGGCGTAAGATCTGTCCACGGTTGTTGCAGTGCTGTAAATATACCGTCAGTTGCACCACGTTTGGCGAGTACATTAGCCTTCACATTGCCAAAAATTCCACAATGTCCTTTAGTCCATGTACCGGGAGGTACACCTCAACACCGCTTATTTAAAATAACCGCCTTTATAAACTCCTCTATCAATCAAAAAGTGAAACTAATAACACAACAAGTTGGAACTTTAATCAGAAGATGTCTCCACTGAAATATTAAGTAATTTTGTTATTGTGCAGTTTCCTAAACTGACTGAATTTCTCCTTGTTTTGTTTGCTATACATCAAGAAGTTTGGACATTTTCTACAGATGACACTACCAAAAAACTATGATCTTGCACCCGGGTGCAAGGTGAAAGAACTTATAACTTAAAGAAGTTTCATATTCCTAGGTTTTCCATAACTGATCTATGTTCATTTATTTTGGGGTTGGCAATACTTCCTTTTCCTTCCACCAGTTTTGAATCTAGCCAATCAGTAATTTTTGTAATTAATTTTCAACCAATCCCGCATTTCTTATTCACCTTGTGTTAACCAGTAAAAATTAAGAGGGTGTGTCCTGATTAGTCTTGAATGATCTCGAACCTTCCCTGAGGGTTTATAAACTGCGGCTTTTCACGTTTCCTTGCCAATTGATCGTCGTCTTTCTGAGTGTGTGTGTTTAAGCAGGAGGCGGGCGGCCTCTTTCGTCGGCAGCTAGTAGATCTACAAGGTAATGGCCACATAACTCCATCTTTCTTGCTGTATCCGCAAATTATTCCGAGGGGAAGGTCCGAATCTTTACTATGTAACCTACTTTTCTAAAATGAAACTTTTCTTTTGGCTAATGTAAAGACTTCATAAAATCTTTAACTGTAAATCGGGGATAGAGAGTGACTTACCCTCTCGAGCTCCCCTTCATCTTGCTTGAGGTGACTACGTTTCGCAACCTTTCTGTAATATGTTAAATATATTTCCATGCGAGCCACCTCAGTAGTTTGGGAATAGCCCGTTTCATCGGCCTAGAACCCTGAAGGTTTTCAAGTTTTCATTATTTTGGAGCGCAGTTTACGCCTCCATTCAGTTTTTTGTTTTTGGGCCAGTTTTCTAACCTGTTCATTTTCCATGAAGGCCCAGTCGGTTGGGTATTAAATACCCCTGTAAAAGTAAGTTCAATTTGTAAATGGTGGCTTGAGAGGCCAGAGATTGTAAATTTTGATGTAATGTTGCCTTGAGTGGGCAGTAAGTAACTGAGAACCTGTTTGCTCTTTTTCAAAGTTTTTGTAAGTTTAACGAGTGCCTCTGGAAGGTTAGACATTGTATTTAGGGAGCAAGTGCTCTTGAACTAGGAGATTTCTGCCGTTAACTAAATAATAGCACGTCCATTTGTAAAATTGTAAAACTAAGGGCTTGAATCCCAGAATCTGTAAAAATTACTAATCTTCGACTTTCCTAGTCTTGTTTCAAGATTGCTTTTGTACCTGACATGTTGTTATTTGTTGAGTTGTTGTTTTTTTGAAAAAATATAACCTTCAGTTCAAGTTTAAATTAATTTTGATATTGTAGATAGACCCATTCACCCCGGCACCTTCTTTAACCTCTTTCTGCTCCACGGGTATCTCCGTAACAGTCCAAATAAACATTACAGAGCCACATGAAGAGTAAGTATTTAAGGCACAGTCCACGATAAAGTACCAGTAATCATACGTTCGGATATCCCACAGAAAATTTTGTAGTTCCTGCGCAGCACTTTGAGAGTTCGCTATTATGATAGCGGAGTTGAATCGCTTGCGTTTATAAAATCGAAGTGCAGCACGTACAGGTAAATAGAGGTTTCAGGTGGTAGTTTGAAGATACCAAGTTTTTCCGACTGTGGCAGTATCGTCAAGTATGGCTCCAGCATTTGCCTGGTGTGAAAATAGGAAATCACTATCTTCAGGGCTGCTGACGGTGAGGTTCGAACCCACCATTTCCTCATTTCAAGCTTACAACTACAGGACTTCTATCATGGAGTCAACTCGTTCGGTGTCTGTTTATGTGGTGGTTGGTCGTATGTAGTATTTGTGGATAAAGAGGCGTGTGTTTAGGCAAACACGAACACTTAATCCCCGAGTCAGACGAATTAACCAGACGCGACTTAAATCGCTGACCCGACTGGGAATAAAATCCCGGTTCCTCTGAACCGAAAGCCTCTATGCTGACCATACAGTCAAGATGCCTGACTCAAAATGGGTAGAGATTATTGTTGCATTCTTTTCTTTGTTTTAGTGCATGGCGTAGCGTTGTTTGTATTCGAATATTCGTATTTTAACTAGTTTAGTACTTCTAAATAGATGGAGTACTGGCAGTGCTCTATGCGGAATACTGCAGTCTGAGAAATGTACCTTACTGAATCTTTGTGTGTTGATGCTGATCCCGCTTGGTTGATCGTGTTGCTAGGAGACAGACCACCTGCACTGGCTCGTATCGATTGCTGGAGCCACTTCTAATTTCGGACTTCATTTCTGCCCCGCCCAGCCTAGTGTCACCCTCTCTTCTCAAAGTCCCGCATTTTAAACTTCACTGTAACTCGCCGCTATACTTACCGAGTTTATCTTAGTATTCTGAGCCTCGAAAGCAGCGAGATGCGCAAAATCTCCAAGATAGAGGTTGAGAAGGTGAGCAGGCTAATCAAGATAAAAAAAGAAGAATGAAACATTCATATATGCAATCTAGGAAGTTCTGTATGTTTGGAGTGGACGAAAAGTTACTCTGGTTACAAGCATTTTGGTTATACTCCATTATGCAAATATTTCCTTCAATTATCGACGACCGGGCGAGCTGGCCGTGCGGTTAGGGGCGCGCGGCTGCGAGCTTGCATCCGGGAGGCAGTGGGTTCGAATCCCACTGTTGGCAGCCTTGAAGATGGTTTTCCGTTGTTTACCATTTTCACACCAGGCAAATGCTGGGACTGTAAAAGAAATCGACGCTACGTTCCGGGCTCGTATTGGTGATCACTATAGAGAAGGCATTTGATTTATCCAGCGCCTTCCATTTCGCTTGACACTTTCATGCTGGTATTGTTTCAGTGTAATTTAAAATATCCATTATCGACCGTTGCAAATAGTGTCGCATTCCGGTGTTTGCCTATTCATACCATGGAACTTGATATCATCCAGCTAGCCCAGGACTTTAAAGTTGAATGACGGTGGATTTTGCGAAGGCTAGATCTTCTTCTTCGTTTTGCCTCATGACTGAGGCGTCGTGACTATCATAATATTCAGCCCTCTAGCAGATGAACCATACTCCGCCATTCTTCCCTATCTAAAGCTTTCAATGTGGTTGCTCTGAGAGAACAATGTAGGGGCCGTTCACCATGTCAATCCATCGCGTTGGTACTCGTCCTCGTTGTCTGGTTCCCTGGACTTTGCCCTCAACAATCAGCTTTTGAAGACTACCATGTCGGCGCATTATATGTCCAAAGCAGCGCACAATCCGCTGAGAGACCTTACACGATAGACCAACTTTTATCTGAAGTTGGTTCAGGATTGATGTGTTCGTGCGATGAGCTGTCCAAGGAATCCTTAACACTTTCCTCCAGCACCACATTTCAAAGCTTTCTATCCGTTCACGCTCACGTTTGAGGATGGTCCACGTCTCTGTGCCATACAAGAAGACTGAGAAGACTAGATTCAACGAGCTTCTTTTTTGTCTTAATTGTGATGTTATCTTTCCAGATCTTCCGCAGACGGATCATTGATACCTAGATAAGTAAGAGCAAAAAGGAGGTAGCCAAAAACCACAGCTCTTGTGATAATTAAGCAGCAATGACTTCTTCAGTCTATATGAAGGATGCGTAAGGTAGTTTAGGACACCTGCGACAGTTACACTCCCCCCTTCACCCCTCATCAAGAAAGTCCCACAAAGCAAGACGAATAGCGAAATATGTTCATGCAAAACTGCACAGATGTAGTAATGGTTGGAGTACAGTTGTATATGATGTAACCGCTTTTAGCCGCAAGCGCGTCTTCAGTACGGTATCAAACGGTTTGCCATGCAAAAATCACGTGGCCCTTATTGATGTAGTACATTAATTGGGTAATTGCTGCGTTTTTGGGCATCAGTCGTGTTATGGGAACGTTGACGAGTCTTCTGTTCAACAACACCTCGCACATAATAATCTAGGGAATTTAGGTCTATCGAAGTAGGTAGCCACATGTTTCGTGTGATGTGGTCGTGCCTTTTGGTCACCACCAGTATTATGCCATTACAGCTTTGTCACTCGTAAAACTTGTAACAATTCACTGGTAATATACACTGACTTAGCAAATATCATGGGATAAACACCTAATAGCGTGTGGGGCCTCCTCTGGCCCTGCGAACTGCAGTGAGACGCCGTGTAAGTGAGTCGACAAGTCCCTGGTAGTCAGTCCTCTGGGCGCAGCTGACACCAAATCGTTTGCAGAGTGGCCGCCAATGCTGGTCTGTTCGTGAGTGCAGGATCCATGGCACGCAGCCTGAGTTCCAGGACATCCCAGATATGCTCGATAGGGTTCATATCTGGGCTCCTGGGTGGCCATGGCAGTCGTTGGACCTCCGCTGCATGTTTCTGGAACCATTCCTGGGCGACGTGGGAGCGATGTGGTGGCGCGTTATCATCTTGAAACACTGCAGAACCGTCTGGGCGCTGGAAGGCCAGAAATGGGTGGAGATGGTCTCCGAGCAGCTCAACATACCGCGTACCATTCAAAGTCTCTTCCAGAACAACTAGGGGTTCCATTCCATACCAAGAAAGTGCACCCCAGACCATAACAGAGACACCAGCGCCCTGGACCACACCTTCGAGGCAGGCGGGATCCATTGCTTCATGTGGTCTGCGCCATACACGGTGTCTCCCATGGGCATGGCGCAGTTGAAATCGTGATTCGTCCGACCATATCACGTTACGCCATTGTTCCAGTGTCCATCCCTGGTGACTGGCGACAAATGCGCGTCGTTGTGCCCGATGACGTTGGGTTAACAGTGACACCCGTGTGCGGCGCCGGCTCCCATACCCCATAGAACCCATGTTCCTACGGATTGCCCACTGGGAGACGTTTCTAGCACGGCCTGTGTTGAATTGAGCCGTGATTTGTTGCACGGTTGCACGTCTGTCACTATCGACAATCCGTCTAAGATGTCGCCGGTCACGGTCATCGAGGGTGGCTGCACGGTCGGTCGTTCGTCTGTTGTGGACGGTGACACCTGCATTCAACCATTCACGATACACCCTGGACACGGTCGATCGTGTGAAGCCGAATTCCCGCACCACTTCCGAAATCGCACTTCCCATCCGTCGGGCACCGACCACCATACCCCGTTCGAGCGGTGTCAGCTCACGACGACGTTCCATGTTACACCTATCACATGCACAGCTACGGCTCACAAGGTCTCGTATACAACTGCCGCTGGCACAGGGGGCGTGTGGTGCGCAGACAACACACCTGTGCATCAGTGCTCCGCTATCCCATGACATTTGCTCAGTCAGTGTACAAGAGACTTGTAATCTTTTGTCGAACGGAAATGTACAACTCCACACATTACAAGAACCTACACTAGTGACTCGTAATGTACAAGTCCTTACTTTTGTGGAATAGGCCCCAGGTCTTCATTCTCCTCGAGATCGGGACTATCCGACATATCTGAGTGAGAAGAAGATCCAGGAGATCAAGACCCTGGATGGTCTTTCCTACTAGGAAGCCCGGCGTAAGTTTAATTCCACGAATATACCTGCAAATACGCTTGAATACAGCATACAGCTCAGTTTCCCAGGTTTGTCATTCACGGCATCTATACTCGTACCCGTGAAGATCGCTGCGCCCAAGGCGGCTGTTGCTCCTGAGAGCAAAGTAGCAAAGAGTAAAAGCTTGAAAGGGTGGGTGGGGCGGGGGGGGCGGGGGAGGGGGGTTGTCACCCAACCTTCGACCACTAAGAAGTATGTGCCGACTGGGAGTCGTAAGCTGGTACCGCAGGCGGGGAAGGCCAAGTCTCCCCCACCCCAACAAGAGGTCGGCGAAAGCAGAGTCCAAGCCGGTGGAGGTGGCATCGTCGACCACGGCTCGGAAATTATCTCCCAGCCCGTCTAAACAAGAAAAGAAGGCTGAGAAGAGGAACGCCCTTACCGGGCGCTCCATCACTTTTCCTGCGAAAGGGAAATCATGCTCTCCATCTGGAGGGTATGAATCAGCGCCAGCAGGTACGCTTGCCCCTAAACCTGAGCGCTCCCCTCGTAGGAAGAAATCCCGCCCCCAAGGTACGTGGAAGTTCTGGGCGTGAGTTCCCTCGTCCGTTGATGACGGGATGGACGTCGAGCTGTCATCTACATCTACGAATGTAGAATATGATGTTGATAGTGCTTAGGTTTAAGAGCATCTTGTCGCTCATAACCTAATACTATCCTTTTGAGTCCACACTATGGCTCTGTTACAGTGGAATTGTAACTGTTATGACGGGCACCTTGTTAAGCTGCGCCAGCTAATTAGTGATTTCGCGGCGAGTATAATCTACATTTAGGAAACTAATCCCAAACCAGGTCATCATATGGTCTTGAGAAATTTCAGCCTACATATATTTCACAGAACATTTTGCTTACCGGGCGTCCGATGGCGTTGGTATTGTTGTTCGTTCTGATACCTATAGCGAAAAGGTTGCTCTAAGAACTCCGCTGGAAGCAGTTGCGGTACGGGTAACGCTGCCTGTCATAGCCACAGTGTGTAATCTTTATTTTCCACCAGGCCAGCTTGTTAATATAAATGATGTAACTGATATTATAGATCAGCTCCCACTCCCATACCCCTTATTGGGCGATCACCCTATGTGTTTCTCTATTACGCCTTGCCCGAGGGGAGGGGAATTGAAAATATTACTAGATTAAGAGAGCTGAAGATATGTATTTTGAATACAGGTGAACCCACTCATTTCAGCGTACGTTACGGCACGTACTCTCGCGTAGACCTTAGTGTATGCAGCCGAGCGCTTGTTCCCCTGCTTCGGTGGAATGTAGGCCTGCACACTGATCTCTGTGACGGTGACCATTTCTCTATTATTCTTACTTTGTTGAAACAAAAATCTATCGAGGCTCCTCCTCGATGGATTCTTAAACCTACTGATTGGCAAAAGTTCACAGCACTAGCTATCTTTACCGATGCAACTCTTTGGAGCGTAGACAGCGATATACTTACTTATCACAAGTTATTCTTACTGCTGCTGAGGAGTCCATTCCATCCTTTTCAGGGATCCTCGCCGAAAACTCTTTCCGTGGTGGAACGAAGAAATTGCAGCAGCTATCAAAGAATGCTGTCGCGCTCATAAACGCTATCTTAGGCAGTCTACTGTGGCCAGCTTGATAACATTTAAAAAACTCCGTGATAAGGCGCGAGTTCTCATTCGATAGAGTAAGGAAGCTTCGTGGGAGAGATGTGTGTCGTTTCTGACGTCACATACGCCGTCATCTCTAGAGCCATGCACAGATGCGGATATCTGCGGATTTATTCGCGGATATCCGCTATGTTAGTGTCTCGGCGGATGAAAACTGTACGGCAGTGCGGATAATTTCTAAATAATGAAGTTTATTGATTTTCATTCAGGTATGCTCTTATTTTTGCTTGTGCGACCCTTGACATTGGTATGAGAGAATGGTGATATATAAAGAGCTTGACACCATAAAGCCGAAAATATGACCGAAGCCTAACTGGCTCCTGCCCGTAGTTAATGGAAAGAAGGAGCAAAAGTCAATACGTCGTTAGTTGTCGCAAGAGAAAATCCCTGATAAACCTGTGACTGTAGGGGTTCTGATGCCAGGTACCAGGCCTATTGTATTATGTTAACAGATATATCCGTATCAGTACCTTGGGTGTAATATACTGTAGTTAAATATTTACAATATATCCATTCGCGGATGCGGATAACCACTCGCGGTTGCGGTTGCTTATGAAGGAAGTGCGGATACGAAGCGGATGCGGATAGTATTTTGTATATACGAGCAGGGCTCTAGTCATCTCAAATGTAGACTAAACAGAATCCGTTTGTCGGAGGAGTTCGCATCCGGGAGATAGTGGGTTCGAACCCCACTGTCGGCAGCCCTGAAAATGGTTTTCCGTGGTTTCCCATTTTTGCACCAGGCAAATGCTGGGGCTGTACCTTAATTAAGGCCTCGGCCGTTCCTGACCCATCGTCGCCACAAGACCTATCTGTGTCGGTGCGACGTAAAGCAACTAGCAAAAAAAAAAAAAAAAAAATCAGTAGAAACCTTCGGAACAAGACATAATAAATCAACGCCGTTTAAGTGAATAACATTTGGGAAGACAAATGACCAAATTTCAATGTAATATATATAATAGGCGTTTCCACTCTTGCGACTAGAGCTGACCCTCAACGGCGCAAATACAGGTTGTTGTTGTTGTTTTTGCGCGTTGGTCGCAGCACCACTCTGAGCACAGTACGACTAGTGGAATGACACTCGTTCTCTAGGCGGTCTAACGGGCACGTTTCCTTCCCACTACATTGCGGCAATTTACATCTATAGAAAGCTATTTCTAGTGAAACTATTAGTCTAAAACCTACCTGACATTACATTTGATATTCAAAATATTGTCCCTCAGCTGACACACACACACACACACACACACACACACACACACACACACACACACACACACACACACTCTCTCTCTCTCTCTCTCTCTCTCTCTCTCTCTCTCTCTCTCTCTCTCTCACACACACACACACCTCGTAAACAGGTTTGCAGACACTCGGCGAATCTCAGCCCGTGTGATGTTCGAAATAACTTGTGCAATGTTTTCGTTTAGTTCTTTTGTGTGAGGGTTGTTCACATACACTTTTCCCTCAGCTAATAATCACAGGGATTTAAATCGGGAGATCTTGCAGGATAATTAACCACACGATCATTGAAAACTTACCGTATGAACTCCTTAGACCGATCAGCAGTGTGTGCCGTTACATTTGTGATAGTGCATATATCATACCCTCGCACTGTATTCAGAAGTGAGAGATATTGTCATTATTCCTAATATTATTATTATCAGTATTTCAGTTGTATAATTATTTGTTATTAATATTTTCAACTGGAAGGTTTACATATGTGATACGAGTAATTTGTTTTGTACAGACGGATGGGAAAACAGTGTTATTTTCAATTCGGAAAGTTCTATGAGTCATGTGAATAGCCGAGTCTGATGAGGTGGCCTTGTTGATGTCATGAGAGGAAGGGGTTCAGGGCGTGGTCTTGACAAGAGGATCTACTCGTGATTGGATGGCCAGGATCAATCTTGACGTATCATGTGAGATAAAGGGGGAAGCTGAGGTCTGTATAGGCATGTGTTTAAACGGCGGAGGGTTTTACACGTAGGCTCTTTCTCTTTTCTGCCTATGTGGTTTTTCCCTGACCCTTCAATACCATACTTCAACACCACCTTACCAAACACAAACTCTTGCCGTGGTAGCGAGTCTAACTCGGAAACTGGCAGATACTCCTTGTATCACTTCCCACTCTTCCCTGCTATCTCTTTCTTCTTAGAATTTAGTAGCATGTCGAAGGCCATGCAGATTGAGTCGATGGTCACGGCAAGGGAGCGGGCTACGGGGGCCCCCCTTAAAAAAAAAAGGCGGAGGGGGAACTTACAACTCAGATACTGGTCGGGACTGGACTTTAAACTTTGGTGGAGAAGACTTAACTTTAAACTGCGGAGGAGATGAGATGCAACTTTTGTGGAACGTGGTCTTTAGTATGTTTGTAAAGTGTGGTACTAACCTACAACTGTGCTTTCTTAAGGCACTTGATATTGTATCACGTGTGGCGGCTTGGTATTATATGTTAGTGAGAGCTATGGAGTGCTGTATTTCAGACTTTCCATAATTTATGTTTTAGAACAACAAGCGTGTATTTCTCAAGTGAATGTATCTTTAAACCAAGTGTTAGAGTCGGCGAACACAGTATTATAAAGGTACAGTATCCGTATGATATAACAAGTGTCAATTATGAGGATCTGCAAGTCGTGTTGATACACAGAGACAGTGAAGGGTACTTATCTACATGTATGTGTTTTGTTCAACGGTCTGACTACAAATGGTAGCTTGGGTCCTCGCTTTTGGTTTCCCACTTTTGTTGTTGTTGTAAATATTGAGTCTTCCAGCAGTATTTTGTGAGTGCATTTTATGTATATTTTGGTGTGTTGATGAGGTGCTCATGCACGGATGTTATTCAGAATATAGTTATTTTTAGAATCAGTGGAGTTATTGATGAACCTAGGTGCAGTTCCTACCTATTTAGTCGTTTTCAGAAGGTTAGGTAAGGCCTGAAGCAGATGTACCAGTACGCAGCTTTATGCACACGCCCTGGGGAGAGATAGAGAGAATTATTATGCTGTATCAAAATTCGAGGGATCCATTCTGGTGAACTCTGGCGCCCATACTACGGACATTTCGATTAATTACTTTTATTAATTTCATTTATTTTAGTAATTTACTCAGTTATTTATTCATATATTTGAATTAGATTACAATTTACGCCCAAGCGTGAGGCGATTAAGTATTTTATTCATATTTGCTTTGATTAATCATATTGCAATTCTTTATGAATTATTGTTACTTATTAACATAATATTATAAATGGCACCCAAGCGTGGGGCAATGATTATGGTGAATTATTATAGTACACATAGAAATGGCGTATGGCTTTTAGTGCCGGGAGTGTCCGAGGACATGTTCGGCGCGCCAGGTGCAGGTCTTTTAATTTGACGCCCTTAGGCGATCTGCGCGTCATGATGAGGATGAAATGATGATGAAGACGACACATACACACCCAGCCCCCGTGCCAGAGAAATTAACCAATGATGGTTAAAATTCTCGACCCTGCCGGGAATCGATCCCGAGACCCCTGTGACCAAAGACCAGCACGCTAACCATTTAGCCATGGAGCCGGACATAGTACATATTATCTTGCATGAAGTAATAATTACTATTTTCTTCTTCCGTCAGCCCTTGAATGAATGGCCTAAGAATGAGGTCTATATATCGGCCAGCATTTATTGTTTCATGGCAAAATATAGGCCCTATAATTCTGCGAGCACTTATTGCGCACCATGAAGTGGACGGACATGCAGCTGGTGGGGATTTTTTGCATTGCAGTAGTGATTGTTTTGACTATGTAGCCACTTAAGTGCAGCGATGCCTAATCACTAAAAAATAAAAGTTCTGGGTCAACATACCCATCGTGAACGGACTCGAGCAGCCAGTTACAATACCGAACCGTAGCGAAACTCTCAGGTCCTCTTAAATGTTGGACAGCGGTGGCTTGGTACCGTTTGGCTTTTAACAATCTTGTTGCTCGGTGGGCAGACGATAATGGCTCATTAGCTTATACGGCGAAACACGACAGGGATTTTGTTGGAGTTCTTTCCAAGAGAGTGCCTATTTAACCAAGCTTTTCCTCTGTTAAAAAAGTCCGTCTCCTGCTTGCTTTCTTGTTAAGAAAGGACCCGGTGGTTCGGAACTTTTTCACTAAATTACGTACAGTATTCCTACGGGGAGGGAGGATGCCAGGACATTTTCGAATGAATCAAAAGCGCCGCTCTCTAACAGAAGAATATTTCGCATAGCGCAGCACAATGAATGCATGCTGTTCTACTGTACAGGGTCTCCCATATAAACGAAGACCGAATGTACGGTTGTTATACTCTACGCCACGGCAGTTGCCTCAGCCGAATTTATATCGCGGGCGGCCGCCCTGCTTAAGCGTGTATAGTCTTATATGAAATCTTACCTTATAAAAGATGGTGGAAGTGTCGTCCTTCCTAGGTTATACAGGCATTATATCTGTAACCACATTCTGACTGACGCGACTGAGGTCTGCCGCTGTAGTGTTTCTTTCAGTTGACCCCACAAGTAAAAATCACACACTGTTAGATCTGGAGAACGCGGAGGAAATAGACCCGCACTGATCACTCTGCCTGCAAACACTTCCGAGATAGAAAGAAAGGAATCTTCTGCTGTATGAGCAGGGACTGAATCTTACTGAAACCACCTACGCGATTTTTCTTCTTCCGTTTACTGATGGAAGAACTGCATCAAAATGTCATTTTGGTATCTCTCTGCATTTACTGTCGTCTTGTAAAAGATAGGCCCAATATTAGTCGTCTTGCACTAACAGCACAGTAAACACAAATCTTCCTATCATAATGAGGGACTTCATAAACACCATTAGGATTTTCTGCACATCAATAGCGAGAGTTATGACTGTTCACACGATCATTAAGATGAAACCGGGCATCATCTGAGAAGAACACAAGCTGTGGGTCGAATAAACGATCATTCAGTGATGCAAGATACCACTTACAATATCTCAGTTTTGTGTCTGCATCAGCAGATTTTAAACAATGGGCCCGTGTAAACATACGGTTTGATGTGTAACAGCTTTGTGGCTCTGAGCGCAGAAGAAACCGAAACCCCTACTAGTTGTGCTAATTTTTTGAGTGATTTATTCGGTGACCGTTCAAAATTCGAACCAATGGCATCTAGCTTTTCGTCTGTTAAAACTTGGTGTGCACGCATTTTTTGACGCCGAGCCAGTAGTTTCAAATTTATTTCCAACTAGCTGATGTACCCGTGCTTCGCTACGGAATTCTCAGAAAGACTGACTTTGTGGTTTTCCTAACTGAAGTCAACATACAGTAGTTCATTACAAAAACGTCGGTAGGAATGTAGCGATTAAAAGCAATGTTATCACATAAAATACTCGATCAAATGAACAGTACTACGGTGCCAATCTAACACTCCAAAGTTCCAGAGCTGGAATGACCAGGCCGCAGACGGCCGTGAACACTTCTCTGCCATGATTCCGTTAAATATGCACACTGCTCATTCCAATCAGTGCCTCAGAGTAGGGATTGAATAGCTCGAATGCTATGATGAACCAGTGTGTTACGTACCAGTAGTATCGAAAAATTTATAAAACTGAGGAATGGCATGCTAAAGAAGAAAGTTACCTAACTCCCCAGCTACTTCCCGCCAATATACAGGCAGACTGTTACACACGTACGACTGGGCGAGTTGGCCATGCGTTTAGGGGCGTGCAGCTGTGAGCTTGCATCCGGGAGATCAATCAATCACTACTGATCTGCATTTAGGGCAGTCGCCCAGGTGGCAGATTCCCTATCTGTTGTTTTCCTAGCCTTTTCTTAAATGATTGCAAAGAAATTGGAAATTTATTGAATATATCCCTCGGTAAGTTATTCCAATCCCTAACTCCCCTTCCTATAAACGAATATTTGCCCCAATTTGTCCTCTTGAATTCCAAAGTGGATTCGAACCCCACTATCGGCAGCCCTGAAGATGTTATTCCGTGGATTCCCATTTTCACACCAGGCAAATGCTGGGGGTGTACCTTAATTAAGGCCAAGGCCGCTTCCTTCACACTCGCAGTCCTTTCCTATCCCATCGTCGCCATAAGACCTAACTGCGTCGGTGCGACGTAAGACAAATTTTAAAAAAAGTCGGTACGCAGCAGGAATCCTATCTATCGGAGGTGTGTGGAAACAGAAGACAAAGCACATCACAACAAACAATGGTCAATGTAATGTTATTGTTTTTAATTGCTTTTAATATTGTAGGCCTTCACATTAATTTTCTTTCGACTCTGTGATATTAGGGCGTTTTATAAAATTTATACCGTAGATTGTTTTTCCTTATTCTCCGACTTTACATACCGATTTTCATTAAATCCTGTTTACCCATTTTCTCGCGACTCGGCGCTGATAAGGACTTAATAACAAAAATCCAAATTCACGAATATCTCTGATCATAGCCGGTATGGTAACAATGTATAAGATATAAATAATCGGAAATATAATAATACTACATAACTAAACTTAAGTAGTATTTATCGATACAACCACTAATAACATAATTATTTGGGAATTCCATTGTAGGCCTTCCCCAAAACTATCATTTTTCTCAGCGTGAATACAATTATTTATGGCCTAGATTATAGCGCCTTATTCTCCGTCTTTTCATACCGACTTTTGTTAAGATACGACCATTAATAACAAATATTTGATAATTAAATTTTAGGCTTTCCCCTAGACTACCATTTCACTCAGCGTGAGTAAATTATTTATAGCCTAGATTATAGCGACTTATTCCCCGACTTTTCATACCGATTTTCATTAAGATATGACCACTAATAACATAAATATTTGAGAATTAAATTGTAGGCCTTCCCCTAAACTACCATTTCTCTCGGCGTGAGTAAAATTATTTATGGTCTAGATTGTAGCGACTTATTCCCGGACACTGCATACCGATTTTCATTAATTCTCTTCAGCCGTTTTCTCGTGATGCGTGTACATACATACATACAGACAGACAGACAGACAAAAATCATGGAAAAGTAAAAAGTGCATTTCCTTGTTACTGTGGGCACGACTGATACAGAAATACCATCCTTTTTAAATTCTGAGCAATGTACAGACAAAACTCTTATTTATATATATATAGATTACGTGAATCTGTGTTCGTGAAGGTGGCACTTCACTAGGGAAGTGCTGAGCAAATTCATCGCGTACCCGTCGAGCCGACTCGTATTTAAAAACAACTTTTAAATATGAAAATACGGTATTGCAATGATAACTGTCTCACCATGGTAGCAGCTGAAATTCAGACTGTCGACTGATGTTTCGAGGTTGAACGCGAGCACGCTGCATGCAAGGTCAAGAACTATACGTGCGCCTCCAATACTGCAGCTTACATATCGGAGAGTAAAAACACCGGTCGTACTATCTTAGTTTATATGGGAGACCTTCATACTTCACTCATTAAATACACTGTAACTTTTGTATTCATTCAGAAACTACGCTATTTCAAAGCTAACCCATTGAACACACTCTCAGTACCACAGATGTTAAACTAAATTATTGCGGCGAAGGTGCGGGACTTCGCTTAATCGCTACTGCATTAGATCATCAGCCGGACATGAATCAATATATCTCACTGCAAATGAGTCACGCGGCCGTGCTATTGGCGCTTTCCGTGTAGCTCCCCGGACACTTGCATAGAGCGAAAAAACAAAACAAAAAAAAAAAAAAAAAAAAAAAAACAAAAAACAAACCATTAGGTCTGTAAGAAGGTTGAGCTGTTAAACATGTCATGCCTGCTACAGTTAGTCTCTGCGGTGCGAATGCTACTCGGCGCATCTAACGTCCAACCCTCGGCATTTGCCTGAAAGTTACACTGGGAAAGCTTGATTACTGGTAGTAGTTTTGCGTATTATTTTAAAAGGGCATACACCCTCTCTTGACACTTATCAGTGGAGAAAAATGAAGGTCTCGTCCACCCCCTGTGCAAGGGGGCTCGGGGGCGGGGGGGTTGCAGACGAAGAATACACCCACGGTATCCCCTGCCTGTCGTATGAGGCGACTAAACGGGGCGACCAAGGGATGACGAAATTAGAACCATGAGACTACTTATGATTAGCACCATTACGTGAGTAACACCGTGGGTCGACGTTACTTGCGATTAGTACCACGATGTGAGGAACACCATGGATCTACGTTACCTAGGAGACCCTTATGTGAGGAACACCACGGGAATGGGCGTTGCCTGTGTTTCGAACAGTCATGTGTATCCGACCGCAGTGGCGGCGGGAGGAAGGGGGGGGGGGGTAGTACTAATGTCCATGTGAGAAAAGGTGCCGTACGCTGCGCTAGAATGTGTCGGTTCTCCTGTGTTTAGAATGGGTCTATGTTATCTTTGAGTAGTACCACTTTCTGAGAAAACCAGATATCTACGTTGTCTGTAATTAGTACCACTATGTGAGAAACACCACGGGTTTGGCTGGCGCCCGTGGTTAGTACCATTATGTGAGGAACACCATGGATTTTTGTTGCCTTTGGGCGTTACCATAATGTGCCACACGCTGTGAGTCTTCATTGTCTGTTATTAGTACCACTATGTGACAACACCATGAGTATACGTGACCTGTGATTAGTTTCACTAAGTGAGGAACACCGGCGCCCGTGATTAGTCCTACAATGTGAGGAACACCATGAGTCTACGTTACCTGTGATTAGTACCACTATAGGAGGAACGTGCCTTTGCTGGCGGACCTAGTGTTTACAGTGCACTATGTCTTCTAGTATGGGCTGGAGCAATTTTGTTACTTTCATTGATCTGTCTCAGCTTTATCCTTGGCTTTGACAAAATGAAAGTGACTGAGGTATGAGTAATGCTAATAATGCCATTCCTTCTGCAGCCAGTCCCTGCTATGAATTGCGTGAAAATATTGCTCATACGGTTGGTTGGTGCATGCATTTCAGTGGGCTTGGCAGACTGATATGTAATAGCAACTTCTGGCTCGGTGAGGAAAGCAACGGGAAATTACCTCGCTCCTCATTTCCCTAGTACGCCTCTTCAGTGATGCCTAGGCCATCTAGGACAGCTGATGGCAGAGCTGTTGAGGATCCAACCAGCCTTCGGGCTGATGACTAAAAACACACACACACACACACACACACACACACACACACACACACACACACACACACACACACACACACACACACACACACACACACACACACACACACACACACAGGAGGAACATCATGGTTCTGCTTTACTAGTGATTAGTATACTTGTGAGGGGCTGGTGACCTGGATTTTGGACCCCTTTAGATAATAAACATCGTCCCAGTAATTAAGACATTGTGAATTGGATCCACTGATTGCTTTTGTTTCACGATCATTTGTTCATCATCATTCGTTTTAGATTCTAGTCAGTGAATACATTTTAAAGTTTTAATTTGCACTTTGTTGCTCCTTGTACCATCATCATCAACATCATCATCATCATCAACATCGATTATCTTCAAAGTCTCAGACTTCGAAGAATGAGGTATCAGGACATGAATGGGAAGGGCCACGAAGGGTGTGATAATGAGAGACTCCCTAAACCTCGCAAAACTAATACTGTCGGTTTTAGAGGAGAACTAAAGTTGATCAAGAAAGGTCGGATAGGGAAATTGAAAGTTAGGAACTTGGCATAAATGGGAACAGTGTTAGGCTCGGCTAGAGGCTTCGTAGTCGCCAACCCACCCTCCGAAGTTGAGAGTTCCTGAGGTCCCCGTTTAGTCGCCTCTTACGGCGGTCAGAAGATATAGTGGATTTGTTCATCTGTCCTCACCCGCAAAGGGTGCGCGTGGTCACTCCTTCCCTACACACGAGGGTAAAATGTTAGAAGATTTTTATATTGCTGACTCTTGTTTCAGAAGTTCGCGCAGACGTCACAGACCGAGAATGTTGGTTTTTTAAATTTTTTTTTTAAATTTTTATAAATAAGTCAATACTGCTATTCCTGTGGTGTAGGTGTTGCGTGACTGCCTGTTACCCGAAAAATCTGCGTTCGATTTCAAGCCAGTCGGGGAATTTTAATTATGGAATGGTGGTGGTGATTATTGTTTTAAGAGGAAGTGCAGTTTGACAACCATCCTCTATTGGCACTAATAAGAAGGAAAACATGGAAACCGTCCGACACTTCGAACAAAGATAGACAAGGGCCACGAAGAGCGTGAAAATGAAGACTCTCTGGGTCTCGGAAACCTAATGCAGTTCGGATCGAAAAAGAACAAGGGAATAGACCAAAGGAGGTGGGATAGGATAGTTGGAAGTGAGGAGCCTGGCACAAGTAAGTGGAGGCAGTGTCGGGACTCGGTTAAGTGCCCAGTGGTCACCAACCCTCGCTCCCATATTAAGAGCCCCTAGGGCCCCTTTCAGTCGCCTCTTACGACAAGTAGAGGATACCGTAGGTGTTATTCTATTGCAACCACCCACAGGAAGATTTTTTTAAAATAATATTTTGGACTGTGAACAACTGTGAAACCTATACTATTGAAAATCCCCAGCCTGTTTCCAGTCATTCGACCGGTTTAGGAATGGAATGAATGACGGCCCCATCTAGCGGCGAGGATAGGAATTGTGCCGGCTGCCGAAGCCTGTCTCACTCCTCTGTGGCAGTGATTAATGAATCACAGATGAAATTAAATTATATTGGCGAGTGTTGCTGGAATGAAATATGACAGGAAAAACCGGAGTACCCGGAGAAAAACGTGTCCCGCCTCCGCTTTGTCCAGCACAAATCTCACATGGAGTGACCGGGATGATTTGAACCACGGAACCCAGCGGTGAGAGGCCGGCGTGCTGCCCCCTGAGCCACGGAGGCTCTTCGTGAAACCAACCGACGTGCTATCTGATTCAAGAGGAGCCAAACAGTACGGTTGAGGATATCACATTGGCCACGTGCACTTCAAAATCTGCAGGTCATCTGGTTGGGTAGCAGCCGTCTTGGGAGGCCAAGGTCCTGAATGAGCTGTTGTGCCAGGGTTTGTTTTTAATCCCTTGTAATTGCTATGTTCCAGGCATGCACTATTGCTGTGACCTGCGTTCTGGTGAGAGGTATATAAGATTCTTTCTGGGAAGTTTATAGGATTGATTTCAGCTTATGGCAAATTTTCTGAAACCAGTCCTGCAGTTGATGTCAAGGACTAAGATAGGGTTGTGACTGATAATACACCACGCCATATATGCGCCGCGTAAGGATGCAGTCTTGGTTTCTCACAGAAACATCATAATGATTGAATTCAAGACTAGGATATAGATATTTCGTGCTCAGTTCTACTAGCAGCTGTACTTCTTGTTTTGATCTCCGTATGTTGTAACGAGTGGATTCGAAATTGCGGAATCTGAAATAGGAATGTTAATTACAGCTGAGTGGCATTCTTATATTATTGTGGGGAGGGTTCCGACAGGGAAGGCCACCTGTGATCTGACGTTGATTTCCACACAGGGTCCAAAGAGAATACGTTTCCTGCTACTTACCATGGCGGTGAAGGCGGCTATGGCTCCTAGCTTTCACTGCATGACGGCTCAATTGATGAGTTCCCCGCCAAATGCGATGCGACATTTCGAGTTTGTTTATTCTCCTCCTGGGTAACCAGATCGAGAGCATTGTTGAAATTTCTTTGATAAGTGTTTAAAATGTTATAACCGCGTTTCGTTGGTGTTTGCTACTGCAAATCAGTTGGTTGCCGTTGTCTGGCAAATTTTCAATGCTCGTTGTGTGGTAATTCAAGTGCGAATTAGACTTCGTCCTGTGTTGATCAGTGACCTTTGCGTTCTCTGTCAAATTATTCCAGTCGAATTGAAGAGATCACTACGGAATCTTGAAATGTAAGTAAACTTCTAACCTTAAGCGTGCATGGGACGCCATACTGAAAAAGGATATCATTTGACGTTTTTCGCATCATTTTGAGTGGTGGTTTGATTGCTGTAGAGAGTAGAACTTATGCGTAAAAGAAATAGATTAATATATTCGAGGGATACGAATCTATGTGAAATGTTTTTGGTGAAATAGTTTTTGGTCACTCACTCGATGCCACACTAGCCTATAGTCTATCTATTCGAACATTTTAGGTATAATAAGATATACCTTTCTCTGGAGTAAGTTATATTAAATTTTGTGTCCTCTCATGAAATTGCCTGTTGCGAGACTAGATTGATTCACATGATTGCCATGTACTCGTATTGAAGAAAATTATTTCCCAAGTGCTCTGTCATCCCACACGTGTGGATAGGCTAAATGATGAGATACTTATAACTTGCCGTATAATATCGATTTATTACTTATTTTTAGGTACATTTTAAACATATTTCTTAGTGGCTTCAGTTATTTGGTTGAATATAATAGTAATATTGCAGTGTGTTCATATTTTGAGATTCGTACTGCTGCTCATGCCCAAATAATAGGTATTTATAATATATAGATTTATTAAACATACTGTGTACTTTTAACAAAGAATGGTTATAAGGTCCCTTGAAAGTTTTTATTGTTTGCATAGAAATTCAGGGAATTTATCCTCTCCTTACAATCAATCAAGTTGTACTGTGGACAATACAAGGCGCAGAGCGTACAGGAACACTGGGTTGAAGCATGATGGTAACCTCGTTTGTGACAAATTCTATGGTGAAAGCCATGCGCTGCAGTCCGCGTGAAGGCATGTCGGAGTTCAAAGTTGGGCCCTTTCCATTCATCTGTGTTCAGTACAGGAGTTTCGTCACCGTCAAACTCGATTTGTGTTACTCATGGTCATTGGCATATTTCTTTGAATCATTCTTGATTAGGAGCACTAAGGTTTAGTCAGCGATACAAGTGATCTCTTCTTTTGAGAGCTGTATTTTGTAATTGAACTTGGGGGGCGTCACCTGGAAGCTAAGGCTCTCGAACCAAAATGTACTTGGACATACGTTATAACTTGACGATCCACCAGCTGAATCGATGTACCTATCATGGCAATGAAGAAGTGTTTTCTAGGTTAGAGCAGTGATCCGGTGGTGATTATTGTTTTAAGAGGAAGTACAACTGGGGAACCACCTTCAGCAGTGATTATATAATTTAGTCGAATAAAAATACCAGCAATCAGAGAGACCCATTTCACGTGATCTTCCATGAAAATAGCACGAGATAATTTTACTCATTCTCTTAAATAAGGGCAAAATCTTACTTGACAATATGGCTTACTTATTTGTGCTACATTCCTTTCTTTAACCTTTAGAATGCTATTGACGAAACAGTTCATCGCCATCAACTATGAACTAGAAATATTATCGTAGGGTGCCAAAATAGCGACAGCTAAGCACGTATTTGTTCATTGTAATAGTGAGCTACATAATCACATAATGCAGTAGTTGAAGGATGAATGGGTTCAGCTGACTGTTATCTATGACGAGAAACAATTTCGTTGTGCTGGCGGCGGCGGTGGCGGCGGCGTCGGCGGTGGTGGTGGTTTTAAGAGGACTTGGCAGTCATCCCCTCTCAATTCTCTTTATTCTACCAACCTCTCTTTGTTTTCGGGGGTATTCGTATTTTTTGTTAATGTACCGAACGTGTGGCAGAGGAAATGGCATCGAATATCCCTTCAGGTAAATAGATCGTATGGCGATGATAAGATGGAACGGGGTTGGGATTGGGAAGGAAGCGATCGTGGCCTTACTGCATTATGTGATTATGTAGCTCACTATTACAATGAACAAATACGTGCTTAGCTGTCAGCTATTTTGACACCCTAAGATAATATTTCTCGTTCATAGTTGATGGTGATGAAACTACGGAGAACTTCCTCAGAACTGCCGACAGTGGGTTTGATTACACTATCTCCCGAATACAAGCTCGCAGCTACGTGACCCCAGCAGCGCAGCCAGCTCGCTCGGTATTATAGGTTTCGTACCCCTGTGGATGGGGCGGTAGAATAACACCCGCGGTATCCCCTGCCTGTCGTACGAGGCAAAATTATTCACAAAAATCTTCTGACATTTTGAAAGGAAACCTGTATTAAAAGCCCGAATACGTTCTTTGCTGTTTAAATGAAAATTCTATGAAATGCTTTCAGCAGTGAATATCTGTGATTAATGAGGTACCACAAAAAATCAGTGACTATGTTAATAAGTCTTTCATTCATGTCTTATTTTCCGCCACACCCTTGCTACCTGATAAACTAATGACGGAAGAGCCGGAATCACTTTTGTCATGCGAGGATGTAATATAACTTTCACTATCTGTAACATCACTCTCCGATCCAGTATAGGCCTACTCTAAAAAAAATTCATCATCACTTTCCATCCGAAACAACAGAAAATAATTGAATGAAATTGAAAAATATTTGGTATCTGTGAAGTTCGTTTCCCGTATTTTCCTGTCACCTGATGCAATGCCACGGAATAGTGGCTGGCCGCCTCGCACTGTGACAAGACTTTGTCTGAGAATTCGAAAAGTAAACGTGAAATTATATGCCATACTAGCAAGATACCCGTGCTTCGCTACGGTATTATACTGAAATGTATAATTGAATGCTTATTGTATTAGATATATAATCCGCCGAAATTCGCGATCTGACTCGTTTTCTGCGAGAATCCACCAAAATTCCCGATCTGACTGGTTTTCTATGATTTTACGGCAAGTTTCCTCCCACTTTTAAATCTTCCTTTCCAGCAATCGATTTCGTACTTCCCGGGCTAGGCTCAGGTATTCCTCCCGGTCAGTTGGGTCCGTAAATCTTTGCCATCTTTTTCTTTAATATTTTTAATATGGATAAAATCCTTCAGGAGATCCGGCGTGGTGTCATATTGGGTGCCTTGGCGGCACTGAACCCGCGGCCGGACTGCATTCTTAGTCATTACCCGTCCAGGAGCCGTTTCCAGCGCGGTCCGCACACTTGACGACGGTCCGGAATATTATTATTATTATTATTATTATTATTATTATTATGTGTTGCTGGAATGGCTGATGACAGGGAAAACCGGAGTATCCGGAGAAAAACCTGTCCCGCCTCCGTTTTGTCCAGCATGAATGCCACATGGAGTGACCGGGATTTGAACCACGGAACCCAGCTGTGAGAGGCCGGCGCGCTGCCGCCTGAGCAACGGAGGATCCTTATAAGTACATTAATAACAGTAAAATCAATTGGTCTCACCTCCTTCTACACCCCACCGAAGTTAAGTTTATTTACCGCCAACCCCCCCCCCCCCCCATAAAAAATTAAAAGAATGCTTGTTTCTTTATGTTTAAGGGAGATTCCAAACACCAATGTTCACGTCTATTACCTTCAGTTTTGAGATATAAGTATCCCCATAAAAATAATTCACTTTTTTCACTTCATTTCACAATCCTTCCCCCCCCCCCCTTTAAGTGAATTTTCCCGCAAATAATATTTGTTTCTTTAATAGTAAAGGATCTTCTAAATACCAATTATCACGACTCTAACTTCTTCAGTTTTCGATTTATGTGTCCTCATGAAAGGAATTCAACTCCTTTACACTCCCGCCCTCCAAGATGGTTTCCCACCAAAACGCGTTCTTTGTTTTTAAAGGAGGTCCAAATAAGAATTTTCACGTCTGTAACAACTTTAGTTTTTATTAGATGTATGTATTCTCATACAATTCAATCAATTAATTTTTCAATTCTTTCACCCCCCCCCCCCTTTCATTGGATTTTCCGAGAATACGTGTTTCTTTACTTTTAAAGCAGATTGCAAATATCAAATTTCACGTCTGTAACATCTTCATTTTTGAGATATCAGTAGCCTAATTAAAAGAATTCATCAACATCTTCAGTCACTTTTACCCCCCCCCCCCTTCCACCCAAGTGGTATTTTCGAAAACTAAAAGTACACGTTTCTTTATGTTTAATAGAGATAAAAAATACCATTTTTCACTTCTGTAACATGTTAAGTTTTTTTAGATATACTGTAAAAATTCTCATTTTGAAATTTCACCCCTTTTAAGTTCCCCTTAAGTGGAGTTTCCAAAAACAAATCACCTATATTTCTTTACATTTACAGGAGATTTACACCCACTCTTTACGTCTGTAACATTTTACGTTTCCAAGATATTCTGTAGATATAGTCTTTCAAAAAATTCACCCCAATTTGTCACTCCTGTTTAACCGCCATTAATTGGCTTTTCCAAAAACTAAAAAATACGTGTTTCTTAATTTTTAAAGGAGATCCCATATGCAAATTATCAGTTCTGTAATATCTTTCGTTTCTGAGATATGTGTATCCTCAATTAAGGCATTCAACCCATTTTTCACCCTTTTACACCCCTCCTATTATTTTCAGGAAACAAAAACAACGTGTTCCTTTATTTTTAGAGGAGATTCTAACTACCATTTTTTATATCTGTAAATTTTAAAGTTTTAAGATGTAGACACACTCATTTTAAAAAATTCACCCCCCTTTTCACCCCCCAATATTTGGATTTTCCAAAAACGAAAAAATACGCGTTTCTTTACTTTTAAAGTAGATCCAAAATACCAATTTTCAGGTCTGTAATATCTTCAGGTTCTGAAATATAAGTAGCCTCATGAAAGGCATTCAACCCATTATTCACCCTTTTACACCCTTCCTATGGGGATTTTCCGAAAACAAAAGAATACGTGTTTCTTTATTTTTAAAGGAGATTCTAAATACCAATTTTTACATCTATAAACTTTAAAAGTTTTGAGATATAGATACACTCATTTTAAAAAATCACCCCCTTTTCAACCCCCCCCCCATTAATTATATTTTCCACAGACAAAAATACGTGTTTCTTTATTTTAAAAGCAGATCCCAAACACCAATTTTCAGGTCTGTAATATCTTCAGGTTGTGAAATATAAGTAGACTCATGAAATGCATTCGACCCCTTTTTCAACCTTTACCACCCTTCCTATTACGATTTTCCGAAAGCGAAATATACGTGTTTCTTTATTTTTAATGGAGATTCTAAATACCAATTTTTATATCTATAACTTTTAAAAGTTTTGAGATATAGATACATTAATTTTAAAATATTACCCCCTTTTCACCCCCCTTAATTGGGTTTTCCAGAAACAAAAAAATACGTGTTTCTTTATTTTTAAAGGAGATCCCAAACACCAATTTTCAGGTCTATAATATCTTCAGTTTCTGAGATATAAGTAGCCTCATTAAAGGCATTCAACCCCGTTTTCACCCCTTTTCACTCCTCCTATTGCGATTTTCCGAAAACAAAGAAATACGTGTTTCTTTATTTTTAATGAAGACTCTAAATACCAATTTTTACATCTGAAAACTTTAAAAGTTTGGAGATATAGATTCACTCATTTTCAAAATTCACCCACCTTTTCACCCCCATTATTCGGATTTTCCAAAAACAAAAAATACGGGTTTCTTTATTTTCAAGAGAGATCAAAAGTACCAATTTTCAGGTCTGTAATATCTTTAGTTTCTGAGATATAAGTATCCTCATTAAAGGCATTCAATCCATTTTTCACCCCTTTTCTCCCCTCCTATTGGGATTTTCCGAAAACAAAAAAGTACGTGTTTCTTTATTTTTAATGAAGATTCTAAATACCTATTTTTACATTTGTAAACTTTAAAAGTTTTGAGATATAGATGCACTGTTTTTAAAAATTCACCCCCCTTTTCACCCTCCCATTAAATGGATTTTCCAAAAACAAAAAATACGTGTTTCTTTATTTTTAAAAGAGATCAAAAGTACCAATTTTCAGGTCTGTAATATCTTCAGTTTCTGAGATATAAGTACCGGTATTCTATTTAAGGCATTCAACCCCTTTTTCACCGTTTCTCACCCCTCCTATTGGGATTTTCTGAAAACAAAAAAATACGTGTTTCCTTATTTTTAAAGGAGATTCTAAATACCAATTTTTACATCTGTAAATTTTCAAAGTTTTGAGATATAGATGCACTCATTTTAAAATTTCAACCCCCTTTTCACCCCCTTAGCAAAGGAATATCCAAAAATCCTCTCTTAGCGAGCACCTACATCTTAATATGAATCTATGCCCAAAATTTCATTTCTTTATGTCCAGTAGTTTTGGCTCGGCGATGATGAATCAGTCAGTCAGTCAGTCAGTCAGTCAGTCAGTCAGGACAAGTTATTTTATATATATAGATTGTGGCTGCTCAAGTAACCGGGTGCACGAAGTGTTTGTATTCGGAGTTCGTAAGTTATTAACTGCGTTCTGTTATGTTGCCTGAATATTCTTGGCGTTTAAAATTTTCATAATCATTTCTCGGGAAATTTTAACTAAAGAGGTTAAACTGCTAAATAGCAATATTAGTTTTAAGAGTTGCCGGAGTGTCTGAATTTTGCCCTCAAAAGAGGTTCTGGAATGTGGGTAGTAAACCCACTGTTTGGGGTCTCTCGCATAGTGCCTACCAATCGTGTCAGAATTCGACCGTGCAACCTTGATCACAGGAAGCTATCGCCTATCCAGTTGCCCACAATAGCTTATCACTTATCAGACTATTTCTCCGCTGTTATAATTGACGAATTAACTTAAGGACCATTCCAAGAAGACAACTGAAGAATCATGTACTCATGAATTGGGCGTGCTGTTGATTCTGGTCGTAAGATTGTCCATGTGTTCCACGTCTGTCAGTTCAGTTTTAATGTAATATCGTTGCTACACGATTATATTTGCGTAAAATAATCTCTAAAATTATTGGCTCTTCAATTAATTGATTTTCTTCCAGCTCGATGTATGGTTCTTCTCGTTGGTATTATACACGAATGTAAGTGTAATCTCAACACCAACTGGGATAGAGTCGTTAGCTGGCATGTCTGGTTACCTTTGTTCCCAGAAATTAACCTGGTACCAATTTTTAGTACAGGTTTAGAGAATCTCGGCTCTCCAGAAGAGGAAATTCGTTTCTAAACTGTTTGACTTCCTCACAAGGAATCGTATCAACGTCCTTCAGGCTTCGACCAGGCAGCTCCTAGATTTTGATGCTGAATTAGGAAATTACTTTTGCTCTTAAGTTTATATGGTGCAACGTCGTTGCACCTACAGATTAACTTCATTTTGTAATAGTAGTAAATTGCAAGTCCCTTTCTGCGGTTGCCGAAGACAAGATGTCGTTAAAAAGAGATACCGGTATATTGAACTTTATTGAGGCATTGGACCTGTTGTCATGATAACACTAGCGCATGGAAAGAACGGAATGAGTCTCCGCAGCATATACTGAAACCACAGCCTTTACGATTATTAACAGTGTATTGCACTAATCGCTGAGCCAGGAAAAGCACGGATATCCGGATGTCTGTATAGTTTTTTCTTTTCTTTGCTATTTGCTTTACGTCGCACCGACACAGGTAGGTCTTGTGGCGACGATGGGATAGGAAAGGCCTAGGAAGTGGAAGGAAGCGGCCGTGGCCTTAATTAAGGTACAACCCCGGCATTTGCCTGGTGTGAAAATGGGAAACCACGGAAAACCATCTTCATGGCTGCCGACAGTGTGGCTCGAACCCACTATCTCCCGATTACTGGATACTGGCCGCACTTAAGCGACTGCAGCTATCGAGCTCGGTGTATAGTTTTACTTTGCTTGCTATTTAATGTCACTCTGATAGAGATGATATTTTAGGGACGCTGGAATGCGTAGCTAGGACTGCGAAGCTGGCGAGCATGGCCTTAAGATTTAGAAATATAGGAAATAATGAAAGAATCGTGCTCAGGAGTGCCGACGGTGGGACTCGAACTCACCATCTCCCGAATGCAAACTGACAACTGCATGACCCATACTGAGTAGTTTACGATTACCTATTTTACCCCAACTGTTGGCAGCCCTACCGATGGTTTCCCTTGGTTTCCCATTTTCGCACTAGGCAAATACTGGGCTGTGACTTAACCAAGGCCACGATCGCTTCCTTCGCAGGGCCGATGACCTAGACGTTAGGCTCCTTTAAACAACAATCAACATAATCTTCCTTCCTAGTCCTAGCGTTGTAAAAAAAATGACGTCTGTCGGAAATGTTCCTTTTTCTTTTATGCGATGGTATCCAAAATGGTCTAAGAAACGTTTGTTAAAACCAGTTTTTAATATTTGTTCAACGCATCGAGGATTGTTGCTGGAAATTGGAAACTGTGCAGAAAAATACGAAAGGAACGGCTGGTTGCGAAAACACCGGACCAGTTGTGTACAACTTGCTGTCCGGTATTGTCAGACTTAAAATTAAATAGTGTTTGAATATACTATATACATATCTACCCCTTAGTCCCGTTTCCTGATACGGATTCGGGGAGGGTGAGATCAAATCATGTGGTATGTTTTTACGGCCGGATGCCCTTCCTAACGCCAACCTCATTTAAGGAGCTAATGAAGATGAACGATGGTGCATGAAATTTAAGGAGGTGGAAAGAATTGGCAGTGGCCTACGAATAGGAACTGTTCCAGCAATTGCTTGGAAGTGAAAATGGGAAACCGCAGAAAACCATCCTCAGGACAGCCGGCGGTGGTGTTCGAACCCACTCGTCCTTCGAATGGAGAACTTGGCCTGGGATGTTTGAATAGACTTTTCTGGTCTTAAAGATAAGTTCAACAATAGATTGCAAGATGTTCGAAAACTCGAAATATCGTTTGAATCATTTTCATTGCCCTTTCATGTTGCTGTTGAGACAGTGACTGCTATATTTTAGATTTTAGTGGTACTGAAAGTAACCCTGTGTTAAAAGAGAATTTGCGATGTGTCACTCCTTGATTTCTACACACACTTGCCCATGCAGTGAAAATGACAAACGTGTATGAACGGTGATAAACGTTTGAAATCCCCACTTTCTGTCAAACTGCAAGGTTGTAGGCGAACTGCAATGTCGAACAGTGGAAGTGACATAGAATTTAACATAAGTAGCAGCGCGAAGATTCTCATTAATATAATTAATCTGTGGTAATTTGAAGTTTATGTAACTTACACTGTAATTATGCCACTATCACATCATTAACTGGTAAGAAATGGATGAAAATTCCATTTAGTACTATTGATAAGTACGTTTATGTGCCTTTAACAAATCTTTAATTGGTATGATGCATGTTACGAACATCACCTAGAAATCATTCTCTGCATTGCACATGCTGCGCTGGTATAAATACTTATTTCGTGAAAAACTTAAATGCTGGTAGAAGCTCTGGTTTGTCCCGGATTTCGACCATTGTGACGCGATGTATAGAGACGCTGGGCGCAAGTTATTAAGCAGATTGCAGCGTGGTCAATGTGCATGTGTGAGATACGTCTGTAACCTACGGTACTATGACCATGTAACTCCTTCATTTAACCATCTATCTTGGTCCCGACTAAAAATCCGTCGCACTGTGCACACCCGACGCCATCTCTATAAAATCCTTCATTCCTCACAGCCATTTTACCTTACTTCATATTTCAAATACGTCTCACCCTATCAGTCTTAACACTAGATCTAATAATTCCATCCTTGCTTAAACTACCCATAGAACTGCCATTTACGATGATTCGTTCACAGTAAATGCTTGCCATGAGTGGAGCCTTCCCGAAAGTATCAGAGGCTTAAACGCTATTCGCACTTTCAAATAAGCACTTTGGGGACATTTTATGCACCAGGAAGGAACATATTGCTACGAATAAAACTCCATCTGTTTAATTACTCTAATTTATTTCAGGATGACACAATAAATGCACTCTCTCTCTCTCTCTCTCTCTCTCTCTCTCTCTCTCTCTCTCTCTCTCTCTCTCTCCCCAATCAGCTATGAATGACCACACTTACTAATTGCTGTCTATTTACAAGCTTTCTTACTTACGGCACAGCAGGCGGTTCGGCCCGATGCTATTACCTGGGGACGGCTGAACCTTAGTTTCACTTCTCCAAGTCCAGTCACCTCATACAGCAACTGTGTGTAGACCGCTGGATTTGAACACAGGGCTACGGGCTACACAACCCACGATGTATATTCCTTGGTTAGACTCAAGAGACAGGCAAGTAATTCCAGTCACATGCAGTAAACAACTAAACAGCTCAACATTATTGACGATGCTCACAACAGCGAATATTATCACAGGTCCATTTACACTTACACTCACGACAGCGGCTTCCTTCGCTGACTCACAGGAAAATGGAGTATCTCAGGGGTCTGTACTGAGTGTCACGCTGTTCGCAATCGCCATCAACGGCATAGTTGCCGCTGCTGGGCCCGCAGTCGTTACATCGCTGTATGTAGACGACTTAGCTCTACATTACAGCTCCGGAAGGGTGGTGTTTGCTGAGAGACAGCTACAGCAAGCTATTAACCTAGTCGACAGATGGGTCCTGCAACATGGTTTTCGATTTTCAGTGGCGAAAACCTCACTTGTACACTTTTGTCAATGTCGGTTTGTTCATCCTGAACCAGAGCTCCGCTTGCGAAACAGTGTCTTACCAGTGGTAGACACCTGTAGATTCCGGGGTCTCCATTTTGATAAGAGACTAACGTGGCAGCATCACATCCGTCAGCTGAAGGCTGCCTGCATAGAGTCTTAAACATGCTTTAAGTTTCTCAGCGGCATTTCGTGGGGGCTGACCGTGCGGTGCTGCTACGTTTCTATGCGGCAACGGTCTATGGTATGGACTATGGTAGTGCAGTTTATGGCTCAACATTAAAATCTACGCTTAGCCTTTTAGACAGTATTCACTATAATGGAGTTAGACTGACAACGGGAGCTTTCCGTACTAGCCCCATTCCCAGCCTACTCGCTGAAGCGGGAGTTCCACCTTTACGAATACGGAAACAGCAGTTACTCCTCACGTACGCTGCCAAAATTCGTGAAATGCCGCTGCATCCAGGCTGTCAGTGCATCTTTAGTACTCAATACCACCAGAGGTACCAAAACCAGCCGAATGCCACACGGACGGTTGAATTTCGAATTGATGGCCTGATTTGAATATCGATATCGGTGGTTGTCTTGAACAAATTTTTAGCGAGGTACCTCCGTGGTTGGTTTCGCGACCGGATATACATCTAGATCTACTCCGTGGACCCAAGGTGAACACGGATTCCTCCGTTTATCGGAGGCATTTCCAGGACTTCGTTCACCAATATCCGGCCGCGAGACATATCTTCACGGATGATTCTAAAATCGGAGATAATGTTGGTTGCTCTTTCGTCACCGATGATATGAGCACGAAGATCTCGCTTCCTAGTGTATGTAGCGTGTATACTGCAGAGCTTTTCGCCATCGTAGAAGCTCTGCAGTTTGCACTGGGTGACGAAAGAAACCACTTTTTTCTGTGTACCGATTCGTTAAGCTCTCTGCAGTCTATTGAAACCTGTTTCTCGCAACACTCACTGGTGCAGCAGATTCATGACCTTCTAGCCAGGTTAAACGATGCTGGCACCAGAATCACTTTCGCATGGCTTCCAAGCCACGTGTGGATTGCGAGAAATGAACTTGCGGATTAAGCTGCAAAGGAAGCGGTACTTTTACCTCCAAGGCCTGTCAATATACCTGCTAAGGATATTTATTCTCAGCTACGTCGAACCATCTTGGCGTCGTCCTGGGAATCGGAGTGGATAGCTGTCCGAACTCCCAAGAACTTGAGATAAATTATGAAGACAACTACCGTGTGACGGTTTTCTTTCCGATTTTCACGGAGAGAGGCCATAGTATTGTGTAGGCTGACGATAGGTCATTTACGATCTACGCACTCTTATCTCCTAAAGAGGGAAGACCCCCCCCACAGTGTGTTCCTGTAGTGCTGACTTCACCGTGGCCCACATCCTGACAAAGTGCGCCGATCTCTCTGGCCTAAGACGGAGCCTCGGCCTGCAGGAAACACTCGAACGCATACTAGCCGATGACGTGACTACGGCTGATCTCGTCATCCGCTTTATGTGTGACAGGGGATTAATCAAGGGTATATAAATTACAAGTGTGCTGTTACTCAGGGAACGGAGGTTCCCTTTTGATTCGTTAGTAATTTTTCGGCTTAATTCAATACATTTTTGTTTTATTTTGGACTGCTTTTCCAAATTCCTTTGTTGAATAATTAATTTTGTTTTTATTTTAAATTTCTTTTCCATTAATTTGTTCAGAGAGGATGATTACCTCGTTGTACTTCCTCTTAAAACAAAAATCACCACCACCATCACGGCGATCCTCAGTCCACAGAAACACACGGTACTCTCACGTAGTACACAGTCTTCCGTTCCGCCGTCTCCAGCCCATCTACTCACTGTACTCTCCGACACCACCACAACAGCTCCTGGTTCAGATCTCGGTGGGATACTAGCGACAGCCAACACCTTTGTCGCCCTCGGCCCAGCCACCGAACCCCAACAGACTGAGTTTCACACTGACTCCACCACGGAGTCCAACACTGATTGTAGCTCCACCATGGGGCCGAAATCTCACTCCGAGCCCACACCAACACTTGACTCCACCACGGAGCCCAACACGGACTGACTGTCCGCGGCCAGCCTCCTATTTACAGATCGGGTGATGGGAACCAGAACATTCGCGAGGTGGCTAGAGGTGGAACATTCCCGTTGAATCTCCAAGAAACGCACAGGTAAGCCAGCCGACGAGCACAATACACGGGAACACCAGTCATGCCTTCCAGGACGGCTAGCAGTTCCCCGGTCGGCTGATTCACTAGACCCTTCCAGGAAGCACCGAAAGGTGCTACCACAGGCCTGCCACATAACAACGTGTAAACTTGATGCTGCTCAATCAATCAACCAATCAGTCAATGAATTAATGTATCAGTCAATATTGATCTGCATTTAGGGCAGTCGCCCAGGTGGCAGATTCCCTATATGTTGTTTTCCTACCCTTTTCTTAAATAATTTCGAAGAAATTAGAAATTTATTGAACATCTCCCTTGGTAAGTTATTCCAGTCCCTAGCTCCCCTTCCTATATATTAATATTTGCCCCAATTTCTCCTCTTGAATACCAACTTTATCTTCATATTGTGACCTTTCCTACTTTTAAATACGCCACTCAAACTTATTCGTCTACTAATGTCATTCCACGCCATCTCCCCGCTGACAGCTCGGAACATACCACTTAGTCGAGCAGCTCGACTTCTTTCTCCCGACTTCGGAAATCACCCAGAACAAATCGAGCTGCTTTTCTTAGGATTTTTTCCAGTTCTTGAATCAAGTAATCCTGGTGAGGGTCCCGTACACTGGAACCATACTCTAGTTGGGGTCTTACCAGAGACTTATAAGCCCTCTGCTTTACATCCTTACTACAATCCCTAAACACCCTCATAACCATGTGCAGAGATCTGTATCTTTTATTTACAATCCCATTTATGTGATAACCCCAATGAAGATCTTTCCTTATATTAACACCCAGATACTTACAATGATCCCCAAAAGGAACTTTCACCCCATCAACGCAGTAGTTAAAACTGAGAGGACTCTTCCTATTTCTGAAATTCACAACCTGACTTTTAACCCCGTTTATCAGTATACCATTGCCTGCTGTCCATCTCGCAGCATTATCGAGGTCTCGTTGCAGTTGCTCACAATCTTGTAACTTATGTATTACTCTATACAGAATAACATCATCCGCAAAAAGCCTTTCCTCTAATTCCACTTCTTTACTTATATCGTTTATATATGTAAGAAAACAAAGGTCCGATTATACTGCCTTGAGGAATTCCCCTCTTAATTATTACAGGGGAAGATAAAGCTTCGCCTACTCTAATTCTCTGAGATCTGTTTTCTAGAAATATAGCCACCCATTCAGACACTCTTTTGTCTAGTCCAATTGCACTCATTTTTGCCAGTAGTCTCCCATGATCCACCCTATCAAATGCTTTAGACAGGTCAATCGCCATACAGTCCATATGACTTCCTGAATCCAAGATATCTGCTATATCTTGCTGGAATCCTACAAGTTGAGCTTCAGTGGAATAACCTTTCCTAAAACCGAACTGCCTTCTATCAAACCAGTTATTAATTTCGCAAACATGTCTAATATAATCAGTAAGAATGCCTTCTCAAAGCTTACATGCAACGCATGTCAAACTTACTGGCCTGTAATTTTCATCTTTATGTCCATCACCCTTTCCTTTATACACAGGGGCTACTATAGCAACTCTCCATTTATTTGGTATAGCTCCTTCAACCAAACAATGAAATAAGTAGTTCAGATATGGTACTATAGCCCAACACATTGTCTTTAGTATATCCCCAGAAATCTTATCAATTCCAGCCGCTTTTCTAGTTTAAACTTTTGTATTATTGTAAATGTCATTGTTATCATATGCAAATTTTAATAATTCTTTAGCATTAGTCTCCTCCACTATCTGCTACTCACAACCATTCTGTTGTCATGGATGCCCCATGCCTTTGCTGGCGGGGTCTAGTGTTTACAGTGCACTGTCTGTTCTGGTATAGGCTAGAATTTATTTTTTACTTTTAGTCTTATCGTTGGCTTTGACAGTATGAAATTGACTGAGGTATGAGTGATGCTAGTAATGCCATTCCTTATGCAGCCAGTCTCTGCTATGAATGGTGTGAAAATGTTGCTCATAGGGTCGGTTGATGCATGCATTTCAGTGGGCTTGGCAGACTGATATGTAATAGCAACTTCTGGCTCGGTAGGAAAGCAACGGGAAAGTACCTCACTCCTCATTTCCCTAGTACGCCTAAACTTGAATGGCTGTGAGTAGCAACATCTATTGTCATGGATGCCCTGGTAGAAGATTAGTTACCGGGCGAGTTGGCCGTGCGGTTAGGGTCGCGCATCTGTGAGCTTGCATCCGGGAGATAGTAGTGGGGTTGAGCCGCACTGTCGGCATCCCTGAAGATGGTTTTCTGGGGTTTACCATTTACACACCAGGCAAATGCTGGGGCTGTACCTTAATTAAGGCCACGGCCGATTTCTTCCCACACCTAGGTCTTTCCTATCCCATAGTCGCCATAAAACCTATCTGTGCCGGTGGGACGTAAAGCAAATTGTAAAAAAAATAAAGGATTAGTTAAAATTCTTAATAGTTTTATTTTTAAAATTTCATTAAATTTTATGCGCCACTTCTGTTTATATTTAATTTATTTGCACTTAATTTAATTTCATCACTCATCCTTTTTGTATTATTCATTTAATTTATATTTAATCTAATTATTGTAACGTAATATATTCGAGTGCCTGGTTAGATGGAAGAGAAGGCCTGAAAGCCTTGCCTGGTATAACTAACTATGGCATACGGGGCGGGGAAGTGGAGAATGCGCTCATGTCCTCCATTGTAACTTTTATAAAGATATTGGCCCTCGGACTTTACTTGTTGAGCACCCCTGTTGTATGTTGAAGACATAGTGTAGAGGCAATGAACTAAAATCTGTACATGGTTCAGTCGTACACTGAATTCTGAATCTTAGCAAGGGAGTTATTTTCCACCGAAACTTCTTATCGACACTTGTGGAGCTCTTGGAGAATAACGGTGCGTAGCTGATGTGCACGCAAAGCGTCTCTGAGTACAGATGGAAAGGGCAAACATTGGAACTTTTCTTCTCTCTATTCGATGGCTTACCCTTCACAAAAGGGTCAAAGCAGTTGTATATCAGCCCCGAGGCGTAGGACTAGGTCTTACTCGGATGGTCTGATTTCGATTTTCGACCATTCCGGGAATTTTAATTCTGAACAGAGGCTTGGAACGGGATTGACTCAGCCTCGTGAAACCGACTGAGGAGCTGACTGATACGAAAGGCAGTGGACCCGGTCCCGAAAGCCAAGCACTACGGGTGTAGGGGGTGTCACTACGCTACATGGAACTCCCAATATATATATTGCTAGTGGCTTTACGTCGCACCGACACAGATAGGTCTTTTGGCGACGATGGGACATGGAAGGGCTAGGAGTTGGAAGGAAGCTGCCGTGGCCTTAATTAAGACACAGGCCCAGCATTTGCCTGGTGTGAAAATGGGAAAATACGGAAAACCATCTTCAGGGCTGCCGACAGTGGGGTTCGAACCCACTATCTCCCGGATGCAAGCTCACAGCTGCGCGGTCCTAACCACACCGCCAACTCGCCCGGTAATATCTTCCGGCCAGTTAGCTGGGTAGAGGTCGTTATAGCAAGCCAAGGCCCAAAGGAGAGCAACGCGCGCCTCGGGTTTAAAGAGAAAGGTTAATCATTGCAATGTTCATCCCTACTTACGGACTGTCAAGTAGAGAGCACAGAGTGGTGAATTTAGGGCCTCGAACTGAATCTGGCATTACTTTCATTTGTGCCATTTTCCTAGCTTTATCTTCTTTAGTCTCTTTTACTCTCTTGCAATTACGACGATGTTAGATTTACGAGACCTAGAGAATTTAATTTTCACGCTGTTGAAAACCCGTGACTTTCTTTTCTCAGTACGTTGATTCTGAAAATGGTCGGACCTCTACATCCATGATCAGTTTTATTAGGGGATGATCGATGATACCTCATATTTACTCCCTGTGCGGATCTGTGGTAGTGCCGGTACCGCATCCTAAGATCTCCGGTTCAAATCTGATTGAGATGTTAGGATTATTGAAGGGCAGAACAGTGTCTACAGGTCCACTGACTATATTTTGGAAGTGGATCTTAATTCATCCCATTTTCTTTTTTCTCAGGCGACGGAGCCAGCTTCCAGACGCTATGACTATGCCCCTGCTCGAATCGAGAGCCAGCCCCTAGCCGTAAGTACACACTATTCAGTTGTACTTATTTATGTATATATTTAGAGTTAGGCTCTATATTTGACATATTTCTCAGTCAAAGCTCACGACCATAGCTTCTGTGGAAATTAATTAGGAAAGTACGATATTATAAGACACTATGCAACACTAAATGAAGTAATGTTTTCCCACTGTGTACCGTCGTGCTGAATAGTAGTTGACGGTTTTCTGTTGGTAATGAGGTGATTTGCTGCAAACTTTAGAAGTAAAATTGGGTAGAGTGCTCCAAGATGTAAGGTAGGGTAGGCCTACTTGCTCCAGAATTGTCTTGTATTAAGTGTGAAAATTGTGAAAGGACCATGAGCTCTCCATTCTGCTACTCTAGATGTTCGGAGTTACTACAGTATGAATAGTTAAGGGACTGGCATTTTCATTGACTTATAAAGTTGTGAATTCAGTTCGAACTTCGTTGTTTGTCCATTAGGTGGATATTTTGATTTCTGTACGTTCATAGTTGCATAGATGGGAGGAACGTTTCATGATAAGTTGAGAAAGTTCAAGCTGTAGAAGACTATGGCGCATGACTTTGATTTACTCCAGAGTTTGTATCCCATTTGTCAACATGGCCTAATCCCAGCTCTATTCAATTTGCCTGGTAATTCATTTCATTCATTTTAATGCTGGAGTTGTTACAGCGACTCCAATTTGCATCTCAGCCTCTAAACACTCCTTGAAGACCAATATAACCTTTTGTTTTATACTACACCGCGGGAGTTTTGACAACAAAGCTGTGCAAGTTCCAAGAAGAACGAAAGAAGAACCTTCTCGCATTTATCTGATTGATTGCGACCCTTCTTTCTGCATCTTACCTGACAGTGCTCCTTACGACGAAATGCAGTGGTGAGTATGTGGATGACAATAGGTTCGGATCTCCCTCAGATGTTATTTCGACCTTTGCCTTTCGTCGTTCTCGTACTATCCTACAAGAGCAGCTCCTATTTTCTTGTTATCGCAACTCTATTTTCTTTGTGCTAAGGTCTTCTTATGCCGGCATTTTCTTATATTTGCTAAGTGCTCTTCTGTAATGGGCTCCTAGACCTTTATTTGAAGCCCCGTAAAGCTTCTTATCAAACGCAACTTGGTTCCTGTTCAGTTGACTACGGCCCAGATATTGGTTACTTTTCTTTTTCTAACAATTTTGTCCTCATCTTGTTCACCTCTGTAGTGTAACGGTTAGCGCTATTAGCTGTTGTCTTAGGAGGTCGTGAATCGATTCCGAGTACTGGCGGAAATTTTAAGATCGGCAGGAGGGCTGGTATGTTGTTAGAAGGTACATGCAGCTCACTAAGTTGGAGGTGCCTAGAGTTGTACCACCTCAGATGAGGACATTACTTTACATCCTGGTCGTTTATCATGGGTTCATAGTTTGAATCAGTGCCAATTAAACTTGAAATGATGGTGGTGGTGATTATTGTTTTAAAAGGAAGTACAACTAGGCAAGCATCCTCTATATAACACTAATCAGGGGGAAAAGTGGAAGGGATCCGACATTTCGAAAAATGAAGATATCGGTCAAAGAAAGACAAGGGCCACGAAGGACGTGAAAATGAAAGACTCCGTAGCCCTCGCAAACCTAATAGCGTCGGGGTCGGAAAAGAACAAGAGTTGACCAAGGGAGGTCGGATAGGATAGATAAAAGTGAGGAGCCTGGCACAAGTAAGTGGAAGCAATGCCAGGACTCAGCTGAGGGCCCCGTGGTCGCCAACCCACGCTCCAAAGTTCAGAGCCCCTGAGGCCCCTTTTAGTCGCCTCTTACGACAGGCAGGGGATAGCGTGGGCGTTATTCTACCGCCCCCACCCACAGGGGGAACTTGAAATGAGAATGTTAAACATTGTTCTTTTGTTTGACTAGAATATTGGTGATTTAGTTTATTAACATCATTTTAGATCTAAGTATGACCGATTGTATAGCGTGGTTAGTTTTGTGTTCTCGCTTTCAATGCTGAAAGTTGAGGGATCGAATCTCGAAGAGTGCTTAAATGCCAGAGAGCCATGTCGGTAGGTTTCAGGACAAAATGCAGAATTGTGGCATTTCCTGGAATTTTAAATTTTTTGGGTTATTTGTGATGCAAAACAGCAAATATCATCTGCTTCAAGTAACACTCCAAGACATAATCAATGGAAAACGTGCTGAAGGTCGTGTTGTTTATCAGATCGTACTGTGATCGAGCCCGCCGACTTGGGCTCTGAAAGCTACCGCAGTACTGTCTGAGAATTGAAGATGCGTTAAATAATAATAATAATAATAATAATAATAATAATAATACTAATAATAATAATAATAATAATTGTTCGTATGGATGTTAATGAACTATACTACCGTACGTTGAAGTTTAAAGAAACAATACATACAGATGTTTTATTTGTTCTTCGTAGTTCCAAAAACACGTTGAACGACAATAACATGAACAATCGCGCTTGAGAATCCATTCCATCGCAATATTTAGAACCCGTCAGTTCAACAATAAGTTTTCAGCTTCGTAAGATACAAAATCAGAACACGGACTGTGTTGGCTGGAAGACAGCTTAGCTTCCACCCCAGGAATTTTCAACTAGCATGTGTGGAGTGTACATCACGGAATTTTCGTCTTTCCTCTCAGATTTTTTTTTTGCTAATGGCTTTACATCGCACCGACACGGATAGGTATTATGGCGTCGATGGGATAGAAAAGGCCTAGGAGTTGGAAGGAAGCGGCCGAGGCCTTAATTAAGGTACAGACCCCAGCATTTGCCCGGTGTGAAAATGGAAAACCACGGAAAACCATCTTCAGGGCTGCTGGTAGTAGGATTCGAACCCACTATATCCCGGATGCAAGCCCGCAGGCGCGCGCCCATAACAGCACGGCCAACTCGCCCGCTGGGTTCTCTTTCGATCTCGATGGTATTCGGTTTCTGAGACCTACAGATTCGTTCATTTCGATGTTTTTCAGGCAGATTTCAGAACAACATATGCATGGCCAACATTAATCGAAACCTAATTTCAAAGGCTCTTGTTCAACTATTTAACTAAGCTTAAAAATTTGATGTGCTAGAATTAAGTTGTGGCGGAATGCCGCTGCAGATATGTGTAATCAGTAACAGTCGTCAGCCTATATTGCTACTCATAAGTTATACAGGATGGTCGGGAACAAAGCGAGCCGGGTATATGAGCGTTAGAGGGTTGACCATACTGATAAATAATTTCAAAAATAATCTATATCTCGCGCCGTTGTCATTTTATCGGCTGCTGAAGTTAGCCAATCACACACGTCAATGAAGTGTTTGTAAACAAACAAACAAACAAACAAAAAAAGGAAATATAACTTTATTGTACACTTTACAAAGACTTAAACCTAGTTTGCAACATATTTTGTTACACACAATGGTTGCCATTACTTTTTACACGTTCTTAAAATTCAGTGCATGAATGAATAACGTTCTTGGCAACTTGTAGTTCTGGATTTGATCAGGTTTGTACTGCTCCCATTCTTAACATCTGTCCTCTTTTTATTCGTAAGAGAAAATATTCTCTCGGTATGACCATTACTACCTGGTGTGCTCATTACAAATCTACCAGCTTTCCCAGGTGTACAAAATTTACATTGTTAGATTTTAAGTTGCTGAAAACCCGTATCCTCTGGCGAACGGTACCCTCTAAAGACACAGCACACATTATTGCACCCATACAGAAAATTCCTCATACAATTCATTTTCATTCACACAATCGGGGTGGTTATACTAGACAACTTTGTGTGTTTCATTGGATGTTAATTCTCTTTCGACCAGGCGAGTTGGCCGTGCGGTTAGAGGCGCGCGGCTGTGAGCTTGCATCCGGGAGATAGTGGGTTTGAATCTCACTGTCGGCAGCCCTGAAGATGGTTCCCATTTTCACACCAGGCAAATGCTGGGGCTGTATCTTAATTAAGGCCACGGCCGCTTCCTTCCAACTCCTAGGCCTTTCCTATCCTATCGTCGCCGTAAGACCTATCTGTGTCGGTGCGACGTAAAGCCACTAGCAGAAAAAATTCTCTTTCGAGATATAGTGGGCTTAAGCACTTTTAAAGTATTATATTTTTTAAGTAAGAATGAAAAAAACATTAAGTGAAATTGCTTTCACATGTAGATTTCAAAGTTCAAATGAGAATAGTAGCTATCGGTATCACTTTTGAGTAGCACTACCGAAGTATATATCTTTAAATATCTGTCCAACTTCACCAATTAGTAACTGTGCAGCTTCATGGGATTCCATAATCCTAAGTTCACAATTCTCCAAATATTTTGCTGTTTGAATGAAAACATCTCCAATATTCACAGAGAAATAATAACGTTTGGTTTTACGGCCCACGAACTACTTTTACAGTTTTCGGAGACGTCGACAGTTCGGAATTTTGTCCCGCAAGAATTCTTTTACGTGTCGTGAAATCTACTGACACGGAGCCTACGTATTAGCACCATCAAATACCATCGGAATGGAACCCGCTAGTACCGAGCGAGTTGGCCGTGCGGTTGGGGACGCGCAGTTGGGAGCTTGCATTCGGGAGATAGTGTGTTCGAACCCACTGTCGGCAGCCCTGCAGATGGTTTTCCGTGGCTTCCCTCTTTCACACCAGGCAAATTCTAGGGCTGTATCTTCATTAAGGCCACGGCTGCTTTCTTCCTACTTCTGACCCTTTCGTATCCCATCGTCGCTATAAGTTCTGTCTGTATCCGTGCGATGTACAGTAAAGCCAATTGTAAAAAAAGGAACCTTCCAGCTTGAGCTCCCCAGCCAAGAGAGATTGAGGCTCGAGAAACCGAGTCTGGAACCCAGCCCATCAAGACTTCGCCTGCGCTAGCAGCCGTTAATACCAGGGACGATCACCGCAATCCCCAGTACGCTTGCCCACACCCAACCAACAGCTACGAGCCACAATTATTGGCACCCGGAGCATTTGTCTAGACAGCTTGGTGTCCTGGGTTCATGACTTGCCTCTGGCGTCATCCACGTAAAAATCTAGCCTGGCTCGGCCCAGACAATACGTTTTCACAACTTAGCCCGGTCTGCAAGTGCATTTGACCATCCGGTGTCCTTATGCACCCCGCTAGCCACTCCCTACCCCCCCCCCTCCCGTTTCAATTAAGAAAAAATCCCCTTCCCACCATGCCAAGGCGCCAGAATAAGCCCGGTGGACCGAGTAGCCGGACGCCTGGCTCTCTTATTTCCGAAAACCTCGCCGACATCGATCAAGTTTCACGAGAACTAGCTCAAGCCCTTTTCCCTACACAGGCAAGTTCGATCCCCGTCGCCAACCCCTCCCACGCTTCAATTGCCACCTCATACTCTTCCTGTTGTACCGAGCCTCAAACTTTGAATATCCCTTCCGCTACGTCAGGAACTACTCTCTATTTCCTGTATCACAAAAATGTACAATACTTAAGTTCCCACTATCTTTCTCTGGACCAGTCGTCATGTGCACTATCCTGGGGCTCATCTCACATTTCATTGATTGAGGAGCCACACAATAACATGTTAATGATTATTCCCATCCGAAATATCCAGAACATACTATAGTTCCACTTGACATTTCACCGGAAGTCAGACATTGGTGCCAAATTGTTAAGAGTACAAACAGCTGATTCACAACACACAACACGGATGGAAATGTATATACTCTAAAATAAGTCCAGAATCAATTATATTTTGTACCAAATGCATAACTCACATAAGATTAACAATAACACATAACACATTTAGGATAAGACTATGAGATAAAAACTCGAACAGGTAAAACGCCAAGAAAATGAAATTTCTACTCACCGTGTAGAACAGCTCGCGTTGTTAATAGATTCGATTCCTCCTACGAAAGAAAGAAAAGTATCCTACAAAGGGAATGCATCACTCATTTCTGAGACACTATCGGCATTGTCATCGTTTGTTGAGGTTTCGTTCTCGCATGACCGTAGCGAGATTATAACGTCTTCAACATAATTGTCTGTGATACTTACCCTCTCCCAAGCTTCACTTATCTCGGACTGTCCTACAACCTGCACTTACACGGCCTACGGCTTCCCACAGAACTCTTTCAACTTCCGAAACTGTGCAGAGTCGGTTATTCGCAGCTACATAATCGTTCACTTGGGCCCAAATCAATTCTATGGCGTTAAAATGGCAATGGTATGGTGGAAGGCGAGCAACTGCCTCCTGGCTATTTCATCCACCACGCTTGTTTTGTTTCACAAGATGCATGAGATCTCACCCTTCCTCATGTTATCGCGAACCGAAATATTATGCTCCTTGAACGACTCAATCAACTCATTATTTCTAGCCGCCAGTGTTGGTGCTTTGTCAGGAATGACCGTGAACTTGACTAAGTCCGCGAAAAGATTTGAGCACAATACAACACACAGGCGATAGCACGTGGTTGCAGAAAACAGATCGACAACACTGGTAACTGGAACTAGAGTCTAACGCGCTCTATCATAGCGATCGGTTGCCTATGATTGGCTGTTAATTCACTTAGCCTCCGCCAAAAGGCAGCGCTCAAATGTCAAGTCGAAACTCATAAGAACTGAACTATAGGAAGAATTGTGTCACTTGAAGGTATGGCGCCCACCTTCATCACACCCGTCCCCCTTTCCCCCGCGCCACGGCTTGGAGGAAGAACAAGAAAGCTCGGAAGACGACCAAGATGAGTACATAGGAGAAGAAGAACCACCTCCCACACCAGAACTTACCTCCATCAGTACCCAAACCTTACCCCCACCGCCCACAGTTGATTCTGACACCCAAACGTCGCCCCGCCCCCTCCCCCTTTTAGGCTATAGGTACTCGAACCAAACCCATCAAAACTAAATCTCTCAGCATCAAACAGGCCAGGCTGAGTGGCTCAGGCGGTTGAGGCGCTGGCCTTCTGACTCCAACTTGGCAGGTTCGATCCTAGCTCAGTCCGGTGGTATTTGAAGGGGCTCAAATACGTCAGTCTCGTGTGGGTAGATTGACTGGGACGTAAAAGAACTTCTGCGGGGCAAAATTCCGGCACCTCGGCGTCTCCGAAAGACCGTCAAAAAGTACTTAGTGGGACGTAAAAAAAACCCAGGAAATCCAAACCGAAACCTAGCTACTCGGCCCACCTTCTCACAAACTACTTAAACCGACGAACAGCCAACCGCACCCAAACCCAATCTGCCCACAGTATCCACAGTCCAACAGATGCACTCAGCGACACAAACTACTCCTCTTCCCAAGATTCGAACGCGAGCCAACCCAGGAAAGTCTAACAACCGCCCCTCACTGGTTAATGTGTTATAATTGCCTCCAACTGCATCATTCAGCCGCAGAATGAAAGAACAATGCCCGCTGCAACAGACGTGGTAATCACCACCACCACATTGTAGGTGCTATTCCACGGGAGCAGGTGAAGTGTGCAAATTGCCTCGACAATCACGTAGCTTCATATCCTGGCGCCCTTTCCCCAAGCAGGTCCTTAGAGCACACTATTCCACACGACACCTTCAAGACTGAAACTACAATCTCAAACCCCCCGTCCCCCCGTCCCTCCCAAGTCTCAAAATTAACCCTCCCCCCCTGCATCCCCCTATCGTAACGAACCCCATCACCCAGCCTCACTCTACTGCATCCTTTCCCCCTTTCCCCCCCTTTTTAAACACTGCACGCACCAACAAATCGCTCCACACTCCTCGTAGCCCTCAAAAACATGCCAGTTCTTTTACGTGCCATTAAATCTACCGACACGGGTCCTAACAATCTCCTGTTAACCCAGAACCCCCTCCCCCATACACCCTTTCCCCCCTTTTTAAACACTGCATGCATCAACAAATCGCTCCACACTCCTCGTAGCCCTCGCAAGCATGCAAGAACGGATGACAGGTTCCTTCCTGTGTGCATTCAGTAGCCCTACTCTCTTACAAACCACGTGCTGATCATTTGGTAGATCAATCCTCCGCAACCACATTTCAATCACTCCATCTCAAGTCGCACCTCTTACCCTTCCACCTATCACCGGAAGATTAGGACAAATTTCGCCGTAAAGCCATTACTACGTCGTAAATACGATCAATTATCAACCAATTATTGGACATTCTGAATCATGTGCTTTCTAAAAACAGATTTTTAAAATTTCCCAATTTTTTTAAAAGTCTTTCTACATCAGGCGCAAGAGATAATTATCTAGTATTTATACGACGGGAAGGAGGAAAACGATTGTAGAGGTGACGAATATCACGATGAGGAATGGTGTTCAATGCACATTTTAACTGGTAGCGTAGATCCTTTTAAATTTATTTAAGGCATATATTTGACCTTAGTCTTTGGTTAAACCAGCCAACCGGGTGAATAAACTAAAAAAAAGACCATACACATTACATGTTAAACAGACTCACACAGGATCATATCGTATTTAAATATCAGCTTGTTTGACATAGTTCTTGACGATACGGTGTACTTCAATTTTGGTAGATGCAAGCAGTAAATACTGTAATAATAATAATAATAATAATAATAATAATAATAATAATAATAATAATAATAATAATAATAATTGTACCGGGAGGTACACCTCAACTGCGCTCATTCAAAATAAGCGCCTTAATAAACTCCTTTATCGACCAAAAGGTGAAACTGATACTACATGAACTTGGAACTTTAATCAGAAGATGTCACTACTGAAATATTAATTAAATGTGTTTTGTGAAGTTTCCTAAACTGATTGAATTTCTCCTTGTTTTGTTTCTCTATACATCAAGATTGGACATTTTTCCACAGATGACACCACCAGAAACTCTGATCATGCACTCTGGTGCAAGGTGGAAGAATTTATAACTTAAAGAAGTTTCGTATTTCTAGGTTTTCATAACTGAATCTATGTTCATTTATTTTTGGGTTGGCAGCACTTCTTTTCTCTCCGCCAGTTTTGAATCTGGCCAATCATAAATTTTTGTAATTAATTTTCAACTAATCCCGCATTTCTTGTTCACTTTGAATTTACCAATAAAATTGAGATGGGTGTGTCCGGATTAGTCCTGAATTCTCTCGAACCTTCCCTGAGGGTATATAAGTTGCGGCTCTTCGAGTTTCCTTGTCTATTGATCGTCGTATTTCTGAGTGTGTGTGTGTGTGTGTGTGTGTGTGTGTGTGTGTGTGTTAAGGCAGGAGGCGGGGCGCCTCTTTCTTCGGCCGGCAGAACATCTACCAGGTGATGGCCACATAAATTCAATCTTTCTTGCTGTTTCCGCATACTTATCCGAGGGGAAGGTCCAAATTTCTAACTATGTAACCGTTTTAATGTAAACTTCTTCCTTTTCATGTAAAATTTCATGAAGTCTTTAACTGTAAATGGGGGTTAGAGTGTGAGTTACCCTCTCGAGCTCCCCTTCATCTTGGTTTGAGGTGACTACGATTTCGCAAGCTTCTTTCCTGTAATATATTAAAGTTATTTCCATGCGAGTCACCTCAGTAGTTTGGGACTAGTCCCAGTTTCATCGGCCGAGAGCCCTGTAGGTTTTCAATATTTCATTATCTGGGACCTCAGTGTACGCCTCAATTCAGTTTGTGTTCGGGCCATTTATTTAACCTGTTCTTTTCCGCAAAGCCCAGTAGGTTGGGTACTAGTTACCCCTATGTGAAATTATTTCCATTTGTAATTCGCGCCTTGTGAGGCCAGAGATTGTAATATTTTGATGTAATGTTGCCTTGAGTGGGCTGTAAGAAATCGAGAGCATGTAAGCTCTTTTCAAAGTTTTGTAATAGTAAGGGTTGCCTCTAGAAGACTAAGGGTTGTAACTTTTGGAGCAAGTGCTCTTGTTTTTGGGCGACTTCTATCTGTGTCTGAGTAATACCGCTTCTGAAATTGTGAACTAAGGGCTTGAAGCCCAAAATTAAATGCCATATCCTAGGTTTTTTTCTGTTTTAATCCACAAATGTGTTATTGTTCACTCAGTGAAGAAATATAAGTTGTTTTTTGTTGTTGAGAGAAATATAACCTTTGTTAAAGATTTAATTCAATTCTTGATATTGTAGTTAGATCCATTCAACCCCGCACCTTCTTTCACCTCTCTGCGTTCCACAGATACCCCGGTACAATAATAATAATAATAATAATAATAATAATGTTGTTTTACGTCCCACTAACTTCATTTACGGTTTTCAAAGAAGCCGATGTACTGGAATGTTGCCCCGCAGGAGTTCTTTTACGTGCAGTTAAATCTACCGACACGGGTCCTGCGTATTTCAGCACCTTCAAATACCACCGAACTGAACTAGGGTAGAATCTGCCAATCTGGGCTCAGAAAGCCAGCGCCTTAACCGTTTGAGCCGTTAAGATCACTGAGATGATGCTGTGCGGTAGCTGCTGTTGGGCGTGAACAAAAATAACCGTTGGAATAGGATTGTCGCTGGTGTTTAACACTGCCCAGAGTGTTTTCCAGCTGGTTCCACGCATTCTATACGGGGAACAAACCTGATGATCGTACTAGCTAGGGGATTTGACTATCAGGTTGGGAATCGCGCTAGTTTATTCGAGCGCTCTCCTGTTGAAATAACACATTTCCGCCTTGTTGCAGAAGTGACAGTGGAACTGGTTGGCCGTTTTTCTGAATCGAGTATATTGTGCACTATTCAATGTCGCCGTAAGAAACACTAGATTGCTTGGTCAGCGTTGCAAGTACAGATATCCTTATTTAGACTGGAGCACAATCTGCTTTACACAACCCTTCACTATTCGTGCCTCCAGAAGCTTCTGTCTTGATACCACAGAAGGCGACTTGCTTGGTAAAGTGGAAGCAAGCAGCACCCTTGATAGTGGCTCACAAGGAAATCCTTCCAACTGTAAGTCTCCGATCTGATTGGCACTTGGTACAACGACTTCAGTAAGAATACATTCAGCCTTATCAAAATCAGATGCCCAATCGTATATTTATCACCTGTTTTGGGGCGTTAGAGTTTGCTCATTTAAGAACCAGGTAGACAGGAGTGAACGGTGAGAAGCAGGTAGAGATGGGGAAGTAATGTGTTTACAAGAGAGAGCGTGACATATGAACTGGCTTGCCGTTCCGCCTCTACCTGCTTCCCGCCGCTCACTCCTGTCCATGCGGTGCTTAAATGAGCAACCCCGTAATAGGTACTAAATATACAACTGGGCATACAACTTTTATATGGCTGAATAAAGCATTCCTACTGAAGTCGTTGTACCAAGTCTCAATCGGATCGGAGACTTACAGATGGAAGGGTTTCCTTGTCAGTTTCAATCCAGTTGCTGAGGATAGTCCTAGCTAACAGTCCTGATGAGATCCTGCGTCGAATCTTTTCTGCGATCGCTGTGCGGTTCGCTTTAGCCACTCGTAAGGTGGACGGTTTTCGCGTATAACTATAGTCCCCTGATTGTAGATATGGGTAACTTACTGTAGCTACAGACGTCAATATCGACGCGTTGCTGATATTTCTCGTCTTCCGGCATGGCCAACCGGCCTCACTGAGGCCCACTAATATGGTCTCGCTCAACTCTTGTTAATTACTCAAACGGTGCGCTCCTACGCCTTCCTGGCATGTTAACAAAGTTCAACACAACTTCGGAGCACAGTACGGCGCTGGGAAACAAACTGTTCCCTTTGCAAGTGTGCAATTGCTAATAAGCCGCGATTATTCGGGCAGTGCTCCATTTCTGATTCCTCAACAGCATTGTACTCTCGTAATCTCACGAGTGCCATGTGCAGCTGTTACAGTTCACTTTCAAAGCTTAATTCATAATGAAATTAGCCAGGTTCAACTACGTAACATTAAATTGACATTTTAAAACTGATTATACATCATTTATAATTGTCTTGGATTGTAACTCGATTCAATGTCTTTTACATTATGTTTCTGTCTACTTACGATACAATTGATGGTTTCGGAGTAATGATGGATCATCTTGAGATAACCGTAATGTAACTGTCATCTTTTTTCCCTTTTTTTCCGTCATCAACCCTTGTATCAGGGTTATGTCAATGCACTTGAAACATGCACACTTCATTCCTCTGCTGTCGTTGGCCGTTGTACTGGTCATAGAGTTCGTTTTTAAATTCATTAGTTTTCCACGACACTTATTTAGTAAACAAACAGGTTGCCAGGAGGAATTGTTTTATTAGTAGGAATAGTTTTAATGTACGTTTAATAATATTCTTGGTGTCATTGATCACTATATCTACCTAAAACCAAACCAAACCCCATGGCACTACAGCCCTTGAATGGCCTTGGCCTACCAAGCGACCGCTGCTCAGCCCGAAGGCCTGCAGATTGCCAGGTGTCGTGTGGTCAGCACGACGAATTCTCTCGGCCGTTATTCTTGGCTTTCAAGACCGGGGCCGCTATCTCACCGTCAGATAGCTCCTCAATTATAATCACGTAGGCTGAGTGGACCTCGAACCAGCCCTCAGGTCCAGGTAAAAATCCCTGACCTGGTCGGGAATCGAACCCGGGGCCTCCGGGTAAGAGGCAGGCACGCTACCCCTACACCACGGGGCCGGCTACTATATCTACCTAGTGGTAAAAAATTGCTTTCATTCACTAACGGAGGTCAAAGATTAGTATTATGTACGAGTAACTGTAACTGTTAATGTAATGATCATAAGCACAGGACCTCCGTTTAAATGTGGAATGCAAATTACAGCCACATGATTTCTTATTAGAAAATTCATGGGATGGCTGGGATTCGAACTGCGGTTGTCTTTATAAGCCAGTGACAATCCCACTCGGTTATCACATCCCAGTTAACGGAGGTCTTTCGAGTATTTCATTTGATGTTTGACGTTAAAACGTTAGTTCATGTAAACCTACAGCTCTGATGGAGCTGTGCAATTCATCTTATCATGTTTTAACTTCAGGGGATTCCAGACAAGGGCGGCCTCATTACTCATGGTAACGGGGCAGGCTACGTAATAATAATAATAATAATAATAATAATAATAATAATAATAATAATAATAATAATAATAATAATAAACGTTTCTCAGGTTATCGTAGGTATTTCTGGGGTCGCTGGAGTCATCCAGGGTCCCAGGCTCATTTTGGTTTAGGCCGGGGGTTTACGACGGGATGCCCTTTCTGACACCACGTGAATTGTTTTTAAGGTGAAAATTCCACCCCGAGATCGACCGGGATTCGAAACCCAGCTCTCCGGGAAGAAAGCCAGCAGTTAGTCATTGCGCTAATCATGCTTCCAGTAATAATAATTGTTACGGAGATTCCGTGGAGCACAGAGGTGTAAGAAGGTGCGGGCGTGAATAGGTTGACAAAAAAAAAAAAAGATAAAATCTTAATTGAAAACTCTAAAATTTGAAATTTTATTTCTTTTCTTTTCTTCTCTGAATTTAAGGCTTGATGAACAACACCAAATAAGAATAAGATAGACCAGGTGAGCTCGTCAGCTCTTGTAACAATAATGATTTGACTTCAGGTACACAATGATTTACAGATTGAGCTTGAAGCTCCAAATTTACAAAATGTTCCAAAGAGCACCACTTTTCCATTCAGTCACTTCTCTAGGAGACTGCTCTGCAAAACTTATTACAAATAAGCCTTTCCAAGGCAGAATATAAATTTTACATTAGATCATTACACAGCAAAAAATTAAAAAAAATGGCGTATGGCTTTTGTGCCGGGAGTGTCCGAGGACAAGTTCGGCTCGCCAAGTGTAGGTCTTTCTATTTGACTCCCGTAGGCGACCTGCGCGTCGTGATGAGGATGAAATTATGATGAAGACAACACATACACCCAGCCCCCGTGCCAGAGAAATTAACCAGTGATGGTTAAAATTCCCGACCCTGCCGGGAATAGTATGTTTAAATTACACAGCAGATTTACTGTCTTACCTGCTCGACAGTCTAAGTTACACTTAAACGGAAATAGTCACACTTTAACAGAGGCAGCAGGTGCCCATTCTACATGGCCTTAGTGGAAAAAGAAAATATTTAATATATCGGGCGAAAACCAAAATGTTAGAAGGCGAACACTTGCACTCCTTTGAAATACACTTGACAGTTCTTAAAAACCCTATATGGGCTTATGGCCCGAAGTTACAGAGTCTAAGCCTATACTGCAGAGGTAACTAGGTGGAGAAAAATATTAAGTTCCACGAAAGAGATAAATTTGACAAAATCATTGTCAATCCAATACCAAGTTGAATTGGAATTAAAAGAGGGTTCATACTCCTTACTCCCTAGGTTAGAATAAAATCCTTAGAATTGTTTAAAAATTTACATTGAAAGATTGAAATTTGCATTACAAAAGAATTTTGAAACTCTTACCGTGGTTTGGTGGATCAGCAGAGGTGAAAGAAGGTGCCGGGGTGAATGGGTCTAACTACCAAAACAAACTTAATTTAAAACTGTAACAAAGGTTACATTTTTCTTTCTCTTTAAAAAATTGACAATCAACTAATAACAATATGACAGGTACCAGTAGCAAAAGACAAGTCTAGGTAAGACAAGATTGTTGGTATAAACAGAACTTGTGCTTTAAGTCCTCACTTCCTCAATTCCTGAGCTTCGCGTAGAGGCGCGCGGCTGTGAGCTTGCATCCGGGAGATAGTAGGTTCGAATCCCACTATCGGCAGCCCTGAAGATGGTTTTCCGTGGTTTCCCATTTTCACACCAGGCAAATGCTGGGGCTGTACCTTAATTAAGGCCACGGCCGCTTCCTTCCAACTCCTAGGCCTTTCCTATCCCATCGTCGCCATAAGACCTATCTGTGTCGGTGCGACGTAAAGCCCCTAGCAAAAAAAAAATTCCTGAGCTTCGCACTTATTTTTACAAAGAACACCATGCTATGCAAGGCAGAACACCCCTCAATACATGGAGCACTAGCTCCGTAATTTACAATGTCAAGCCTCCTAGAGGCACTTTTAAAATATTTGAAAAAAAAAAAAAGAAAGAAATAGATACGTTCTCAGTTTTTCCAGCCTAGTCAAGGCAACACCAAAAATGTCTTCCATTTTCTGGCCTTCCATGGCCCAGCTTACAAATTGAAACAGGGGTATCTCGTACCCTACCTACAGGCCCTTCGAGGAAAAGAAATAACTGTTAAATAAATGGCCCAAACAAAAAAGGAAGGAGGCGGATACTTGCACTCCTCTATGTAGCTTCTTAAAACCTAAAAGGCACTAGGCCGATGAAACAGGGGCTATTCCCAAACTATGGAGGTGACTCATATAGGAATTATTTAAGACATTAAGGAAGAGAAGAAAATCAGTTACCAAAACGTAGTCACCTCAAACCAAAATGAAAGGGAGCTCGAGAGGGTAAATCACTCTGTATCCCCGAATTACAGTTACAGATTTAATTAAGTATTTACATAAGCCGGCAGAAAATTACATGTTTAGAAAGATAGGTTACATGGTAAAGGTTTCGGACCTTTCCCGCGGGTTAAACTGCTGAGCTAGCAAGAAATAAAGATGTTAAATGGCATTTACCTTGCTGAAGACCTGCTGCCTGATGAAAGAGGCACCACCCGCCTCCTGCTTCACATCCACACACTTAGATAGACGTTGATCAAATGGCCAAGAGACGTGAAAATCCGCAGTTTATAAATCCTCGGGGAAAGTTCGAGACCTTTCATGAATAAAACAGCCACAACCATTCAATTTTATTGGGTAGTTTACAATTACACATCAAATCGACGAAGAAGCCTGTGATTGGTAGGAAATTAATTACAGAAATTCTTGATTGGTTAAATTCAAAACAGGCGGAAAGAAAGGATAAATATTGCCAACCCAAAAATGAATGAATGAAATTTAGTAAAGGAAAAACTTATGAGAACACAATTACTTCTGAAAGATTCTTTCACTTCGCACCGGGCTGCATGATCATAGTTTTTGTAGTGACCTCTATGAGAGAATGTCCAAACTTCTTGATGAATGGAAAACAAAAACAAGTAGAATTTCACACAGTTCAGGAAACTTCATAAAAAATTACGGTAGCGACATCTTCTGAGAAAATTTACAAGTGGGTCCAGTTTTAAGTTCAGAGTTTCTCCTGTAGAGGAGGTTTTATTGGCGCAAGATTTAAAAGTGCGGCGTAGGGGTGTACCTCCCGGTACAGACTTCCCCCACCACCACCAAATGTCCTTCCAAGGGATGACACAGAAGGATTTTGAAAACAGTATTATTTAAATTTGAAGAAGTAAACATTTTTTTTGAGTTAGTTGGGTAGCAACTAGTTGAACTTTAGCATTAGAGAGTATTTGTTGCTGTATACTTTTGAAATACATGCTGCTAATTTTGACGGCAAGTCCTGCCGCCGCTACCGTTATCCAGTTGAGGTCGCCCGGACCCCTCAAGTACCCTCAGATACACCTCTCCCGCTACTATGAGAGGGGTAGTTGTGGTGAAGGACTCCGCAGATCAAAGATATATGTACAGTCCCCAGATGAGTTGGCGGTCGGTGCGCCGCAGTTCAACCTTTGCCGGGAGATGGATTCCGGCTCGCCGTACACAGGTAGACATCACGGGAGTGGAGTGGCCCCGTACCCCGCCTCAGTGGCGGTACGGCGACGAACGGCTGCGCGGACACTGAAACAGTAAGATCTCGGCGACAGAAAAGTGTTGTTGGTGACTTGTGATTTTAGGGTACAATCTTTGGTGGTGAAGCTGAGGTCTGGGCGGCTTGGAAGGCTCTTTTTATTCTTTTTGCCATTTGTGTGGATTTGCAGGAGACGGGGGCTTGGTAATGGCCACTCGGGAACTGACAGCAGGAAAACCGGAGGGAAAGATCGTACATTTAGATAACCAATTACAATCAAAGTGCAGAAGGCCTTAGTTTTAGAGGAAATATAACTTTCAAAGTTCCTGCTAAAGGTTAATGACTACGTTACATTGACGTTACACAGATTTCACCTGAGACAGGTGAACCCTAAATATCCTCTCCGTGGCTGGATTACTCACCAACAATGTTACTGGAGTTAGGAAATTCAAAATGGTGCACAGCCCATGAAATCTGGGGGCAAGCTTGCCCGCGGGAACGAAGTTTTTAACCATGACTTGATCTCCTACTTTTAAATTGGTGGGCCTCCGTCCACGATCATATCTTTCCCTAACCTTTTCATGATAAGCTTTAAGATAGGCCTTAGCCTTTTTGTAAAGATCTCTAATATTATCGGGATCTATTGTCTCTGGTAGAATATCACTAAGTGACCAAAGGTTAGAGATCGGCGTGTTAGGCACAAACTTAAACATTAAAGAAGCTGGAGTGAACTTATGAGATTCATGAACCGCCGAATTCAAAGCGAAGGCCAGCCAATGCAGGGACGTATCCCATCTGGAATGATCTTCATGATGATAGGCAATTACAGCCGATCTCAGGTTACGATTGACCCGCTCAGCCAGAGATGGGTGAGGATAATACGCCGAAGTAGTTACATGAGAGATGGACAGATCAAAACAGAATTTACGGAGGAGATTGGAGGTAAAGGCTTTAGGATGATCAGAAACCAGATATTGACACAGACCAAAAGAAAAAATATGGTATTTAAACCAGCGATAGTGGACTGAATGGTAGCCAGCTTAGTCGGAAATAACCAGGAAAATCTTGTGAAACCATCTACGCATACAAGAATGAATTTATTGGCGTTCCCCTTTGATTAGGGGAAGGGTCCTACGTAGTCGATATAGAGGCGTTCCATGGGGCGCGACGCTTGATGAGAAGACAATAGTCCTTGCTTAGTGAACATGGTGGGTTTGCTAAGCCAACAAGATTTACAAGCTTTTACCAATTCACGAATTTCGCCGTCCATACCTTTCCAAATGAACATCTCCCGGATCTTTTCCCGGGTTTTGAAGATGCCTAAATGTCCCCCTAATGGGGTCTCATGGTAGTACTTGAAGATCATGAGTACGAGAACCGCTGGAACCACAACTTTCATCTTCTTATCATGCCTCGACGGGCAACATAATACCCCATTCCTCAACACATAAGGGACGACATGTTCCCCAGAAGAAAGGGTTTCCATAATGGGAGCCAGCACTGGATCGTCACGTTGATATTTTTCAATATCCCTAAACAACATGGGGGCATCAGTTAGAATGGCGTTTACACCAGGAGGTATGGACTCGGGAAGGGAACTGTCTTCCAGTTCAGAGGTCTCCACATCATTAGAAAACATAGGGCTTAGTCCGTCCGCCACAACATTTTCGGTTCCTCTTATATGCCTAACATCAAACTGGAAGGCAGAAATCCTGATGGCCCAGCGGGCTATACGACCAGTACGACGCGGCGTAGCTAAGACCCAGTTTAAGGCTTTGTTATCAGTTTTCCAGTCAAACTTGACGTGTTCCAGATAGAGGCGGAACTTCTCTAGTGCAAATAATACTGCCAAACCTTCAAGTTCATAGATGGAATACTTGGCTTCTTGAGCCGATAATGTCCTAGAAGCATAGGCGATGGGTCGCCTTCCGAGTTCAGTCTCTTGAAGAAGCACTGCAGCCACCGCCGACGACGACGCGTCGGTTTGGACGATGAATTTCTTCGTGAAATCAGGCATAGCGAGGACAGGGTCATTACAAAAGAAGAAGAACAGGTTTAAAGTACTGGCCCGAACACAAAATGTATGGAGGCGTACACTTGAACTCCTTGAACTTGGTTTTAAGACCCTTCTTGGGCTTGTGGCCCGATGATGCAGAGGCTAATCCCACATTACTGAGGTGACTAGAAGAACAAGTTACTTTGTAATTCACAGGAGAAAAACGGTTACGAAATCGTAGTCACTTCAATATAAATTGCAGGGGGACTCGATAGGGGAACGATTTACAATTTAAGTCTGTATGAAATTTTACATTAACCGAAATAAAGTTTACATTTTAGAAAACAGGTGGTTACATTGTTAGAAATTAGAACCTTCCCCTCGTGTAAGTCTGCGAAGGTAGCTACAGAAATACAAAACTGGTGGCCATTATGTGGGCTGTTGTACTGCCTGGCGAAGAATGAGGCTCCCCGCCTCCTGTCATATCACACACGCTCAGTAATTCGGCGATCAATAAGATAAGGTAGCTTGAAAAGCCGCAGCTTATATACCCGAGGGGACGGTTCGAGAAGGCTCTGGACTAAATCCGGACACACCCTCTCATTTTTATTAGATAATTTTAAAAGTTACAAGAAGCCTGTGATAGGCTGAAAAATAAATACAAAATTTTCTGATGGGCCAGATTCAAAAGCTGGCGAGATGAGAAAGAAGTGTTGCAAACCTTGAAATAACCAAATAAATGAACATCAATTTAGTTTAGAAAACATAAGAACACAAAACTTCCTTAAATCACTAGTTCTTCCACCGTGCACCAGAGTGCATGACCACAGTTTTGTAAGGACATCTATGAATAAAGTTCGAACTTCTTGCTGTACACTAAAACAAAATAAATAAATCCAGTCAGGCAATTTCAGAATAACACATTACTCGTTATTTATGAGTGACATCTTCTAGTCAGTGTCCCAACTTCATGCAGTAGCTGTTTCACGTTTTGTTTTATAGATGTAGTTCCTTAAGGCGCTTCTTTTAAATGCGCGTTGTTGAGGTGTACCTCCCTGTATAATAATAATAATACAATAATAATAATAATAATAATAATAATAATGGTTTTACATCCAACTAAGTACTTTTTACGGGTTTCGGAACGCCGAGGTGCCGGAATTTTGTCCCGTAGGTCGTCTTCAGCATGCCAGTAAACATACAGATATGAGGCTGACGTATTTGAGCAACTGCAAATACCACTGAACTCAGCCGAGATTGAACCCGTCTACTTGAGCTCAGAAGGCCAACGCGCTATCGCCTGAGCTTCTCTAAAATCGCCCGCACTTACTAGCTAGTACAAATTGTTAAAAATATTTTTTTCTTGTTTCTTTTCAGTCTCTGTTTCTTTCTTTTTGATACTTTGAAAGTACTCCATACATCACGATCTGATAAGACTAACTCTTCCACTGAACATGTACAGATTAGTGACAGGAATTAAAGCAGTTCATTGCTGTTATTTCCCACTATATAAACTTTTGCATTGTATTTCGAAACATACCCCTCCGTTATTTATTTATTTATTTATTTATTTATTTATTTATTTATTTATTTATTTATTTATTTATTTATTTACCGGGCGAGTTGTCCGTGCTGTTAGGGGCGTCCGGTTTTGAGCTTGCATCCGGGAGATAGTGGGTTCGAACCCCACTGTCGGCAGCTCTGAAGATGGTTTCCCGTGGTTTCCCATTGTCATACCAGGCAAATGCTGGGGCTGTACCTTAAGGCCACGGCCGCTTCCTTCCCATTCCTAGGCCTTTCCTATCCCATCGTCGCCATAAGACCTATCTGTGTCGGTGCGACGTAAAGCAAAATAGCTCTTTTTGGAAGTTGTTTGAAGTTTGGAGGTTTGTCTTCGTTCCTAATGTCGTAAGCCCGGCTAATGATTTTTCGGTTCTCTCCTGTGAGAGTGATGTCAGAACTTAGTACTTTTGGGTGGCGAAGACCAAGAATTAATCATATCACAGAAATTGGAGTGGTATAGGACATCAAGGTCATCGGAGTAGGATCCAGATATGTTTTCTTTTTTGGACTTCGTTGAGCCAAAGGTTTGCAGTCTTATAACTTTTATCAGTGAGAAGATCATCTTGTACGCTTGTTGTTATCTAGTGAAAGGTTCCTGTAGAATTCAAGCTGCCTACGACGCATGCTGGCATTGGCAGTTTCTAATTCTCGGTGTAGTTCTGAGTTCGATTTTATTCGATAGGTTTTGTGTGAGAGTACTCTGAGTCTATGAATTTCCTGAGGATGTCTTAACATTTTCCAGATCGTCTTTGGTACTTTACCTGTTCACAGAGTCTCTGCTGCGTATAGGAACTGGTGTCTGACTAAAGTTCTATAGTGGTGGAGCTTGGTAGTCTTCGAATTGCACTTCTTATTGTATCGGTTTCGCGACAGTTGTTCAGCTACGCTGAGTTCGGTACATCTTTTTAGGAGGGAGGTGCTGTCTCTACTATTGGGGCGAACGCCCCCTCCTCCCTCTCTCTCTCCATTTCGTTATCATAATAACGTTTTAAATCAGCTGTAGTGACTAAATCTTTGCCCTTTTCACTTATATCATTCATAGCTGGGGACATTAATATAACATTATAGTGTACATGTAAAGACTGCATTTTTCCGGAAAGATTTTACCACCGGGCGAGTTGGTCGTGTGCGTAGAGGCGCGCGGCTGTGAGCTTGCATCCGGGAGATAGTAGGTTCGAATCCCACTATCGGCAGCCCTGAAAATGGTTTTCCGTGGTTTCCCATTTTCACACCAGGCAAATACTGGGGCTGTACCTTAATTAAGGCCACGGCCGCTTCCTTCCAACTCCTAGGCCTATCCTATCCCATCGTCGCCATAAGACCTATCTGTGTCGGCGCGACGTAAAGCCCCTAGCAAAAAAAAAAAAAAAAAAAAAAAAGATTTTACCGTGTGGGCCCTCTGGTACGTTTCGAACAATACGTTACCTATGCTACAAGTGAATTCTGCTTAAAACTGCAACCTAACTTGTCATTTATGTAATAGTGGGCCAAAGATGTCAAAACGACAATGTTTGGGAACCAATTGCATTCAGTTGATGACGGGTTAATTTTAGGATTGGGGGTAATTATCTTTTCCTTCGTTTTCATTTTCATTATTCCTCGGCAGTGGTCACGATTTCGAGGAAGCTGTACTCATGCCGGCACTGCCTTACAACCAGCTGGGCAATGAAGCCAGTCCGAAGGTGTGAAGTAAACTAAATTTACCTTATTGTCATTTATTGTCGACCCCTTGTACTCCCATGTATTATTATTATTATTATTATTATTATTATTATTATTCGGGGTTTCTGTGGAACGCATAGAGGTGAAAGGAGGTGTGGGCTTGAATGGGTCTAACTGCAATATCAAAAATTGAATTAAAACTTTAAAAGATTATATTTCTTTTAGAATATCAAACTTAAATTTTTTTTCACTGAGTGAACATAACATGACAGGTACAATTAGCAATCTTGAAAGAAGACTTGGAAAAATCCAAGCTTAGTGAATTTTACAGCTTTAGGGCTTCAAGCATTTAGTTTACAAACTTTTAGATACCGGATCCAGGTTACAAAATTCACGAAATCTCAATGGTTAGACAGGGACGGAAATATCCTGATTAAAGAGCACTTGCTCCAGAAGTTACAATATTTAGCCTTCCAGAGGCACCCCTCACTATTACAAAACTTCGAAAAGAGCTTACATGCTCTCAATTTCTTAAAGCCCACTCAAGGCAACATTACATCAAAATCTTACACTCTCTGGCCTCACAAGGCACAATTTACACATGGAAATAGTTTTACACAGGGGTATCTAGTACCTAACCTACCGGGCCTTTGCGGAAAAAGAACAGGTTAAATGACTAGCCCGAATGAAGGTGTACACTTGCGCTCCAAGATAATGAAATATTAAAACCCTAACAGGGCTCTGGGCCCGATGAAACAGGGGCTAGCCCCAAGCTACTGAGGTGACTCCCATGGAAATAAATTTAATACATTACAGTAAGAAAACAGTTTACGAAATCGTAGTCACCTCAAACCAAGATGAAGGGGAGCTCGAGAGCGTAACGCACTCTCTATCCCCGATTTACAGTTAAAGACTTTGAGATGTTAGGCCCCTTAAAACGACAAGCATCATCATCATCAAAGACTTTGTTTTAAATTAGCCGAAAGAAAATTTACGTTTTTTTAGTTGTTTTACGTCGCACCGACACAGATAGGTCGTACGGCGACGATGGGACAGGAAAGGGCTAGGAGTGGGAAGGAAGCGGCCGTGGCCTTAACTAAGGTACAGCTCCAGCATTTGCCTGGTGTGAAAATAGGAAACCACGGAAAACCATTTTCAGGGCTGCCGACAGTGGGATTCGAACCTACTATCTCCCGAATACTGGATCTGGCCGCACTTGAGCGACTGCAGCTATCGAGCTCGGTAATTTACGTTTTAGAAAAGTTTTGTTACATAGTTAAAAATTCGGGCCTTCCCCTCGGATAAGTATGCGGAAACAGCAAGAAAGATTGCATTTACGTAGCCATTACCTGGTAGATGTTCTGCCGGCCGAAGAAAGAGGCGCCCCGCCTCCTGCCTTAACACACACACACACTCAGACGACGATCAACAGGCAAGGAAATTCGAAAAGCCGCAACTTATATACCCTCAGGGAAGGTTCGAGAGGATTCTGGGCTAATCCGGACACACCCTCTCATTTTTATTGGCTGAATCCAAAAGTTACACTCAAAACCGAACAAGAAGCCTGTGATAGGCTGAAAATTAATTACAGAAAATTGTCATTGGCCTGATTCAAAACTGGCGGAATGAGACAGAAGTGTTGCAAACCTAGAATTACATAAAATTAAAAACAAAAAACAAAAAAAAACAAATGAAAGTTGAGAAAACGTATAAACACAAAATTTCTTTCAATAACAACCTCCTTAACCTTGCACCAGAGTGCATGACTATAGTTTTTTTAGTAGTGTCATCTGTGGGAAAACGTCCAAACTTCTTAATGTACAGGAAAAGCAAAACCAAGAGAAATCCAGTCAGCGACATCTTCTGATTAAAGTCTCAACTTTATATAGTAACAATTTCACATTTTGGTCGATAGAGTTCATTAAGGCGCTGATTTTGAAAGTACGGACTTGAGGTGTACCTCCCGGTACAATTATTATTATTATTATTATTATTATTATTATTATTATTATTATTATTATTATTACGAGTATTATCGTGGAACGCAGAGGTGTAAGAAGGCGCGGGCATAAATGGGTGGATAGAGAGAAAAGATTCAATTTTAATTTAAAACTTTAAAATGTGAAATTTTATTATTTTGCGGATTTTTTTTTCAGATTTGAAACTTTGTTAAATAATAACAAATTACAATAAAACAAAGGTCAGCTCGTGAGCTCGAGAAAGAATATTGGAAAAGACTATAACAATCAAAACAACAACGATTTAACAAAATGAGCTTGAAGAACCCAAGTTACAAATTTTACGAGAGCACCACTGCTCCCTTCAATAAATCCTCAAGGAGACTGAGCTCCAAAATATAATACATTGACGCGGAGCGTTCTGCCTCACATACTTAAGTAGGGGACTATTCTCCAAAATTTACAAGTTTCAAGTAACTTTTACAAAACCAAGAGTATTCAGTGTCTTATCCGCTCAAAAGTCTGATTTATATATTAAAGGAAATGAATGATCTTAGTTAACTTTAACAGGGGTAATAAGTATCCATTCTATATGGCCTTGGTGAAAAAGAAAAGGTTAAAGTTATTGGCCGAATATCAAAGTGTTAGGAGCGAACACTTGCACTCCTTTGAAATTAACTTGAACATCATTAAAACCCTAGGTGGGCTTATGGCCCGACGTTACAAAGGCTAAGCCTATACTACCGAGGTGAGTAGATGGAGAGAAAATTTAAATTACCAACGGAAGATATAAATTTTAAAGTTTACGAAATCATAGTCATCTCAATACCAAGTTGAAGGGGAATAAAAGAGGGTTCCCACTCTTTATTCCCGAAGTTAGACTAAGATCCTTAGACTAGGTTTAAAGTTTTACATAGACAGAGTTACATAAAGAACGGATTTTGAAACCTTCCCCCCAAACTAGCTTTCTGAGACTATTGCGTGATTAAAAGATGTCTGCCATTACCTTGAGCTATTGGGCCTTCCGGAGATGGACGAGGCGAGCCCTCCTCAGCCTCCTCTACGAACACATACTACTGCTGGACTGGAGCGATCGAAAGACAACAGACAGACCACGCGTCTCAATGAATATGCGGGCGGGAGCCCGGATCCTTTGAGCCATTTTAGCCCTTCGACCTATCCGGTCTTGAGTGCTGCTTTCGACAAAAATATATCTAGACTGCATTGATGTATGTGGTGGTGGTACCTTGAACGGAATCGGACTGGTCAGAATGTGACCTGCACCCCAAGGGGTGGTTTACGTTAGTATGGCCTTGAGTCTTTTGTAGCGAAGACCCTCAGTTTCATAATTTCCAAGAGTGGAGATGAGGGAATTTGGGTTAGAACTGAGAGCAGAATAAAATTTCTTTGCTGATTTTTGAATCCGTGGATGGATTTCCTGGATGTTGAGATCAGAGTGAATGTCTCGATTCCGTTCAAACCATTGCGCACCTGCGATCATGCGGAGAGCACGATTTTGAAATCTCTGGACTTGTTGCAGGTGCGTTTTGGCTGCGATCCCCCAGACGGGACTGGCATACTCGAGGATTGGCCGAATGGAGGATTTGTATAACAGGAGCCTGTTTTCTAAGTTGAGCCCATTGTCGGCTTTCATAAGTGGAACAATTTCATAGAGGCGGCGATATGCCTGGGCCGAGATTTTGGCAACATGATGTCTGAAAGTCCTCTGTCAAGGGAAACACCCACGTATTTAGTGACATCGGACCACCGAATCCCTTCGCCGAAAAACTTCAGTGGTTAAGGGTCGGTTCTTGAACGCTTGGAAAAGAGAGTAGCACAACTGTTATTAACGTTAATTTTAATTCTCCACTGGCGAAGCCACGGTTCGATGGTGGAAAAAGGTCCAAGCTTTTATAGCGGAGAGGAAGTTTCCAGAATTCTCTGGGCCGAAGCCCCGAACACCCCCCCAAATCTCATTGGATAATCAGATAAATATCAATAATTCCTGATTAGTCGAACATTTAGAAGAAGGAGGAAGGGATAGCAGTGCTAATAACCTAAGAACAAAAAGAAAATAATTTACAACATTTCAGTGCCGAAAACATCATAATTACACATTTCTTACAAAATTAATTGTCCATCCTCTCACCAGAGGGAGCACATAAGTCGACGGTAGACACATCTGACGATTAACGTTCAAACTTCTTCCACTAGAAGTTTCATAGTTCGTATCACAGATGGCTTTTCAAAAGGCGCTCATTTTAAATGCACTGAGCGGGTGTACCTCCAGTACAATTATTTTTATTTTACGCCTCACTAACACCTTTTTGGTTTTTCGGAAACTTCCGAACTACCTTATGATACTGGTATAGCGCATGCCTAGGATTGGGATTAGTACATCACAATATGAAATAACGTACGATCTCTACAATTTTATGTTCAAATAAACCTTCATATTGTTACTGGCAGTTGCCTTGGTCTAGGATCAAACTCTCCGTATTTTCTCTTGGAACATTTAGTAAATTTGCTGAAACGTTTACCTACAAATCAGTTAATGATATTAAATTCCTTTGGTACTAAATCCTGTAATGTAGATCTACGTTTAGTAATGTTTTGAAATTCCTCAAATATAGAACATGTACGTAGGCTATACCATTTTTTTTTCTGCTTAGTTTTTCGGTTAGGTTAGTCAGTTATTTACAGATTTTATGACTTCTCCGAGTAATAAACTTTGTTTAATGTTTCGTTAGCGATGCAGGGCATGAATTAAGATATGATTATATATTTATACTCCACCCTGTGAATGCGTGGTAGTTCGTTGTACTGTATCTACATTCTCGACGCACTACTATCCGGCCATTCAAAATAGCAATACTTGCGATAATACTGTGTAAACACGATTGCCTGCATCTAAGAACTATATTGTCCGTAACGTACGATTATTACGTGCTTATTATTAATGAAGTGGTTCCCCATTCCTGCTTGCGCGGTATAAATGGCGTGTATAATCCCGGTGAATTAAATTGGCCGTTACTGCCGCAGTAGGTTAGTGTGGCGCTGGCGGTAAGACGCTCGCCTGAGGGCACTGACCTCCCAGTTGTGGTCTGCGATTATTAATCTCAGGGCAAGAATAAATTATAGGATGCGAGGTGTTTGAAGCAGTTGTGTTATTATTAAATTATTATTTTGTTATTGTTAAATTCAAAGAGAAAAAACAGGATAGCGTTTCTTCTGAGCCACATTCACTAATGTTAATTTAGACTTTAAGGCATTTATCCAAGATTCAGTTCATGGGATGCCCATCGCTTGGGCTCGCCGATTGACCACTGAGAACAACATTCGCCGTCAATTAAGCACAGCAAGAGCTCTCCTATAGCAGGACAAAGAAGCTTGGGTTCATATTTGGATCTTGGCTGCGAGGACTTCCAGGGGTAATCCCAATTACTTTTTAAATCACTCCTGGTAAGTGTTAGGATAGTACTTCGTTTCAATCCCCAATACATGTCTGGTTGTTCTATAGACAACATAACTCAGTTTATCCGACAGGTAGCCCAAGTTAGTCTTGCACCTAAATGATGTAATGCAACCTTACAGTATTTCCCGTTTTTATTGTTGCTGTTCATTGTTCTGGAAATGTCTTGGATATATTTTTGCCTCGACTGATGGCACGGAGACAGGCTCACCTGACCGTGCTGAGCGCGGCGGGCTGGCAGCAGTGAGCATTAGAACTGTCTCGTGTATTGATTGCTAGCACAGTTCCCTCTCCTGTCCCCCTCCAACGCGGCTCATGTCTTCCAATGATTAATTGTCGCCCCCTCCGTCTCCTCTCGTGCGTGCTGCTGTGCGGTGCTGGGCCCGGCCGTTTGGTACACTGACTTGACTCGAATCGCATCGGAGGGAAGACGCGGAGAGCGTCGTGATGCTTATTATTTAAAGTTTTGTATTTAATAACCATTCATTTCGTTTATTTAATAACCATGCATTTCGTAATTCATTAGTTTATTAGTTTTAACATTTACGGTGGAACTGATTGTTATGTAATTTTGCTTGTTAACAAGATTTGGACGGCATGTACCACCGGTGGTAGACATACTTCGTTCTTAGAGGGCCGTCATGTTCTACCGGCGGTAATCGCTTACACATTAATTCATATCTCTCTGCCTTTCAGCAGATTTAGCGGGCAATTGAGTTGTCATACGGCCCCAGGGCGTCGTCGGTCGCATCGGCGCCAATAATGGGATGTAAAAAGACGGGAAATAACTTCCGAAACTTGACAGTTGTACACATCTCTGTATATTTACAAACTGTGTTTTAACGTGTCTAATGGAATTAATTTTCTTAAAGATAACTGGATTGTGCTTCGACTTAGCCTTGCCGGGACGAGTCAGATGGCGTAATCGGCTTTCCTGTGGGTCGTCGTTTTCCGCGAGTTGTACACGTAGCAAAAGGCGGAAAAGCACAGAAAATAAAGTACGTGCTGTTTAGGACGTATATCTTGTATCTACCACAACAATATGGAGGACGGAAAAATTCCACTTGCGGAAGGGAGTAGTAGTAGTAGTAGTAGTAAATATTTCTTTTGAACTTTGACGCGAATGTGTTACCATTATCAATATGGCGGTTGATTGGGTCCTCAAAAACCCATCGTAGGTTATAAGCTTAAAGCTCCCCAAAACATGATGAAACTCTACAATAAACCATACTATAGAGGCAGATCAGAAGTGCGGGAGGTTCCCGTTGCTTTCCTCATTGAGTTAGGATGTTCTACCGCATCACCACTGTGATGAATATTAATTTCCATAACATCCTCATGCATTGACCATGCCCAAAATGTCTGTTACGCACCATCCACAACACAGGCTTTATCCATTCTGTCTCGGTCGTAAATTAATCTGACAGTTGTGAACGCTTCGTTTTGCTTTGCTTGTTCATTGGGCAAATGCAAAATACTGTATTGTTTAGAGACACCAACAAATCTTCAATTAAATAATGGAATTAAGGGCCTCCTCCAGGTGGGTAAAAGAGGTCAATAGGGATTCGGAAGAATTGGAATTACACTACAGGTCGTCCACAATAGAAGTGTGTTCAGAAGAGTCAACAGTCTAAAATCATATGAAGAGAAACCACTAAAACGGAGGCCCGAACAGATCATTTCCGAAGATGAGAGAAAGATGAAAAGGGAAAGAATGAAGAGGTTTTTGGAAGAGAAGAGAAGAGAAGAAAGGCCAAGAAGCCTTAAGTTCTATACGGTCCATTTGGCCAAAAAAAAAAGAAGAAGATAATATTAAGCAGAACTCAGATCTCGGGTTATTCCACAAGCGGAAATACATTCAGGAATCGCTAGACAAATTTGTGCAGGAATAGAATCGTTTCGTTTCAAAATTAGGTCTGCCAGTCGGTGTTCAAAGTCGTTGTGGTGGTAACTAGGAGATAGTTAAGAGACGGGATAGGCCTGTACCTTTTGAAAGCATTCTGTCGAAGCGCAGATGACAAGCAACACTGGCGCATTTCGGAACCAAGTTCGAGAGTATAGGCCTGTATATAGGCTACTTATAGGTTTAATACATTATGCAAAAGGTGACGAGAATCTAATTGTGATGGGAGACTGGAATGCAGTGGTAGGCCAAAAGAAGAGAAGGAAATACAGTAGGAGAATTCAGGTTGGGACAAAAGAATGAAAGAGTAAGTCGCCTGGTTGAATTCTGCACCGATCATAATTTAGTCCTTGCTAATGTTTCAGGTGTACACTCTGGCGAGACCAGGAGAACAGTGGAAGGCATCAAATAGACTTCATTATGATTAACAGAGATTCAGAAACCAGGTGTTGGATTGGAAGACTTTTCCAGGAGCAGACGTGGACTCTGACCACAACTTGCTGGTCATGAAACGCCATCTGAAGTTGAAGACATTGAGGAAAGGAAGGAAAGCAAGGAGATGGGATCGGAGACAGGTTGAAAGGAAAGAAGTGTGAGGGAGTGTTTCAAGAACATGTTGCACAAGAACTAAACGAAATGGCTAAAGGAAACACAGTAGAGGAAGAATGGACAATCGTGAAGAATGAGGTCAGTAGGGTTGCTGACGAAAGGATAGGAAGAAGGGAAAGATCAACTAAGAATCAGTGTTTAACTCAGGAGATACTAGACTTGAAAATCAAATCAAAATCTCTTTATTTGCAAATGAGCGTGTCTTACCTCGGTAGCAAATGGTACACTAAAATACATTATTGTCAAGCACTAAATATTAAATTAACAAGAAGAAAATTTTCCTATAATACAATATTATACAATTTACGCTAACAATGTTTCTATTAAACACACAGCTCATCCTTAATAAATTTATATTGTTTACAAAATTCTACTTATAATATCTCCTGTACTACTTACAAATATAGTCAACTGATATACAGTATGAGGAATTACTTCAAATGATACTATACAACTGGTATGAGATTAAAATTGACATTGCATTTATTTACTTTTTTTTTACCCATTCTGGAACTTTTTTTTTAAAAACCCATTCTGGAACCTAAGTAGCATAACGACCTGCTGCATCTTAACCAGAGCCCCTTTTGCCACCACTTTTCAGAGTTCCTGAAGGGCCTTCACAGCTACCGTAGCGGTCCCAGGGCCCTCGAAGTCCCCACTGTACTTCACCCCTACAGGCAGTCCCCTACTTTGGCTGTCCAAACTCCTTAGACCAGGGGATGGAATTAATTTATTCACACACATTTTTTTTTATTTACATTAACCTGCACTGGTCGATTGCCCTCTAACATTTCATTTATTTTCTCTGTTCCTGTTTATTCTCTTCTTGAATATCTGTACAGATTTTGGAAAAGGATCAAACACTACCCCTGGTAAATTGTTCCACTCCTTCACACCCTTCCCAATGAATGCAAATTTACCCCAATCGCTTCTGCTAAAATTCCTTCTTATTTTATATTTGTGGTCAGTCATGCCGATATAATTTTTTTCCAACTGAAGCCTCTCACAGATATCTCCCCATGCTTCTTCTCCTGTATAGGCTCTATATAATCCTATAAGTCTAGTTTTCTCCCTTCTCTTACTTAAAGTTTCCCACCCAAGTTCCTTTAACATTTTTGACACACTACTCTTTTTCCTCAAATCCCCTGTTACAACTCTTGCTGCTTTCCTCTGCACACTATCTATTTCTTTTATTAGGTATACTTGATTGACGAACGACGAAAATACAAGAATGCAAAAACATGAGGACGGCAGGAAATAATATAGGAGATTAAAGAATGAAGTGGGTAGAAGGAGCAGGTCAGCTAAGGAAGAATGGCTGAAAGAAAAGTGCAAGGATGTTGAAGATTGTATGGTCCTAGGAAAGGTAGACGCTGCAAACAGGAAAATCAAGGAAACCTGTGGAGAAAGGAAAACTAGGTGTATGAATATTAAAATCTCAGACGGAAAACCACAACTAGGGAAAGAAGACAAGGCAGAAAGATGGCAGGAACATATCCAACAGTTGTATCAAGGTAAAGAAGTAGATGATCTGATTCTGGAACAAGAAGAGGCTGTTGATGCTGATGAAATGGGAGACCAATTTTTTTAGGTTAGAATTCGACAGAGCTTTGAGAGATCTAAATAGGAACAAAGCACCTGGAATATATGACATACCCTCAGAATTACTGACTGCCTTAGAAGAAACCAGCATGGCGAGGTTATTCAATTTGGTGTGTAAGATTTATGATACAGGAGAGGTGCCATCTGATTTTCTGGGCAGTGTGTTTATACCTATTCCCAAAAAAGCCGGTGCTGACAAGTGTGAAAACTATCGCAACACCGAGCTCGATAGCTGCAGTCGCTTAAGTGCGGCCAGTATCCAGTAATCGGGAGATAGTGGGTTCGAGCCCCACTGTCGGCAGCCCTGAAGATGGTTTTCCGTGGTTTCCCATTTTCATACCAGGCAAATGCTGGGGCTGTACCGTAAGGCCACGGCCGCTTCCTTCCAATTCCTAGGCCTTTCCTATCCCGTCGTCGCCATAAGACCTATCTGTGTCGGTGCGACGTAAAGCAAATAGCGTAAAGCGTAGCTATCGCAAAATTAGTTTAGTATTTCATCCCTGCGAAATTTTAGCACGTATTATTTACTAAAGAATGTAAAGACAAATTGAAACTGAGATGGGAGAAGATCAGTTTAGCTTAGGGAGAAATTTAGGAACACGGAAGCAGTCCTGACTTTACGTCTGATCGTAGAGGACTGAATTAAGAAGGACAAGCCCACGTACACAGGGTTCGTATATCTAGAAAAAACATTCAATAATGTTAATTTAACCAAGCTGTTTGAGATTCTGAGGGTGATCGGGATCAGATAACGAGAAAGAAGAATCATCTACACTCTACACAAAAAATCAGTCTGCAGTGATAGGAATCGAAGGCTTTGAAAAAGAACATCAATCTAGAAGGGAGTGAGGCAAGGCTGCAGTTTGTCCCCCACCTTTTCATTGTTTATATAGAACAGGCGGTAAAGGAAATCAAAAAGGGATATTTAAAGGGAATCACAATGCAAGGATAGGAAATGAAAACTCTGAGATTTGCCGATGATATTGTCATTGTATCGGAGTCTCAGAAGATCTGGAGAATGGCATGGACATAGTTTTGGGAAAGGCGTGCAAGATGAAAATAACTCCAAAACAAAAGTAATGGCATGCAGTCGAACGAAGTCGGGTGATGCAGGAAAATATTAGATTAGGAAATGAAGTGTAAAGGAAGTAGATGCATATTGTTACTTGGGTAGCAAAATAACGATGGCAGAAAAAAAGGAGGACATTAAAATGCAGACGAGCAAAAGTAAGGAAGGCCTTTCTTAAGAAAAAACATTTTCTCACTTCGAAAATTAATATAAGAATTACATGTTTTTGAAGACTTTTTGTCTGGGGTGTGGCATTGTATGGAAATGAAACATGGATTATAACTAGCTCGGAAAGGCGAATGGAAGCTTTTGAAATGTGGTGTTACATAAGAATACTGGATGTGAGATGGCTAGATAGAATCACGAATGAAGAGATACTGAATCGAATTGATGAGAGGTTATCGATTTAGCTAAATTTGACGACAAGAAGAGATAGGAATGTAATTCACATCTTAAGACACGCAGGGGTTGTTCAGTTCGTTTCTGAGGGAAACGTAGACGGTAAGAACGGTAGGGGTAGACGAAGGTATGAATGTGACAAGCAGTTTAGAGCAGATGTATGATGTGGTAGTTACGTGGAAATGAAAAGTTTAGCACAGGATACGGTGGCATGGAGTGCTGCATCAAACCAGTTTATGGACTGACTCAAACAACAACAACAACAACAACAACAACAACAACAACAACAACAACAACAACAACAACAACAACAACAACAACAACAACAACAACAACAACAACAACAACAACAACAACAACAACAACAACAACAACAACAACAACAACAACAACAACAACAACAAAACTTTTCCGCTCTAAACATATTGAAAACTACTAATACTGTTCTGATTGTCATAATAGGATTTTTATTGTACCATGTAAGTTTTAGAATTCGGCGTTAAATTCTGGATCTGAACTGCTACTTTCGTTGCTTTGTCCCGTAGAACAATAATATCGTTACCGTACAGCCTGAATCTGCAGTTCTGTGTATGTGGGGAAGAGGGACGACGTTCACTTCATTTCACCCTCTCACCGATCATAATGAGTGTATTATTAAATCTGATCTGATGTTTCCTAATTTCTCTCTCAAACAGTATGCTTGATCACTTCAAACTTACCTATCCGGCTTTGGTCAGCTCCTTTTCTTTTTCGATTGGGACGGTGTTAGCTTTGTGAAGTCTAGGGAGTCTTGGTTTTTCCTTCATATATTTCTGGGTATTAACTCCTATGCGTGAGGGTAAATATTGCATCCATGATACACTGAGCGTGTTGGCTACGCGGTTCGCGTCACGTACTTTTGAGCGTACTTTCGGTTACATTCACGTGACCGTCGCTTCCTTCCCATTCTTAGATCTGTCCTACTCCATAGTCGCCATAGACCTCTGAGTTGGTGCGACATAAAAGAATAATAATGCTAATTATTAGCACATCTACTGAAGCCCCTTTCTGTCGTAAGTGGTGACTAAAAGAGGTTCTAGAGATTCCAGAGATTGTAAACTTGGGAATGTCGTTCGATGACACCATGGGTTATGATAATGTTTTTACCTTTGCCAGGGTTCTCACTTTGATCTTTCCTATCCCTCTTCCTTTCGTCGACTTTGGTTCTCTTCCGATAGACACATTAATTTTACGAGGCCCATGCACAGGATTTTGCAAAAAAAAAATATTTACAGGAACTCAACTTATAATAATAATAATAATAATAATAATAATAATAATAATAATAATAATAATAATAATAATAATAATAATAATAATAATAATTGAACCGGGGATATTGTGGAACGCAGAGGTGTAAGATGGTGCGGGCATGAATGGGTGAACAGAGAGACCAAAGTATAATTTAAAACTCTAAAATACGAAATTTTATTTCTTTCCTTGTTTTATCTTTTTGTTTCTTTTCAGATCTTAAACTTTGTTAAACGAGAAACAGTTGGATATTCAGAAGGGGAGCTCTTCAGCTCGTATACAAATAGTTATTCAAATCAGGCACAATATACATAATGATTTTTAAAAGACGAAAACGTTACACTATTATCAAGAGCACTACTGCTCCAATGATTTACAAGTCAGGAGACTGGGCTCCAAAATTTGCAACATTAGAAAGAGCGATTTTGCTCGACACAACTAATTAGGAGGCTACTCTCCAAAATTTACAAGATTCAAGCCTTTCCCAGGCACAGTTTAACTTTTACATTAGATAAAAATACAACCAGGTTCCACTGTCTTACTCGCTCGATAGTCTACATTACATTGAAAGTAAACCTTTTTAACAGAGGCAATAAATGCCCATTCTACCTGGCCTTAGTGGAAAGAGAAAAGAGAGTTATTGGTCGTAAATCAAAATGTTAGGAGGCGAACTCTTGCTCTCCTTTGATGTTCACTTGATCTTAATAAAACCCTATGTGGGCTTACGGCCCAAAGTTACAGAGGCTAAGCCTATACTGCAGAGGTAACTAGATGGAGCAAAATATTAAGTTCCGCAAAAGAGATAAATTTTACAAAATCATAGTCACTCCAATACCAAGTTGAAGGGGAATAAATAACACAGGGTTCACACTCTTTATTCCGAAGTCAGACTAAAGTCTTTAGACTTACTGGAAAATTTACAAAGAAAACGATGATGCTAAGATTTACATTAAGAAAGAATTTTTGAAACCTTCCCCTCGAGTTAGCTTTCTGAGGCTATTAAATGATTAAAAGATGTCTGCCATTACCTTGAGCTGGTGGGCCTTCCGGAGATGGACGAGGCGAACCCCTGCCTCCTCTATGAGCACACTCTAAACCTCTTGACTGAAGCGATCGAAAGACAACATGGCCCAATAGGTCCCAGCTATTGTAGCGGAGAGGAAGGTTCCAGAATTCTCTGGGCCGAAGCCCTGGACCCACTCACAAATACTATTGGTTGATTAAATACATATCAAAAATTCTTGATTGGATACAATATTAAACAGGCGGGAAGAGATAGAAATGCCCGTAAACGTTGTTGAACGCCATGTGTATGTTTGTCCTCAGAGGGCAGCACTATACAGACTGATACATCCCCGGTGGAAGGGGAGACTGGGTGTCGCAACTCAGCGGCATCAGTGAGTTACGAGACTTGAACTAGCGTGGGTAACGGTGTTTAGTTTGGTGTGCTACATCTTGGACCACAGCGTCCTATGTGTATATACAGTATTTTGTACAGTGTAATTAGTTTAGTGAATAAATTAGTTATGTAATGTACATATGTTGGTCTTGCCTTTGCACTTAATGATTATGAAGTACATTTTGTGAACTGTGGGAAGAGGTAGACCTCGTTCAACATGAGTAAACAACTCCTCTGGTTGCCCGATGTGATTCAGTGGCGATATTACACCTCATATAATCTGCGAATTTAGGCCTGTTAGTGATTACAGTTTATTTACATGTGTTTATATTTGTGTAAAGTACGAATGCGTTCGTTTTACCGCCAAGCCTACAACCACTCACGTGCTAGGTACTGCAGTAAAGTACAAACGAGTGAATTCAACTAACGTGCCGTTTCTATGTGAAACACTGTGACTTGTGCTGTGATTAACTGAGTTCTAGTACAGTTCTCATTCATTTTTAACTTCGAGACTGAAGCGTGTGTTGCCGCCATCTTGCGCGGACGAATGCAGTCTTGCCAACACAATTGGTGGAGATTTCAAGGAGTAGCCGAGAAAGTAGTGGTGATTTCAAGTAGTAGTCTAGATCTGTAGCAGTAGTTTCAGAGGTGACCACCAGAGTGCAGCCCATCCTCTCAGAGCTCTTTGGTTTTCAGCCCTGCTGTGGAAGGATACACCCTCCTGATCTGTAAGTAGTCTGGCATTCCCAGTCCTTATATTATATCAATTATTTCTTGTTATCCTTCACCATGGATCCTGTCCAGCGAAGAGGTCTCATAAAGACGAGAGCAGTTATTGTCTCGTATAAAGCGTATAGCTAGTTTTGTCAGTGCATTTAATTAAGGCTCTAATCTGAATGATATTAGGAAAAGGCTGCTATATTCAAGTAAGGAGGAATACAACGATGTTCAAACCCATGAAACACTGTGACTTGTGACGTGAAGAAGTTCATGAAGCAGAGGGAGTCGATTGAAGAACTCATCCTAGAAATAGAATCTAAGATGGAAACTCTGTTGGATGCAAATTAGAGTGTAACTTCCCCAGCAACGTCTAGTTCTTCAAATACTAGTACCGGTAGCATGCATAAAATAAGACTCCCTATAATTTCACTGCCAAAATTTACAGGAATTATTTCTGAATTTATTAACTTTCGAGATACCTTCCAGAGCCTGGTAATTAATAATCATGCCTTAACAGACATACAGAGGTACTATAACCTACTATCATGCTTATCGGGAGAACCTCACAAATTAATTGAAAGCTTGCCTGTCACTGAAAGCAATTTCAAGGTAGCTTGGGAATTAATCTTTCAGAGATATAATAACCCCAAATTTATTGTAGATCTGCATGTTAAGCAACTGCTGGATCTTCCATCAGTTAAAACAGAATCAGTTAAGGATTTAATAGTATTGCTAAATCAACTGCTGAGCAACCTGAGCGCTGTCGAAGTAATGAAGATATATGTGACTGCATGAGGTTTTGTTATCTCGCTTAGTGCTAGATCGAATCAGCCCCAATCTAAGAAGACAGTGGGAAGTTAAATCCTCAGATAAGAAGTTCCCTCGCTTGAAGGATTTAGTAGCATTCGTGGCGAATAGTTGTCAAACTCCGGAGCTAATCAACCCCGAAAAACATCAAAGCGACAAGCAACAGGTCGTGCCCAAGCATGGTGGTGATAAAAGTAGTAAGAAGTCCTTTGTCACAACAGCAATTCAGTGTGAGTTTTGTAAAGCTTCTCACACCTAACAAAATGCTCTAGGTTTCCCGAAGCCAGCGTAGATTTCACCAAGAAGTGTAAACTTTGCTTTAACTGTCTGGGTGCTAATCATACTTTGAAGGAGTGTAGTTCAGGAAATTGTCGAATCTGCAATAATAGACATCATACTCTGTTGCACAAGGAGCAGATTACTTCCTACAGTGCTTCTACTACATCAGAAACTAACCAGCCTCAGTATCAAGAAGAGCAGCTACACTCATGTAGAAGTGATATTATCAACAGCTCTCGTAGTGGTTACAGATAAACGTGGGAATGCGCATCAATGTCGAGCTCTACTTGATGGTGCGCCTCAAATGCATTTCATATCCAGGCATTTGGCAGATCGCTTGGGGATTGAATTGAGTCGGCACTCAATGCCTATAAGGGGAATTAGTGATACTAAGGTAACTGAATCATCACATATTTGTCAAATTCGAGTTACATCCAGGGTCACAAACTACACTACCCCTATTGTTTGTGCTGTACTTCCTCGCATAACTGGTCAGCTCCCTAAAGCACAGCTTGACACGTATGACTGGCAGCTCCCACGGGACATTCCCTTGGCGGATCCTCAGTTTAGTACACCAGGCGAAGTTGATTTACTACTGGGGGCGTCTGTGTTTTTTTGACATACTGCATCGTGGTCAACTCAAGAGAGAAACTCATCCCGTACAACAGGACACTGAATTTGGCTGGATCTTATCAGGCGAGATACCATCAGGCTCTCTAAAGTCTACCAGCAAGAAAGTGTCTTGTCTTGTTCGCAGCAACGAACTGCACATACAGGTCGAACGGTTCTGGCAGCATGTGGAAGTAAAGATTTCTCCCCCGTGTTCTAACTACTACTAGGGATAACACCGGAAGATATGTTCTAAGACTGCCGATTAAACCACGTCATGAGGAACGTGGGGACTCATTTAAATACGCCACTCGTTGTCAGTCGAATTGAACAACGGTTAAACCGCCAACCGGACTTGGACAATGTCATGTTCATGACAGAATATGCTGATCTTCATCACATGGAACTTGTGACAACGCAAACCAATAAGTCAACATATTACCTGCTGCATGTGCTGTAATTAAGCAGTCCAGCACTACCACTAAGGCCAGAGTCGTTTTCAACGCCTCTGCTAAAACTACTAGTAACTACTCACAGAACGATATCTTGATGGTCGGACCTACGGTGCATTCTATCATCTTGCGGTTTAGAACACACAAGTATGCCTTCACTGCAGATGTTACAAAAAATGTACAGGCAAATTCTAGTTCGCCCTGATGAGCAAGATCTGCAACGCATTGTATGGCGTTCATCTCCGAATGAACCTATCCAGATTTATCGACTTTCCACTTGAACTTACGGCACCTCAGCAGCGCCTTTCTTAGCCACGAGATGCCTGGTACAACTTGCCAACGATGGCGCGCTGCAATATCCAAGAGCGTCGGAGACATTACGAAAATACTTCTATGTTGATGATGTTCTGAGTGGAGCAGATACCATTGGAGATGCACTCGATCTGCAACAAGAGCTGATCGAACTACTCAGTAGCGCAGGCTTTCCTCTTCGTAAATGGTGTGCTAACCCTCCCACTCTTTTAGAGCACATACCTCTTGAGCACCAAGAATCACACTGCCCTGAAGTCTGGATGACAAGAAAGAGGGTACAGTTAAGGTCTTGGGACTACTGTGGCATCCTCTAAAGGGCATCCTCCAGTTTGTAGCTACCGGTCACACCCAGAAGACCACATCCTGGACAAAACGTAGTGTATTATCCTGCATTTCATCCATTTTCGATCCTTTGGGACTCTTAGGTCCAGTAATAATAAAATATAAAATTTTCTAGCAATACTTGTGGCAAGCGAAAGTAGACTGAGATCAGTGTTTGCCACCTGAGCTATTAACTACCTGGGAACAGTTTCACGCACATTTGCCATCACTCAGACATTCGCATCCCTCGAAGAGTGACGGGAGACGGATAAATTACACGATATGAGTTACACGGATTCTCTGATGCCAGAAAGGGCTTTTGGAGCATCCGTTTACGTACGGAGTATAGATGTCAGGTATAATGTAACAGTAATGCTGTTAATCTCCAAATCCAGAGTAGCACCACAGAAACAGATTTCCCTCCCTAGACTTGAACTATGTAGTGCATTACTCCTTGTAAAAGTAATGGATTAAGGTTAGAACTGCGCTTAACCTAAAAGTTGAACGAAACTACTATTGGACAGATTCTACTATACAGTGTACTAGCTTGGCTTGCAGGAGAACCCGCATCGTGTAAAACGTTTGTTGGTAACCGAGTGTCTGAGATACAACAACTGTCATCTGTAGAACAATGGGTCCATGTGACGTCACAGGACAATCCAGCTAACATCGTTTCGAGAGGGATTGAACCACATCTTCAAGACAATCTATTACGGTGGGCGGGGCCATCCTGGCTCTACCAGCCACAGTCAGCCTGGCCTGTCAGCGACATGAAGAAAACTCCCAAACTCACTGATGTACCAGAGCAACGTAAACCAGCTGTTTGGTTACTTGTTGTCAGTCATTTCCTTGAAGACTTAGTCCAACGCTTTTCTTCTTGGTCACGGCTGGTAAGAGTTATGGCCTTCATACTGAGGTACATGGACAACCTCAGGCTTGCTGCTTCAAGGAGAGAGGTGGGAAGTCTGACTGTAGTAGAACTTCAAGAGGCATCCCACAGGATTATTCGTACTGCCCAAGAACGAGAATATTGTAAGGGGCTTCAAGATCTGAGACTTGCCAGACCGATCGCAAAGGGCAGCAAGTTGTTCTTCATCCCTTTGTAGATGCAAACCAGGGCTGGGAGGCAGATTGGAACAATATCAAGCTCCGTACAGCCAGAAATGTGCGAGCACATGCGACTTCTGCATGCCGGACCCCAACTTTTGCTTGCAGCCATTAGACAACGATGCTGGATACATAATGGTAAGTCTGTCATTAGACACTTGACGTACAAGTGTCTCCCTTGCTACAGGTTGAAGGCGAGTACATCATCATCAACTCATGGGCCAGCTCCCACACCACAGGGCAGAACCCAACATACCATTTTTGAACAGTGGAGTTGAATATGGGAGTCCACTCTACATTAAGCAAGGGATCCGTAAGAGCAAAACAAAGGTAAAATGTTATATTGGTCTATTTGTCTGTATGGCGACCAAGGCAATCCATCTTGAACTTGTCTGACCTGTCTACTGATGCGTTCGTAGCTGCTCTGCGTAGATTTACTTCGCGTTGGGGTATCTGCCGGAATATCTACAGGAACAAAGGAAGTACATTCGAGAGAGCAAGAAACGAGTTACGGGAGCTTCACACCCTCTTCATATCTCAAGTATATCAGAGGAAAGTGGATGACTTCGCATCTCAATGTGGAATATAGTGGCATTTTATTCCATCGCATGCCCCTCATTTTGGTGGGCTTTAGGAGGCTGGCATAAAGTCTACTAAGCCCCATTCGAAGAAGGTTGCAGGAAATCATGTACTGACTTTTGAAGAAATGTCCACGTTGTTAGTCCAGATTGAGGCATGCCTGAATTCGAGAGCAATAACCAAATTGTCTGATAGTCCTGATGACTATTCATGCCTAACTCCCGGCACTTCCTGATTGGAGAATCTCTCACAACCATCCCAGAGCCAGATTTACTTGCAGTTTCAGGTTCTTGTCTGTCCAGGTGGCAACTACTTCAACGCTGCAGGGAGTACATCTGGAAGAGGTGGTCGAGGGACTATCTATGTCAACTCCAGCAGCGACTAAGTGGTCAGCAGGAAGGGTCAACCTTTGACCTGGAACTCTGGTTCTTCTCAAGGAAGACAAATTGCCGCCTCTGATGTGGCAGACAGGGATCGTGGTAGATACGCAAGCAGGGGACGACGGCTTGGTGCGAGTTGCCACTATTCGCACTCCCAAGGGGAACTTCTAACGCCCACTTGCAAAACTTTGTCTCTTCCCAGAAGTTGAAACTGTACAGTGAAAAAGTGCGATTTTTCATGTGTGTGTTTTTTTTGTTTTTTTACATTTGACATTTTTAATGCGAGTGCTAATTTTTATTGTTCTTAATAATATTTATGTTTGTAAATTTTGTATAAATTAGGTGGGTGGTATGTTGAACGCCATGTGTATGTTTGTCCGTCAGAGGGTAGCACTAATCAGACTGGGTGACGGCAACTCACCGGCGTCAGTGAGTTACGAGACGTGAACTAGCGTAGGTAACGGGGTTGAGTTTGGTGTGCTACATCTTGGACCACAGCTTTCTATGTGTATATATTTTGTACAGTGTAATTAGTTTAGTGTATATATATATATATATATATATATAAAATGAGTTTTGTCTGTACATTGCTCAGAATTTGAAAAGAATGGTATTTCTGTATCGATCATGTCCACAGTAACAAGGAAATGCATTTTTTTTTCTTTTCCGTAATGTCTGTCTGTCTGTCTGTATGTATGTATGTATGTATGTATGTATGTATGTATGTATGTATGTATGTATGTATGTATGTACACGTATCACGAGAAAACGGCTGAAGAGAATGTAATGAAAATCGCAATGTAAGCTCGGGTGATGGACTGCTACAATCTAGGCTACAAATTATTTTAATCACGCTGAGCGAAATGGTAGTTTAGGGGAAGGCCTGAAATTTAATTCTCAAATATTTGTTATTAGTGGTCGTGTCTTAATGAAAATCGTTTGACAAGGATGGGAAATAAGTCGCTACAATATAGGCTATACACTCTGAGAAAAATTGTAGTTTAGGGGAAGGCCTAAAATTTAATTGTCAAATATTTATTTTATTAGTGGTCGTATCTTCACGAAAATTGGTATGCAAAGTCGGGGAATAGGTCCCTTTAATCTAGGCTATCAATTAATGTTATTACACTGAGTGAAATGGTAGTTCAGGGGAAGGACTGAAATGTAATCTATATATAAAATAAGTGTTTTGCCTGTGCATTGCTGAGAATTTGAAATGAATGATATTTCTGTATCGGTCATGTCCACAGTAACAAGGAAATGCATTTTTTACTTTTCCGTAATTTCTGTCTGTCTGTCTGTCTGTCTGTCTGTCTGTCTGTCTGTCTGTCTGTCTGTCTGTACACGCATCGATAGAAAACGGCTGAAGAGAATTTAATGAAAATCGGTATGTAATGTCGGGCGATGAACCACTGCAATCTAGACTACAAATTATGCACGTTGAGTGAAATGGTAGTTTAGGGGAAGGCCTGAAATGTAATTCTCAAATAAGTTATTTATGTTATTAGTGGTCGTATCGATAAATACTACATAACTAACATAACTTTAGTTACGTCGTAAGTTAGTAGTAGTTATGTAAGAAGTTATTAAATTTCCGATCACTTATGTCTTATACATTGTTACCGTACCGCATATAATCAGAGATATTCATAAATTTGGATTTTTGTTACTAAGTCCATATTAGCGCCGAGTCACGAGAAAATGGGTAAACAGAGTTTAGTGAAAATCATGTAATTCTGAGAATAAGGAACTACAGTCTACGATATAAATAATTTTGTAAGACACCGTAATATCACAGAGTCGAAAGAAAACTAATGTGAAGGCCTGCAATATAGAAAGCACATAAACTTTATCAACAATAACATTACATTGACCATTGTTTGTTGTGATGTGCTTTTTGTCTTCTGTTTCCTCTCATGCCCGATAGATAGGATTACTGCAGCGTACCGAGGTTTTTTTAATTTGCTTGACGTCGCACCGACACAGGTAGGTCTTATGGCGAGGATGGGATAGGAAATGAATAGTGGTGTGAAGGAAGCGGCCTTGGCTTTAAGGTACAGCCTGGTGTGACTGGTGTGAAAATAGGAAACCACGGAATACCATTTTCAGGGTTGCCGGCAGTGGGGTTCGAATCCACTATCTCCCGGATGCAAGCTCACAGCTGCGCGCCCCTAACCACACAGGCAACTCGCCTGGTCGTACCGACTGTAACAGCCTGGCTGTATATTGGCGGGAAGTAGCTGGGGAGTAAGATAACTTTCTTCTTTAGCATGCCATTCCTCTGGTTCATACAATTTATGATATATCTGGTACGTAACACACTGGTTCATCATAGTATTCGAGCTATTCAATCCCTACTTTGAGGCACTGATTGGAATGAGTTGTGTGCATATTTAACGGAATAATGACAGAGGCGTGTTCAGGGCAGTCTGCGACCTGGTTATTCCAGCTCTGGAACTTAGGACTCTTAGATCGGCACCGCAGTACTGTTCGTTGAAAGTGAGAAAGTGTGCGGTTTTTCATTTGATCGAATATTTTATATGATAACATTGCTTTCAATCGCTACATTCCTACTGACGTTTTTTTGTAATGACCTGTGTTGAATTCAGTTAGGAAAACCACCAAGTCAGTCTTTCTGAGAATCCCATAGCGAAGCACGGGTACATCAGCTAGTTAGTTATATGTTGGCCTTCCCTTTGCACTTAGGGATAATGAAGTACATTTTGTGAACTGTGGGAAGAGGTAGGCCTCGTTCAACATGAGTGAACAACTCGAACACGAGACCGAACAACCTTAGAACACCGAAAACAATCGACATAGGCAGCCAATGAGTTCCAAAATACTCTTGAAATTTAATTGTCCATCCTCTCACCAGAGGTAGCACATAAATCGTCTGTAGGGACATCTGACGGTAAACGTTCAAACTTCTAGTGGAAGAAGTTTCACTGTTCGTATTACAGATGGCCTTTTAAAAGACGCTTAGTTTAAATGTACGGAGTTGGTGTACCTCCGGTATAATAATAATAATAATAATAATAATAATAATAATAATAATAATAATAATAATTTATGTATTGTCCGGCTTCATGGCCAAATGGTTAGCGACCTGACCTTTGGTCACAGGGGTCTCGGGTTAATTGCGCTGGCACGAGGGTTGGGTGAATGACGTGTCGTCTTCATCATCATTTCATCCTCATCACGACGCGCTGGTCATCCACGGGCTTCAAATCTAAGGACCTGCTACTGGCGAGCCGAGTATGTCCTCGGACACTCCCGGCACTAAAAGCCATACGCCATTTCATTTCATTTATTTATTGCAGCTAATTGCCATACACTAATAGTAAATATATGTACATACACGTATAACACAAGTACTGTGAAGGTAGTCAGTATAGCATTGCGTAAGGGAAATCAGTATTTCTTAACAGTCGCACACATGACAATTCACATGGGCATGAAGCTTAATAATTCAGTGCAGAACCTAGTTAAGATTGTCCTTCCTGCACATCTGAGTACATGATAACGATCACACTGCTTCCCGCATAACGCACACACGCTTCCCTCATTTGGCGAGTGATACTTTGTCGTGGAACATAGCTTGAAATGAAACTCGTGCACGGCTAGTCTGGTTGTTATGTGACTTGATTCGTAGTTGGTTTCTTTCCACTTGTCATTAGCCACCGCTTCCGTACTGTACAAGTTCAGCCACATTTCCGATTTCTTTCTTTGATGTTCGAGAAATAAACTTCGGTATGCTGAAGTTGAAGGGAGAGAGAATTTTTCCCGTGTTTCCTACAACATAATTTCCGTAGTTAGCTCATATACCAGTCTTGAAGAGGTAAATTTTGATAGACATACAGCTCTGTTTAGAAATGTTGCTTTTACCTTTTCCAAATCCTTCAAGTTGCGTACTGATAGGCGCTGCCATATACTGGAGATGCCGTAGGTTATTACAGGTGCTATTTTGACTCTGAATAGATTCAACGCTGTTTGAAGAGATATTTTCTGTATTTCATGCCATTTACAGCTGTCTCTGCTGCTGTTAATCTTTCTTTGATATGCGCTTTGAAATCTGTTCCTTGTATTTGTTGCTTTTCGTAGGACTGTCTGGGAGATGATTTCGGCATCCTTCATACTGGAAATGAACAAATTTGTAGTGCTATTTCCATTATAGCATAATATGTATGTCTTTTCACTTGGTTTGTTAATTAGGCTTAGCCCTTCTGTCTTGAGATATCCCAGTACCTCTGTTTTAGAACTGCGAATATCTATCCTGCAATTTAGGTCTCCCGTGAGTTTGACTGTTGTAGATCCTGTGGCTGTAATCTATTAAGCCCAGCACTAATGAAATCAACGATGTCTTCTGCCCTGTATCCAGGTTGAAAGTATACGCCTATCACTGTGCATAGTTTTGTTTTGACTATTACCACCTCCGGTCTTCGTATAGTAATTTAAAGGCGGTCATTTTTGGTTTAACCTTTTGATGAGTGCACACGGCATATGCCGTGCAATAATGCCGGCTGCATCTGAGTACGTGTCCGACTCGTTGGCTGAATGGTCAGCGTACTGGCCTTCCGTTCAGAGGGTCCTGGGTTCGATTCCTGGCAGGGTCGGGAATTTTAACCATCATTGGTTAATTTCTCTGGCACGGAGGCTGGGTGTATGTGCTGTCTTCATCATCATTTCGTCCTCATCACGACGCGCAGGTCGCCTACGGGAGTCAAATCAAAAGACCTGCACCTGGCGAGCCGAACATGTCCTCGGACACTCCCGGCACTAAAAGCCATACGCCATTTCATTTCATCTGAGTACGTGTTTGACCGGTAAACGACTTCTGGGGAGTAAGAATTTTTTTTTCTTAAAAATTACATTAAATTTAATTATTACAACTTTGAGAGACTTTGAGACACATGAAAATACATTTTGGAACGAGAAAACACTGTCACTTCAAAACTTAAATATATCACCTTCAATAATATCTCTATTTAGTTCATCATAATATCGTCACTTGTGTCCAGAAACTCAATAGCATCACTTGTAATTTACAAAAGAAGAAACGTTCACAGTTATATTTATGAAAACCAAAACTAATTATAGCTACGAAGAGCACAAACAACTATCCACATCGGCGGCAATCGCAACACAGCTGTAACCTAGAGGCTAACTGCGCGCCAAACTCTTACATTGTGGGGAGTATACTCATTTCCGTCAAAGACCACTAGCATACAGAACTAGGATTTGTACAGCGACACTATTTGAATAACTGGAAAACGTTCCAAAAACGCGCCAGATATCATATTACGTTAGTAAGCAATTAAGTTCTTAGTACAAGCCTAAAACGACAAATGCCGTGCTCCATCATGTGGGACCAAACGGCAAATGCCATGCGTACTCTATTGACTGGCCTTAGCTGCATTCGTCAACAGGTTAAGGAGGCATGAGATTCCCCCACTGGTTTGTCCTTGAGTAAGAAAAACATACATCGTATAAATGTTAGGAATATTCCGCTCTCTAATAAGAAATGTCCGGTATATTATCGTTCGATGTCCGGCTCCATGGCTAAATGGTTAGCATGCTGACCTTTGGTCCAACGGGTCACGGGTTCGATTCCCGGTAGGGTCGGAGATTTTAACTTTTGTTAGTTTATTCTTCTGCACCAGCCCTCTCCGGAGGCCACACACCATTATTATTATTATTATTATTATTATTATTATTATTATTATTATTATTATTATTATTATTATTATTATTATTATTATTATTATTGTTCCGAGGTATCTGTGGAACAGCAGAGGAGAAAGAAGGTGCTGGGTGGAACAGGTCTCAACTACGAAATTAAAGTTAATTTAAAATTGAACAAAGGTTATATTTTCTTTTCAAGATCAAGAAATAACAAGTATAACAGGTACTCAGTAGCATATCAACAAATTAAGAATGCACAATTGCAATTTGTTAATGGATTTGGGCTTCGAGCCCCCAGACACGCAATCCTTGAGCAATGAGCCCAACTTTACCTATGTACAAAGTTCAACAAAGGGGCAGAAAACCCCAATCATGCCAAGGAGCACTTGCCCCCAATTACCCAGTTAAGCCTGCTCGAGGCACACAGATAATACATTTTTAAGAAAGAGCAACCCGCTCTCAAAGTTCAAGCCTATTCAAAGGCCACACCAAACTCCACCTTCAAGCTGCCCTCCGGGCACACAAGAACAGGGGTAATGATACCCAACCTACTGAGGCCTATTCAGTAAAAAAAAACAAAAACAAAACATAAAACAGGTTAATTATATGGCCCAAAATTCCAACTTGACTGGAGGCGTAACTTGCACTCCTAATACACTTTTACCTATTTGGCACTAGGCCGTATACACAAGGGCTAATCCCATACTAAAGAGGTGACTTGTACAAGAAGACTTTGTTACATTTAAAAAAGAAGAAGAAACGGTTGTGAAAACAAAGTCACCTCAAAACAATAGGAGTGGGAGCTCGAGAGGGTTTAGCACTCTCTATCCCAATTTATCGTTAAAGAGTTGAAGTTTTACCAAGCGTCTATTACATTTTAACGATAGGTTACATGAGAAAAGTTTCCGAACCTGCCCCGAGGGTTAAACTGCTGAGCTAGCGAAAAATGAAGTTATTAAACGGCCATTACCTTATGGATGAACTGCCGCCCGAAGAAAGAGGCGCTTCCCGCCCCCTGCTACATAATCACACTAGGAGAGATGTTACTGAAGTGGCCCCGAGGCCCGAAAATCAGCAGTTTATATACCCTCGCGGAAAATTCGAGACGTTTCATGAATGATTACAACCCGCCCACAAAATTTTATTGGTCGGCTAAAGATTACAAGTCAAAACTGAAGAAGACATCTAGGATTGGTGGAAAATTAATTACAGAAATTCCTCATTGGTCAAGTTCAAAACTGGCGGAAAGAGCAGGGTTATACTGCCAACCCAAACAATGACTGAAAGAAATTTAACAAAGAACAAACTTATGAATACCAAATTTCTTCAAAAAAGAGTTCCGTCACTTTGCACTAGGGTGCACAATTGTAGTTCTTAAGTAGTGCCATCTAGAAGAGAATGTTCACACTTCTTACTACAGAGAAAACAAAAACAAATCGAAATCGACATAGTTCAGAACACTTCAAAATTTACAGTAAAGACATCTTCTGAGAAACCTTAGAATGAATATGGTTGTTAAAGTTCAGGCTTTCTCCAGTAGAGGAGTTTCAACTGGCGCAATGTTTGAATTAGCGGCGTGGAGGTGTACCGCCCGGTACAATTATTATTATTATTATTATTATTATTATTATTATTATTATTATTATTATTATTATTATTATTATTATTGTTACGGAAATTCCGTGGTTGGCAGAGGTGAAAGAAGGTGCGGGCATGAACGGGTCTATCTGCTACAATCAAAAGATTAATTAAAATCTTTAAAAATTAAGATTATATTTCTTTTGGACCGTTTTCCTTTTTATTTTTTATTTTTTCAAATGAAAGATATTAACAAAACCAGTCGCTCAGCGACAGTAGAAGATTTCAGGTACAGTAGTGGAATACAATTTTACAAGTGTTATTTGAGCACTATTGCTCCATACACCCAAAAGTTAAGGAGACAAGTCGCCCAATTTCCTTTACAAGAGAATATCTACAAAGATAGAAAGAGCATCTATGCTCTATAAATTGTCTAGGAGACTGAGCTCCGAATCTAATACCATTACTGCCTTATTGAGGCAACCTTCAGCTACCAGAGCATCTTTGCTCACGAAAATTTACACTCTCAGGCCTCTCAAGGCACAACATCCATTTTACAGTACGAACAGAATTCACTGTCTTAAACTCTCACTTAACAGAAATTACAGGAGTATCGAATACTCATTCTACCCGGCCGTCCGGCTCCATGGCTAAATGGTTAGCGTGCTGGCCTTTGGTCACAGGGGTCCCGGGTTCGATTCCCGGCAGGCTCGGGAATTTTAACCATCATTGGTTAATTTCCCTGGCACGGGAGCTGGGTGTATGTGTTGTCTTCATCGTCATTTCATCCTCATCACGACGCGCAGATCGTCTGCGGGAGTCAGATCAAAAGACCTGCACCTGGCGAGCCAAACCCGTCCTGAGATTTCCCGGCACTAAAAACCATACGCCATTTCCATTTCAATTAAAGTATTTACCCAAGGTAGCCCCGAGGTGGGCTTTTCTATTGCTCAACAGTTCATAACTTTCTGTTCCTCAAGGGAACTTCACACCAGACTCAATTCTACACACACCACAATAAATTCCAAACTAATTGGCCTTAATGACAAAAGAAAAGATTTGTTGTAACCGGCCATAAACAAAATACTTAAAACCCTAAGTGAGCTTATGGCCCAAGGGTACAGGGGCTATTCTACACCGGGGTGACTAAATGGAAACATTAATTACCAAAAAAGTGTTAAGAATTTAGTCACCCCATGCAAAGTTGAATGGGAATCAATAAAGGGTAATCACTCTTTGTTCCCTTAACATTACATATTTCGCAGTAGGGAATAGAATAGAGTCTTCAGACTTGCCGAAAGATCTACATTAAAACACCAACTTCAGAAATTTACATGAAATAAAAGGGGTTGAAAGTTTCCCCCCCAAGTTATCCGCAGGATCTATCACATGTTTATGAAAATTCTGCCATTATCTTGCATTGCTGGGCCTTTCGAACGGCGCTCGCGGCCTCTGCCTGCCTTAGGACCCGCTGCACACAATTAACTGGAGCAAACAAGACAATACGGCCTTAAAATAGGCTGGATTCATGTACATATCCCCAATTTTGATTGGCTAGATAAAATATTTCCAAATAGGTTAATTACTATTGAAGAAGGAACCAGCAGGAGTGCAGACAACTTTGAAAAGCCTCAAATTTCTTTATGGAATAATAGTAGTCTACCCCGCAAGATTGAGCAATTTAAGTTATGGTAGAGGCATCTAACAGTTGAAAACCAAAATGTCTAGTAATACATCAGTTCAAGTTAGATTGCATAGATGGCCTTATGGAAGGCGCGCAGTTTAACTGGCGGGAGAATGTGTACCCCCGGTACAATTATTATTATTATTATTATTATTATTATTATTATTATTATTATTATTATTATTATTACTATTATTATTATTATTATTATTGTACCGGGCGGTACACCTCTACACCGTTTATTTAAAAGTTCCGCCAGTTGAAACTCCTCTTCTGGAGGAAGGTTGAACTTTATCTATTCTATTAATTCTCTACTTTCTCAGAAGATGTCACCACGTGGAAAATTTTGAGTTTTTGAACTGTGTCACTTTTGATGTGTTTTTGTTTCGCTTGAAGTAAGAAGTGTGAACTTTCTCTTCTAGAGGACACTACTGAAGATCAACAATAGCGCACCCTAGTGCGGAGTCAAAGAACTATTTTGTTGGAGAAATTTTTATTTCAAAAGTTTGTTTCTTGTTAAATTTCTTTCTGTTATTGTTTAAGTTGGCTGTATACCCCTCTTTTTCCCCTTGTTTTAGATTTATCCAATCCCGAATTTCTTTTAGTAATTTCTGACCAATCTGGTGTATCTTCCCCCAACTTGTATCTGTTGCGGGGTCCTATCCAATAAAAACATTGTGGGCGGGTGTTTTCATTCCCCTAACGCCTAGAAACTTCCGCGAGAGTATTTAAACTGCTGATTTTGGGGTCTCCGGGCCACTTCTGTTCCATCTTTCAGTGTATTAAGTACATAGCAGGAGGCGGGAAGCGCCTCTTTCTTCTTCAGCCGTTCAACACCAGGTAATGGCCTATTAATAACTTCTTTTCTTGCTAGGTCGGCAGTTTAACACTCGCGGCGGGTTCGAAGCATTTCCATCATGTAACCTTCTCCTAAAATGTAATTACTCTTTTCATCTTTTTCTTGTAAAGCTACATATTGGGATAGAGAGTGCTAACCCTCTCGAGCTCCCACTCACATTTGTTTTGAGGTGAACTTATTTTCTCAAACTATTCTTCGTTTATGTAATGTAAAGTGTTCTTCTCTAAGTCACCTCTGTAGTATGGGATTAGCCCTTGCGTTAGTGGCCCAGAGCCAGATTAGGTTTTAAAAACAAAGTGTATTAGGAGTGCAAGTTCGCCTCCTCTCAAATTGTTATTTTAGAGGTCATGTAATCAACCTTCTTTTCATGTAATAGACCTCAGTAGGTTGGGTATTTTACCCCTGTGAATACGTCCTTAGAGGACAGCTTGAAGGTAGAGTTTGGTGTGGCCTTGTGATAGGCTTACAATTTTGAGAGCGGATCGCTCTTTGAAATTTGTTTCTGTATGCCTCGTGCAGGCTTTATGTGTAATGTTTGGAGCCAGTGCTCCTGGGCATGAATGGGGTTTTCTGCCCCTTGGCTAAAATTTTTTTTGGAGTAAGGCGGGGCTGATTGCCCAAGAGTTATGAAGTAAGGGCACTGAGCCCGAATCCAGTAATATTGTACCTACATTTTTGCTACTCTGTACCTGTTATGATTGTTATCTCTTGTTTTTGAAAAGAAAATATAACCTAGTTAAATTTTAAATTAATTTTACATTGCACGTTAATTTCGTAGCTTGAAACCCATTCACACCCGCACCTTCTTTCACCTCTACCTACCACGGATATCTCCGTAACAATTATTATTATTATTATTATTATTATTATTATTATTATTATTATTATTATTATTATTATTATTATTATTATTGTACCGGAAGGTACACCTCAACGCCGCGCATTCAAAATCAGCCTTAAGAATCTCCTCTATTAATCAATAGGTGAAACTGATACTACACGGACTTGGAACTGTAATCAGATGATGTCACCACTGAAATATTAAGTAATTGTTTTGTTGTGAAGTTTCCTAAATTGACTGAATTTCTCCTTCTTTTGTTTTGCAATACATCAAGAAGTTTGGACATTTTCCTACAGATGGCACTACTAAAACTATGATCATACACTCTGGTTCAAGGTGGAAGAACACAAGTTTCATATTCCTAGGTTTTCCATAATTGATCTATGTTCATTTATTTTTGGGTTGGCAATAATACTTCCTTTTCTTTCCGCCAGTTTTGAATCTAGCCAATCAAGAATTTTTGTAATTAATTTTCAACCAATCCCGCATTTCTTGCTCACTTTGAATCTGCCAATAAAAATTAAGAGGGTGTGTCCTGATTAGTCTTGAATAATCTCGAACCTTCCCTGAGGGTATATAAACTGCGGCTTTTCAAGTTTCCTTGTCAAATGATCACCGTCTGTATAAGTGTGTGTGTTAAGGCAGGAGGCGGGGCTGCCTCTTTCTTCGGTCAGCAGAACATCTATGAGGTAATGGCCACATAAAATCATTCTTTCTTGCTACCTCCGCAGTTTTATTCGAGGGGAAGGTCCGAATCTTTAATTTTGTTACAATACTTTTCTAAAACGTAACTCCTCCTTCGGCTAATGCAAAAACTTCATAAAATCTTTGACTGTAAATCGGGGATAGAGAGTGAGTTACCCTCTCGAGCTCCCCTTCATCTTACTTTGAGGTGACTACGGTTTGCAAACTTTCTGTAATATGTTAAAGATATTTCCATGCGAGCCACCTCAGTAGTTTGGCAAGAGCCCCTGTTTCATCGGCCGAGAGCCCTATATGTTGTAATATTTCATTATCTGGAGCACTGTGTTCGCCTCCATTCAGTTTGTGTTCGGGCCGTTTTATTTAACCTGTTCTTTTTTTCGCAAAGGCCCTGTAGGTTGGGTACTAGATACCCTTGTATTAAGCAATTTCCGTTTGTAATTCGTGCCTTGTGAGGCCAGAGATTGTAATAGTTTGATGCAATATTGCCTTGAGCGGGCTGTAAGAAACTGAGAGCCTGTTAGCTCTTTTCTAGTTTTTGTAATAGTAACGAGTGCCTCTGGAAGGCTAGATATTGCATTTTGGGAGCAAGTGTTCTTGAAGTAGGGGATTTCTGCCCTTGAGTAAATGATTCCTTGTTTGAATTAAGTTGTAAACTGGATCCGGTATCTCTGAAATTGTAAAACTAGGGGCTTGAAGCCCGGAATCTGTAAAATTAACTGATCTTGGATCTTCCTAGTCTTCTTTCAAGATTGCTTTTGTACCTGATGTTCATTGTTATGAAAAATTGTTAAGTTTGAAGTCCTAAAAGAAATATAAGCCTTCAGTTCAAGTTTTAAATTAATTTTGATATTGTAGATAGAACCATTCACCCCGGCACCTTCTTTAACCTCTTTCTGCTCCACGGGTATCCCCGTAACAATTATTATTATTGTACCGGCTGGTACACCTCTACGCCGCACATTTAAATTTTCCGCCTTAAAGTACTCCTCTACAGGAGAAACTCTGAACTTTAACAACTGTATCAACTCATAAGTTTTCTCAGAAGATGTCACTACCGTAAATTTTGTAATTACGAAGTTGTCAGTACTGTGTGGAGTTCAACTTGTTTTGTTTTCTATTGATCAAGAAGTGTGGACAGTCTCTCATAGATGTCTCTACAAAAAACTATGACCATGCACCTTGGTGCGAAGTGGAAGAACTTTATTTGAAGAAATTTTGTATTCATAAGTTTTATCTTTACTAAATTTCGTTTTTTCGTTTGTGGGTTGGCAGTAATAATCTTTTCCTTCCGCCAGTTTTGAATTGAGCCAATCCAGAATTTCTGTAATTTTTGACCAATCGTGTCCTTCGACTGTGGGTGTGTCTTAATTAATCTTGAAAGGTCTCGAATCTTCCCCGAGAGTATAAAAACTGCTGATTTTCCTGTCTCTCTGCCACTCGAATAACATATAGCCTAGTGTATGGAAGTGTAGCAGGAGGCGGGAAGCGCCTCTTTCATCCGGCAGCACCTCTTCAACAAGGTAATGGCCAATTAACCATCCTTATTTCTTGCTAGCTCAGCAGTTTAACCCGCGGGAAAGGTCCGAAACCGTTATTATGTAACCTATCTTCAAATATGTAAATTGCCGGCACTTTTGTAAAACTTCATATTTCTTTAACTGTAAATCGGGGATAGAGAGTGCTTAACCCTCTCGAGCTCCCCTTCATTTTTGCCTTGAGGTGACTACGTTTTGGTAACTTTTTCTTCCTTAATGTATTAAATTTTCTTATGCGAGTCACCTCCATAGTTTGGGAATAGCCCCTGGTTCATCGGCCTAGTGCCTCTTAGGTTCTAAAAGATTTCATGTAGGAGTGCAAGTACACGCCTCCATTCTACTTGGTGTTGCGGGCCATTAACTTAACCTATTATTTTTCTACTAAGGCCCATTAGGTTGGGTACAAGATACCCCTGTTTCTTTGTAAGTGTGCCTTGAGGGCAGTTAATAGTAAAGTCCGTTGTGGCCTTTGATAGGTTTGAAAAATTGAGAGCGGGTCAGCTCTTTCTTGTATTTGGATATGTGCCTCTAGGTGGCCTGACAGTGCTAGGTGGGAGCAAATACTCCAGGTTATTAGGGGTTTTCTGCCCTTTGATAAATATGTGGTTCTGTGCTGAGAGCTCAGGAATTGTAAAAAGTGGGGCTTGAAGCGCAGATCGTTAAAGTGTCTCTAAATCTTGGCTTTCCTGGTCTTGTACCTGATTTGTTAACTTGTTGTTATTCGTTATATGTTCAAATTCTATGTCAAAATTGTTAAGTTTTGCTATTTTTGAAAATATAACCTTTAATTCAATGTTAATCAATATCTCTGCTTGGTAGTTAGACCCATTCCAGCCCGCACCTTCTTTTACCTCTGCTGTTCCACGGTATCCCCGTAACAATTATTATTATTATTATTATTATTATTATTATTATTATTATTATTATTATTATTATTATTATTATTATTATTATTATTATTATTATTATTATTATTATACCGGGAGGTACACCTCTACGCCGCACATTTAAATCTTGCGGCAATAAGATTTCCTCTATAGGAGAAACACTGAACTTGAAACTAGACCTCCTTAAACTTTTGCTCAGAAGATGTCACTACCTTAATTTTGTGATTATGAAGTTGCCAGTACTGTGTGGATTTCAACTTGTTTTGTTTTCTGTTCTTCAAGAAGTGTAGACATTCTCTCATAGATGTCTCTGCTAAAAAACTATGATCATGCACTCTGGTGCGAAGTTAAGGAACTTTTTTGAAGAAATTTTGTATTCATAAGTTTGTCCTTTACTAAATTATGTTCATTCATTTTTGGATTGGCAATATTGGCCTTTTCTTTCCGCCAGTTTTGAATTCAGCCAATCCCTAATTTCTGTAATTAATTTTCAGCCTATCACAGGTTTTTTCTTCGATTTTGTGTGTAACTTCTCATCTACCAATAAAAGTGAGAGGGTGTGGCTTGATTATTCATGAAAGGTCTCAAACTTTCCCCGAGGGTTTATAAACTGCAGATTTTCACGGCTCTTGGCCATTTGATCAACAGCTATCTAAGTGTGTGGATGTGAAGCAGGAGGCGGGTGGTGCCTCTTTCATCAGGCAGCAGGTCTTCAGCAAGGTAATGGCCATGTGACGTCTTTATTTCTTGCTAGCTCAGCAGTTTATCCCGCTGGAAAGGTCCAAAAGCTTTACCATGTAACATATCTTTCTAAACATGTAATTTTCTGCCGGCTTATGTGAAAACTTTATTAAATCTGTAACTGTAATTCGGGGATATCGAGTGATTTACCCTCTCGAGCCCCCCTTCATTTTGGTTTGAGGTGACTACGTTTTGGTAACTGATTTTCTTCTCTTCCTTCATGTCTTAAATAATTCTTATACGAGTCACCTCCATAGTTTGAGAATAGCCCCTGTTTCATCGGCCTAGTGCCTTTGAGGTTTTAATAAGTTACATAGAGGAGTGCAAGTGTTCGCCTCCTTTCATTTTGTTTTCGGGCCATTTATTTACCTGTTATTTTTCTACACGAAGGCCCTGCAGGCCGGGTGCGAGATACCCCTGTTTCATTTTTGTAAGTTGTGCCTTGATGGCAATTAATTGTAAAGTCTGGTATTGCCTTGAATAGGCTTGAAAAACTGAGAGCGTGTCAGCTCTTTCTAGTGTTGTTGGAATGCCTCTGGGAGGCTTGACATTGTAAAATGGGAGCAAGTGCTCCATGTTATTAGCGGTTTTCTGCCTTTGAACATTTTTGGGTGTTGAGCTAGGAGCTCGAAATTGTAAAACTAGGGGCTTGTAGCCCAAGAGAGTTAAAATTTTTGGATCCTGTTAAATTTTGTTGTTATTGATTGTTAAAACTCAGAAAATATAACCTTGTTAAAGCTTTAAATTAACTTTGATTTGGTAGTTAGACCCATTCATCCCGACACCTTCTTTCACCTCTGCTGATCCACCAACCACGGTAACAGTTATTATTATTATTAAATTCTCCCAATATTGGAAAACGTTAAGTAAATGACTCATTCATTTCCTTGTGGGTTCTTCTTGTTTTTCCAATAGGTTTTTCGTTCTTTCCGAGAAGGCTTGTTTACGTTCTGCCGACCACTTCGGCCTGTACTGTTTTTGTTGTGGTTGCTCTGATGTAACTTCCCAGTTGTTTACTTTGTGTTCAAATAATATGTCTCTTTGTAGAATGTCTGTTGAACTTATGTTTGCGTTTTTGATGTCCTTTGTTGTTGTTTTTATTATTATTATTATTATTATTATTATTATTATTATTATTATTATTATTATTGTTACCGTGTTTTTGTGGTAGTTAGAGGTGAAAGAAGGTGCGGGGTGGTGAACAGGTCTCAAGCTACGAAAGTAAAATTAATTTAAAATTTAACAAGGTTATATTTTCTTTTCAAAATTAAGAAATAACAATTACGGCAGGTACAGAGTAGCAAGGCAACAAAAGGTGCAATTACAGTATTTACAGTATTTGGGCTTCGAGCCCCGAATTCACACTTCTAGGGCAATTAGCCCAACTTTACTCCAAAATAAGTTTTACCAGAGGGGCCGAAAACCCCATTCATGTTCCAGAGCACCTGTTCCAAATTACACAGAAAAGCCTCCTCGAGGCATACAACACTTAATTTTCAAGAAAGAGCCACACGCTCTCAAACTTTAAGCCTCTCAAAGGCCACACCAAACTCCACCTTCAAGTTGTCCTCTCAGGACATAGACACAGGGGTAACATACCCAACCTACTGAGGTCTATTAAATGAAAAAGGGTAATTACATGACCTCTAAAATAACAATTAGAGAGGAGGCGATCTGCACTCCTAATGCATTTGTTTTTAAAACCTAATCTGGCTCTAGGCCACTAATGCAAGGGCTAATCCCATACTACAGAGGTGACTTTAGAAAAGAACAATTTTACTTTACGTTAACGAAGAATAGGTTGAGAAAAATAAGTTCACCTCAAAACATTATGATTGGGAGCTCGAGAGGGTTAAGCACTCTCTATCCCGATATGCAGTTTAAAGATAGAATAGATACATTTTAAGGAAGGTTACATTATGGAAAAACTTCGGACCCGTCCCGAGAGTTAAACTGCTGAGCTAGCAAAGAAAGAAGTTATTAATCGGCCATTACCTTGTTGTTGACCGCTGCCGACGAAAGAGGCGCTTCCCGCCCCCTGCTATGTACTTTACACACTGAAAGATGGAACAGAAGTGGCCCGGAGACCCTAAACTCAGCAGTTTATATACTCTCGCGGAAAGTTCGAGGCGTTAGGGGAATGAGAACACCCTCCCACAAAAACTTTATTGGCTAACCAAGGAAACCCCTACACAATATGAAGAAGAAACACATAATTGGTGGAAAATTAATTCAAGAAATTCGGGATTGGCTAAATACAAAACAAGGGGAAAGAAAGGGTTAATATTGCCAACTTAAACAATGACTGAAAGAAATTTAGCAAAGAACAAACTTTTGAAATTAAATTTTCTCCAAAAGAACAGTTCTTTCACTCCGCACTAGGGTGCACTATTGTTGATCTTCAGTAGTGTCCTCTAGAAGAGAAAGTTCACACTTCTTACTACAAGCAAAACAAAAATACGTCGAAAATGACACAGTTCAAAAACTCCAAAATTTCCAGGTAGTGACATCTTCTGAGAAAGTAGAAAATTAATACCATAGATAAAGTTCAGACTTCCTCCCGCAGAGGAGTTTCAATTGGCGCACATTTTAAATTAGCGGCGTGGAGGTGTACTGCCCGGTACAATTATTATTATTATTATTATTATTATTATTATTATTATTATTATTATTATTATTATTATTATTTTGCCGGGAGGTACACTTCTACGCCGCACATTTAAATCTTGCGTCTAAAAGAACTCCTCTACAGGAGAAAAAGTGAACTTGAAAACTAGACCTACTTACTTTTTCTCAGATGATGTCACTACTGTAATTCAACGTAATGTTGTTATTGTGAAGTTTCCAGTACTGTGTGAATTTCAACTTGTTTTGTTTTCCGTTCATCAAGAAGTTTGGACATTCTGTCATAGATGTCACTGCTAGAAAACTATGATCATGTACCCTGGTGCGAGGTGAAATAACTTTTTTGAAGAAGTTTTGTATTCATAAGTTTTTTTTACTAATTGATGTTCATTTATTTTTGGGTTGGCAATATTTATCTTTTCTTTCCGCCACCCCCTGCGGGTGGGGGACGCACATGTAGAATACACCCGCGGTATCCCCTGCCTGTCGTAAGAGGCGACTACAAGGGGCGACCAAGGGATGATTGAATTAGAACCATGAAACTACTCTTGATTCGTACCATTATGCGGGGAACACCATGGGTTGCATGTACTTGCGAGTAGTATCACTAAATTGGTACGAAATAGGTTTGTGATTAGTTGCAGTAAAAACCCTGGCCTGGTGGATTCCAGTACCCGTGCGTTGTACCCATGTTAGCAACACCGCGGGTCTGGGCGTAGCCTGTGAGTTGTACCGCTATATGAGCGGCACCGTGGATCAGCGTTGTCTGTGATTGGTACCCACTATGTGAGGAACACCACGGGGATACCGGCGCCCGTGACTAGTACACCTAGGTGAGGAACCTTACCGTTTTGCGTTGGCTATGAGTGGCGCCATTGTGTGAGAAACACCATAGGTCTGCGTTCCCTGTACGAATTGCAATACTTGTGAGTAGTACCATCTTGTGTGGACCACCGTGAGTCTTGGCTACTTTTGATCAGTACCTCAAAATGACAAATACCATGGTTCTACTTTACTCGCGACATGTACCATTCTGTGGGGCCTTAGACGTGAATTTAGCACCCCTTCAGACATCGAGCATCATTGTGCTTTATAAATGGTCTCTTGGTCAGTAATACTCTATAATTAACTACCTTCTTTTTTAGTCTGATCCACTGTTTTTGTTTGTTTTCTTGTAGGGTTCCTGTCCATCCATTCATTCTTCATGACATTTTGTATTTTATTTTAGTCAGTGGATGAATTTGAATTTTTTATTTTATTTTGTACCATTAGGGGCCGATGACCTCGATGTTAGGCCCTTTTAAACAACAAGCATCATCATCATCATCATGTCCGACTCGTTGGCTGAACGGTCAGCGTACTGGCCTTCGGTTCAGAGGGTCCCGGGTTCGATTCCCGGCCGGGTCGGGGATTTTAACCTTAATTGGTTAATTCCAATGGCACGAGGGCTGGGTGTATGTGTTGTCTTCATCATCATTTCATCCTCATCACGACGCGCAGGTCACCTACGGATGTCGAATAGAAAGACCTGCACCTGGCGAGCCGAACCCGTCCTGGGATATCCCGGCACTAAAAGCCATACATTTCATTTCATCATCATCATCATCATTTCTTTCCGCCAGTTTTGAATCCAGCCAATACCTAATTTTTGTAATTAATTTCCAACCAATCCTGTATTTCTTCTTCGATTCTGAGGGCCACTTTTAAATTTGAACAATAAAATTCTGTGGGTGTGTCTTGATTATTCATGAAAAGTCTCGAACTTTCCCCGAGGGTTTATAAACTGCGGATTTTCACGCCTCTTGGCCATTTGATCAACATCTAATTAAGTGTGTGTGTGTCAAGCAGGAGGCGGGAGGTGCCTCTTTCATCAGGCAGCAGTACTCCGACAAGGTATGGCCACTTAACATTTTCACTTTTTACTAGCTCCGCATTTTAACCCGAGGGAAAGGTTCCAAACTTTAACTATGTAACCAACTTCTTTAAAATGTAAATCTCTTTTCGGCTCATGTAATAATTTCATAAATCTTTAACTGTAAATTGGGTATAGAGAGTGATGCACCCTCTCGAGCTCCCCTTCTTGATGGTTTGAGGTGGCTGTGTTTTGTAACTGGTTTTCTTCCTTCCGTAAAGTCTTAACTTTTTTCTTATACGAGTCACCTTAGTAGTTTGGGAATTGCCCCTGTGTCATCGGCCTAGTGCCCCTTAGGTTTTAAGAAATCTGTTCTAGGAGAAGTACTCGCCTCCATTCTATTTGTATGTAGGGCCATTTTTAAACCATTATTCGTGTTCCAAGAAGGCCCAGTAGGTTGGGTACTAGATACCCCTGTTTCATTTTTGTAAGTTGTGCCTTGGTGGCAAGTAATTGTAAGTTTTCTGATATTGACTTGAATAGGCTTGAAAAACTGAGAGCGTGTCGGCTCTTTTCAAGTGTTGTAAAAGTGCCTCTGGGAGGCTTGATATTTGAAGTTGTTAGCAAGTGCTCCAGGTATTAGGGCCTTTCTGCCCTTTGAACAAATTTGGGCTCGTCTGTAAAATTTGAGCTGGGAACTCAAAATTGTAATACTAGGGGCTTGTAACCCAAGAATGTTAAAGTTCTGTAATCTTGGATCTTTCTAAGTCTTGTTTCTAAATTGCTATGTCATTGTTATCTCACTAAGTGAAAAGTAGTTAAAGTTTTGTTGTTTTTCGAAAATATAACCTTTGTTAAAATTTTAAATTAACTTTGACTTTGTAGTTAGACCCATTCATCCCGGCACCTTCTTTCACCTCTGCTGGTCCACGGGTAGCTCCGTAACAAATTATTATTATTATTATTATTATTATTATTATTATTATTATTATTATTATTATTATTATTATTATTATTATTATTATTTTACCGGGTGGTACACCTCAACTCCGCACATTTAAAAAAACGCATTAAGGAACGCTATCTCTCTAACAAAACGTGAAACTGCTACGGCATGAAGTTGGGACATTGACGAGAAGATGTCACCATCGGATTATTGAGTAATGTGTTATTTTGAAGTTGCCTAAACTGACTGGATTTATTTGTTTTGTGTTTGTTTACTTCAGGAAGTTTTGAACTTTTCTCCATGGATGTCATTACAAAGAAACTGAGGTAATGCACTCTGGTGCAAGGTAAAATAATTGGTGATTTGAAGAAGTTTTGTGGTCTTATGTTTTCGCAGCTAAATTAATGTTCATTTATTTTGTTATTTAAAGGTTTGCAACACTTCTTTCTCATTCCGCCAGTTTTTGAATCTGGTCAATCATGAATTTTCTGTAATTATTTTTTAGCCAATAATAGGTTTCTTGTACCTTTTGAATTCGGCCAATAACATGAGAGGGTGTCTCTGGATTTAGTCCAGAACCCTCTCTAACCGTCCCCTCGGGTATATACGCTGCGGCTTTCAGGCTACCTTGTCTTACTGATCGTCGTCTTACTGAGCGTGTGTGTTAAGATAGGAGGCGGGGTGCCTCATTCTTCGCCTGGCAGTTCAACAGCCAAGGTAATGGCCACCAGTCATATCTCTCTGTAGCTACCTCCGCAGACTTACCCAAGGGGAAGTTTCGAATTTCTACTATGTAACCGCCGGTATTCTAAAATTTAAACTTTCTTTCGGCTAATGTAAAATTTCATAAATACTGTAATTGTAAATCGGGGTTAGAGAGTGCGTTACCCTCTCGAGTTCCCCTTCAATTTAGTTTGAGGTGACTACGATTTTGTAACCGCTTATCCTTTATGTAAAGCGTTAAATTAACCTTCATTCTAGTCACTTCAGTAGCTAGGGATTAGTCTCTGCATCATCGGGCCGAGAGCCCAATTAGGGTTTTACACTTAATTTTCTAGGAGCGCAAGTGTACGCCTCCATTCTTTTTGTGTTCGAGCCAGTAATTTAACCTGTTCTTTCCACGAAGGCCCAGTAGTTTGGGTAATAGATATCCCTGTGTAAAAATTGTAACTTGTAGGTTGGGCCTAGACAGGCCGGAAATTGTAAGATTTTTGCGTAAGAAATTGGGAGCCAGTCTCCTTTGTGGAATTTGGAGAGAGTGTTAACTATGGCTGGTTTTGTGTAAAATTGAGTTGGGCCTGGGAAGGCCGTGTTTGTAACCTTTGGAGCCAAGTGCTCTTGAATTGGGAGATTTCTCTCCATGACTAACTTAACGCAATATTTGCGATGTAGTAAACTTGTAAATTTGGAGCTGGAAGCTCAGCACTTTTTATTTCCAAACTGCTATTTGTACCGGTAACCTTGTTATTTCACTCAGTGAAAAGTTTAAGTTTGTGATTTGAAAAGAAATATAACCTTTATTTTAAAGTTTTAAGTTAATCTTTGATATAGTAAATAGGCCTAGACCCATTCCTTCCAGCTCCTTCTTTCACCTCTTTCTCCTCCACGAAAACACGGTAACAACAACAACAACAACAACAGCAACAACAATAATTACAATAATTACCGTGTTTTTGTGGACCACAGTGGGAAAGAAGCATGTGAGGTGAACGGCTGGACAAAGCATAAACCGAACTTTTAAGTATTGCTAACAATAATCAAGGTTAATGTTTATCTCTTTCTTGTCCTGTATTAGAAAATTTTAAACTTGGAGCACAACAGGAATACAATGAACTCTTTATCGAAAGATCTGAGAAGCTCGTAAAATTACATTCAGGAAGGAGATAAACTTAGAAAACTTTACAATATCAGGGGCTCCTAAGCTGAGAAAACCTTACAATATTAGGAGCTCGTAAGCTCAGAAAACTTTACAATATTACGAACTCGTAAGCTCATAAGACTTTACAAATCTTGGCGAGGGGAACTCACGTTTCAAGTTAATCATTTAAAAGATTTTGACCTACAGGTCCCGAAATGAAATTAGAAGAAGGGAACGAGGGTATCTACTTGTGCTTCCTTACATTTTAACATGTTCCATTAAGGGAGTAGTTTTAAAGTCCGAAGACTGGCAATAGAAACCTACACTTAATTTATGTTTGACAAGAGAAAAACCTATATTAAAATTTAAAAAAGTCTGAACGACGTAGCAGTTACATGCTAAAGGGGTACGCGGGAATCTTCCTTATCTTCACACGGGGAGAGACCACTTATTTAATGCTCTGCCATACCTTTTGAAGTAGCCTTCTCATGCCGAACCGCCTCCAGAATCTCTTGCCAGGACTTCTCTCCTTTACGCAGCACAATGAATGATCCACTGCTGCAAGACATTAGTCTCTAGAAAACTTACTCCTTTTATAGGGGGCATTTGGAGAGTTCTAGATTATATAAAATAAACTCAATGTCGATAGGCTGATAAGATTTTGATATCAACCATATCATCGGCGGATCATTTTAATCACAGGCATGACAAATGCAAAAAAATTGAACTCGAGTTAAGTATCCAGCATAAAAATATTCTCGATTGTAGTTAGTTTCTGATCACTATGAGGTGCTAGAGAATTGATGCTAGGGCATCTGGTTCCAAGAGATAAAACTTCTACAATACGATAGTTCGTTCAGTAAAGCACAGATAACATTGTGGTAGAAGATCGGTGGCAGTTTTAAACAGACGGGGAGGCTTAACTCACGGCTCAATTATTATTATTATTATTATTATTATTATTATTATTATTATTACAGTGTTTTTGTGGGTCGCAGAGAGGTGAAAGAAGGTGCGGGCTAAATGGGTCTATGTACTATATCAAAGATTAACTTAAAACTTTAAATTAAGGCTATAGGTGTATTTCTTTTCAAATCACAAACTTAACAATTTTTTTACTAGGTGAAATGACGAGGTTACAGGTACAAATAGCAGTTTGGAAATTACAAGTGCTGAGCTTCCAGCTCCAAATTTACAAGTTTACAACTTCGCAAATGTTGCGTTTAGTTGGACGAGGAGAGAATCTCCCATTTCAAGAGCACTTGCTCCAAAGGTTACAAATACGGCCTTCCAAAGGCACCCTTCAATATTACAGTAAAATTAGCAATCTCAGAAAAGAGCTTAAATGCTCTCCAACTTTAACCAAGGAGACTGCGCTCCCAATTTCTTACAGCCCGCTCAAGGCAATATTCCACCAAAAAAATCTTACACATTTCTGGCCTCTCTAGGCCCAACCTTAAAACTTACTATTTTTACACAGGGGTAGCTATTACCCGAACTACTGGGCCGTCGTGGAAAGAACAGGTTAAATTACTGGCCCGAACACAAAATGTATGGAGGCGTACACTTGTGCTCCTAGAAACTTAAGTATAAAACCCTAATTGGGCTCGCTGCCCTATGATGCAGAGGCTAATCCCAAGCTATTGAGGTGACTAGAATGAAGGTTAATTTATTGCTTTACAGAAAGGTGAAACAGTTACAAAATCGTAGTCACCTGAAGATAAATTGATAACTCGAGAGGGTAACGCGATCTCTATCCCCGATTTAAAATTTAAGTCTTTATGAAATTTTACATTAGCCGAAAGAGGGTTTACATTTTAGAAAACAGTTACATAGTTAGAAATTAGAACCTTCCCTTCGTGTAAGTCTGCGGAGGTAGCTACAGAAATATAAGGCTGTTGGCCATTAGCTGGGCTGTTGAACTGCCGGGCGAAGAATTAGGCGCCCCGCCTCCTGTTTTAACACACACATTCAGTAAAACGACGATAAATAGGACAAGGTAACTTGAAAAATCCGCAGCTTGTATAGCCGGGGGGATGGTTCGAGAGGGTTCTGGACTAAATCCGGACACACCCTCCCATTTTTATTGCCATATTGAAATGGTACAAGAAGCCTATTAACGGTTGAAAAATATTACAGAAAATTCCTGATTGGCCAGATTCAAAAACTGGCGTAATGAGAAAGAAGTGTTGCAAACCTTGAAATAACTAAATAAATGAAAGTTAATTTAGTTGAGAAAACATAATAACACAAAACTTATTTAAATCACTAGTTCTTCCACCGTGCACTGGAGTGCATGACAACAGTTTTTGTAAGAACATAAATGTTCAAACTTCTTGAAGTAAACAAAGACAAAACAAATAAATCCAATCAGTTTAGGCAACTTCAAAATAACACATTACTCTGTTATTTATAAATAACATCATTTGATTAATGTCCCAACTTCATGCAGTAGCTGTTTCATGTTTAGTATGAGAGATGGCATTCCTTAAGGCGCTTCTTTTAAATGTGCGGATTTGAGGTGTACCTCCCGGTACTATTATTATTATTATTATTATTATTATTATTATTATTATTATTATTATTATTATTATTATGATTATTATTATTATTATTATTACGGATTTTCCGTGGTTCAGAGAGAGGTGAAAGGAGGTGTGGGCGTGAATGGATCTAACTACAATATCAAAAATCAATTTAAAACTTTAAATAAAGGTTATCTTTCTTTGCAGATCTCAAAGCTTAACAAAATTCTACACTTAGTGAAGGCAAACAAATGTATCAGATACAATGACAATTTTGATACCAGAATAGAAAACTCCAGAACAGGGGATTTTAACAGCTTTGGGGTTCAAGCCCCAAACTTGCAAGTTCTGAGCTGCAAGCTTCAAATTACAAATTAAAACAACGACGCCAAAGTCGCGTTTAGTTAAATAGGGAAGGAGAGAAATCTCTCCAAAACCCAAATTATCCAGAGCACTTGCTCCCACCGTTACAATTTAAGGCCTTCCAAAGGCGCCACTCGTTATTACACAAATATCACAAAAAGCCAATATGCTCTCCCAAATTTTACCAAGGAGACTGAGCTCCCAAATCCATACAGCCTACACAAGGTAACTTCACACAAAGCTTACAATCTCTGGCCTTTCTAGGCACAATCTATCACTTACAATTTAGTTAATACAGGGGTATCTAGTACCCATACTCCCGGGCCTTCGTGAAAAAGAAGAACAGGTTAACGTTACTGGCCCAAACTCAAAATGTATGGAGGCGTATACTTGCGCTCCTTGAAACCAAGTTTTAAAAACCCTACTGGGGCTTGCGGCCCGATGATTCAGAGGCTAATCCCAAGCCACTGAGGTGACTAGAAAGAAGGTTTATTAATGCTTTACAGGAGGAGAAACAGTTACAAAATCGTAGTAACCTCAATATAAATTGAAGGGGAACTCGAGAGGGTAACGCACTCTCTATCCCAGATTTATAGTTAAAGACTTTATGAAGTTTTACATTAACAAGTAGTAGTTTACATTTTTAAGAAATGGATGGTTGCAGAGTTAGAAATTAGAACCTTCCCCTCGGGTAAGACTGCGGAGATAACTACAGAGATATAAAACCGGTGGCCATTACCTGGGCTGCCATTCTGAATGCCAAAGAATGAAGCGTCCAGTCTCCTGTCTTAACACACGCACACACTCAGTAAGTCGACGATCAGTAAGACAAGGTATCTTGAAAAGCCGCAGCTTATATACCCGAGGGGATGTTTCGAGAAGGCTCTGGACTAAATCCGGACACACCCTCTCATTTTTATTGGATAATCCAAAAGAAGCCTATTATTGGCTGAAAAATAATTACAGAAAATTTCTGATTGGCCAGATTCAATAGCTGGCGGAATGAGAAGGAAGTGTTGCAAACCTTGCAACATTGAAATAAATGAAAGTCAGTTTAGTTGTGAAAACCTATGAACACAAAACTTCTTTAAATCACTAATTCTTCTACCTTGCACCAGAGTGCATTACCTCAGTTTTTTTGTAATGACGTCTATGGAGAAAAGTTCAAACTTCTTGACGCAAACTGCAATAAAACAAAATAAATTAATCCAGTCAGTTTAGGTAACTTCAAAATAACACATAACTCAGTTATTCAGTGGTGACATCTTCTGGTCAATGTCCCAACGTTATGCATTAGTGGTTTCAAGTTTAGTTTGATAGATAGAGTTCATTGAGGCGCTTCTTTTAAATTTGCGGGGTTGAGGTGTACCTCCCGGCACCCCCCACCCAAAAGGTCCTTCCTTGCGGTGACACAGAAGAAATTTGAAATAAGAAAATTTTCGCGTTGAAATAATGATGAAAGATATCTTGCTGAAAGTCTGTTTTAGAAATTTAATGTAATTTAAAAACAAGATTTGAAGTATTTTGCCATTGTAGAAGTCTTTGATATGCCGATTAAGTCTGACGGCAAGACCGACCACCGCTGCCGATACCCAGGTGAGATCCGCCGGACCCCCCAAGTACTCTCAGATACACCTGTCCCGCTACTATGAGAGGGGTAGTCGTGATGATGGTCGCCGCAGATCAGATGTTGAAGTGTTGAGGTGTACCTCCCGGTACAATTATTATTATTATTATTATTATTATTATTATTATTATTATTATTATTATTATTATTATTATTATTATTATTATTATACCAGGGGTACACTTTCCCTGGCTATTTAAACTGCACGCCTTCTCTAAGGCCATCCATGCCTTGTAAATTTCCAAAGATATTGTCGTCTACCGTTAGATGGTTAGACCATCGATTAGTAATTACTTGATAGTGTTTTGAAGTTTGTAAACCTGGTTCTGACGATTTTTTTAATGTACCGAAATTGTCAACACTTAAACTGGTTCCTCCTCGATTGTAATCAACCTATCAGATACTTAGAAATATGTTCGCTAGCCATTGAAATCCGCGGAGTGAACAGGAATTCTGTCTATCAGTAAATAATTGTGGAAGCTTCCCCATAGTGTACTATAAAAGCAAGGCACTTGACCCTCAACCACTGATTTTTTGAAGTGATTCGGTGGTCTGATATTGTTGATGAGTGTTTCCCTCGACAGAGGATTGACTTTTAAACATCATGTAGCCAGAATTTCGGCCCAGGCATGTCGCCGCCTTTATGAAATTGTTCCTATCATGGAAGCCGACAATGGGCTCAATTTTAGGAAACAGGCTCCTTGTTGTATAAATCCTCCGTTCCGCCAATCTTCGAGTATGCCAGTCCCGTCTGGGGGATCGCAGCCAAAACTAATGACTGAAGTTTTCAAAATCTCCCAATTTCGTAAAACTTGTTTTGGCATTTCTCCTTTAGTCACGCGGGTGTGGTATAGGATTAGCCTCTGCATCATTGGGCCATAAGCTCACTTAGGGTTTTAACAATTTCTATTAGGAGTGCAAGTGTTTCGCCTTCTTGCGTTTTGTTTACGGTTGGTTATGTGCAACCGTTTTCTTTTCCATGAAGGCCATGTGTAGTATGGGCAATTATGCCCCCTGTTTATTCGGTAACTGTTTCTGCGTCTTGGTTCCCTTCAGGAACAGTGCTTTATGTTATTGTAACTGTGGAGTAATTGATGAACACTCTGAAGTGAGGTCACCCGATGGGTTTTTTACTGTAATTTCTGTATAGCAGGAAACTGATTGCCTCTGCGAGACAAGACTATGGTATTTCGGAGTTCTGAATCCTGCGTAGTGTACCTTCTTGGAGAAAATTGTGCTCTTGTAAAATGTTGTACCTGTCAAGAGCAGTAAGGCTCTTTTCTATGTAAGGCAACTGCCTGGTGGTTATTACAAGTTTTTGTACCTGATTGTCGGACTTCTAAGTCCCTTAGTTTGTTAGAGCTGACGAGCTGATTAATAACCTGTTATATTTGTTATTCATTCAGATTTTCAATCTATTGTTGTCCGAGTCAGCAGTCCATAGAATGACCTAGCTGTTTTTTTGCTAGTTGCTTTACGTCGCACCGACACAGATAGGTCTTATGGCGACGATGGGACAGGGAAGGGCTAGGAGTGGGAAGGAAGCGGCCGTGGCCTTAATTAAGGTATAGCCCCAGCATTTGCCTGGTGTGAAAATGGGAAACCACGGAAAACCATTTTCAGGGCTGCCGACAGTAGGGTTCGAACCTACTATCTCCCGAATACGTGATACTGGCCGCACTTAAGCGACTACAGCTATCGAGCTCGGTGACCTAGCTGTTAGACCCCTGTAAACAACAATCATTATCATCATAATCATCATCAGTGCATACAGACGGAGGTTTCGGGATAAAAGAACATTGAATTCTGAATCTAAGAAGCCCATAATGACTTCCACGGAACTTTCCAGAACATTTTGGGAGCAACAGAAACTCAATATTTAAATTTCGAACACTAAAAGCCATACATTTCGTTTATTTGTTTCAGTTAATTTCGACTCGCGCACACCCTCGACTCCCAAGACGTCATTTCATACAAAGAACACTTTTTTTGTGGACACTACCTGTTAATTTTTATTTTTTCCCCGAGTGCTAAGATTCCTATACTTATATTGTTAGCCGGCTCCGCGGTCTTGGGTTAGCGAGCTTGCCTCTTACCAGAAGGCCTCGGATTCGATTTCCAGTTAGCTTAGGGAATTTTACCTCGATCTAAGTGGTTTCGATGTCCAATCAGGTTACGTGAGATTTCAGGAGCTATCAGGAGCTATCTAGCTGTGAGATAGAGGCCCCGATCTAGAAGAGCAAAAATAACGATAGAGAGGATTCGTCGCACTGACCACTCATGTCCTCGTAATTTGCAAGCCTTCGGATTGAGCAGCGGTCGCTTGGTAAGCCAAGGCCCGCCAGAGCTGTAATGCCATGGGTTTCTTCTGCTTCTTCACGGATGGGTCACCTAGGACTACGCGGAATAAACATTTTTCGGGCTGCATTTTTGCCCAGTAGTTCTTCATCTTCAGTGATTGTGCACGTCTCCGGGCCTCCGACCATGCCGATCGTGTGGGTTTCCTTTCTTGTTCCTCAAATCCCCGTGTTTGAATGATGTTTTGTATTTCCTTTCGATTTTGTAGATTTGGCGATCCTAATTCAGTGAGATCTTTCTCTAATAATTTGTACCACTTTGGTCTAATGGCCTTGTATTGTAGAAATTTGTAAATTTGATGTGAAAGTCTGTTAGGTTCATTCGTTCCAAATGTCTTGCAAATTAGATTCGTCGCATTGTTATATTGTTTATGTTACGGGGTTACCCGTGGACCAGCAGAGGTGAAAGAAGGTGCCGGGATGAATGGGGCTAACTGCAAAGTCAAAGTTAATATAAAATTTTAACAAAAGGTTATATTTTTCGAAAAATAAAACTTTAACAACTTTTCACTTAGTGAAATAACAATGACATAGCAAATTATAAACAAGACTTAGAAAGATCCAAGATTTCCGAACTGGAACATTCTTGGGTTACAAGCCCCTAGTTTTACAATTTTTGGGTTCCCAGCTCGATTTTACAAAGAATATACATTTATCCAAAGGGCAGAAATCCCCTAATACCTGGAGCACTTACTCCCAAAATTGCAATATCAGGCCTCCCTGAGGCAATTTTACAACACTTGAAAAAGAGCTCACGCGCTCTCAGTTCTCAAACCTATTCCAGGCATTACAATATGAGAATCTAATAATCACTGGCCTTACAAGGCACTATTTACAAATAGCCATCTTATTGCACAGAGGTATCTAGTACCCAACCTACGGGGCCTTAGTGAAAAAGAACAGGTTCAGTAAACGGCCCGAGTACAACCGGAATAGAGCCAAAGATTGAGCTCAAAAAAAAAAAACAACAACTATAGGGTACTTGACCAACGAAACAGGGGCTAATCCCAAACTACTGAGGTAGGGCGAATGGAGATAACTTCAATACATTGTCGAAACAAACGCGGTACCTCAAACCAAGAAGAAGGGGAACTCGAGAGGGTATATCACTCTCTATCCCCGGTTTACAGTTAAAGATTTATGAAATTTTACATGAGCCGACAGGAGATTTATATTTTAGAGAAGTTAGTTACATATTTAAGGTTTCGGACCTTTCCCTCAGGTTAAACTGCGGGGCAGAGAAATAAAGATGTTAATTGGCCATTACCTTACTGAAGAACTGTTGCCTGATGAAAGAGGCTTCTCCCTCCCCCTGCTTGACACACACACTTAGTTAGATGACGATGAAAAAAGGCCAAGAGACGGGAAAATCTGCAGTTTATAAACCCTCGGGGAAGGTTCGAGACCTTTCACGAATAAAACAGCCACGCCCTTACAATTTTATTGGTGGATGAAAAGTTTACACTCAGTATCGAAGAAGAAATACGGATTGGTTGAAAATAAATTACAGAGATTCTTGATTGGCTAAATTCAAAACAGGCGGGAAGAAAATATAAATATTGCCAACCCAAAGATGAATGAACAAAATTTAGTAAGAAAAAACTTATGAATACAAAATTTCTTCAAAAGGGTTCTTTCACTTCGCACCAGGGTGCATGATCATAGTTTTCTAGCAGTGACATCTATGAGAGAATGTCCCAACTTCTTGATGAATGGAAAACACAAATGAGTTAAAATTCACACAGTACTGAAAACTTCACAATAACAGAATTTTAGTTGTGCCATCATCAGAGAAAATTTATAAGTTGGTCCAGTTTCAAATTCACTGTTTCTCCTGTAGAGGCGTTCTTTACGGCGCAAGATTTAAATGTGCGGCGTAGAGGTGTACCTCCCGGTACAGTTTATATTGTTAACTTTTAACATCTTTATAACTTCTAACATTGTTAAGAGATCCCTTCTCTACTGTACTCCAAAAAAGTAAATAAATAATGGATATTTGTTGGAAATATTATGAGGTTTCTGACTGCCGTTTTCTTTCTAGGTGGCTATGGACAAGGAGAGCGGCGAAACGGAGCGTGGAGAGAAGGACGCAGCAAGTCTGCTGGACGCCGCCAGCCTCTTCGGTAAGTACCTTGATAGTGCAAGGAAGATCTCTTATAACTGCAGCGGGAAGGAGTTTCTTTCCGGTTTTGGAAGTAAAAATAGTTAAAAAATATGGAAATGTTAGGTGCGAATTTTGGGATTTGTTCGTGGACTAGGGGATCTTTTTTCATCTTCTTGAGCCATCTTGGTTTTATTTCCTTTTTTCTATTTTAGCTCTAGGTGAATAATACTGTAGGAATGACTATCATGTGAATTAGCTGGAAAACACTTTAGTTAGATTAAAGATCTGAAGCCCGAAGAAATGGTAATTTCGAATTTCTCGTGAGCGAACATGCTTTGTAGCACCATATAAACACAAAATAAGTTATACTATAAGACAGTTGCTTATAGTGTAACAGTTAACAGGCATTTCATTACACAAAGGCTTCATCATACCGTTTTAGGGAAGTATAATCCGTTGTACAGTCGTCACTCATGCAAAATTATGTTCTAAAGGCAAGAAGTATTGTACTTTTCTTCATTGAATCTTATGCACAAGAAAATTAGTTTCATAAGTAGTCTTGTCATTTATGAAGGGCAAACAATGTTACATAATGAAAATAGAATGTTTACTTTCTAATATTTCTAATATTTTAATTGTCCAGTGTTTATGATGTGATAAAGAGCAGGGGCGGTGCGTGGTATTGTTGCAGGGTTGCACAACTCCTAATCAATTTTCACTTCATTTGTCGTCTTAATAAACCTAACGTGTATTCAGAAATATGTTACAATAACCATCTTCGGTGGTTCGCTGTAATATCGCTTCATAACGGACCAACAAACGCTGCTGGCTTCTAATCAATCTCAGGGGGTTTACTTTTCTACGGCAACTCCCTAGCGGACAGCGCGGCGCAATGTACGTCAACAGAGACGAGTCTAAGCCTGTATAGCATCCAGCAAGTCCCCTACCGAGAAATCGCTCCAGATGTCTCCGTTAGATTGCGCCACTTTTCGGAGATTACTTCATTCCTACTTTCCTCTCGCAAAAGGTAATTCGTTTCCATTTCTTAATTTTACAAATGTCATTTACGTTGCACCAACGCAGATAGGTTTTACCGCGACGATGAGATAAAAAAGGGGTAGGAGTTGCAAGGAAGCGACCGTGGCTTTAATTAGGCACAGTCACAGCATTTGCCTGGTGTAAAATGGGAAACCGCGGAAAACCCGAATGCAAGCTTACAGCTACGCGACCCTAACTGCACGGCCAAGTTGCTGGGTAATTTCTGTTCCACGCCATACCAGACCACACACAATATTACCAACATCTTGCTTCCATGAAAACAGGACGGTAAATTTTCAATTCAAGTGAAGCAAAAGTAACTGTGCCAGACTGAGTGGCTCAGTCGATTGAGGCGCTGGCCTTCTGACGCCGACGTGGCAGGTTCGATCCTGGCTCAGTCCGGTGGCATTTGAAGGTGCTAAAATACGTCAGCCTCGTGTCAGTAGATTTACTGGCATGTAAAGAATTCCGGCAGCTCGGCGTCTCCGTAAACCGTAAAAAGTCGTTAGTGGGACGTAAAGCCAATAACATTATTATTAAGAGTAACTGTAGTTACAGTGTATATTTAGCCTCTTATTTCCTGGGTTGCAGTTGCCAGATATATTGCAGGAATGTAGTTCATTACTTAACGATAATAGAGTTTCTTGTTATTTCTGTAAGCTATAAAAATGTGACACTGAAAATTTTGGTGCAACACCCAGCTTCAGATACCACCAGCCACTACTGATAAAGAGCGTTAGCGAATCAACTTACAAATAGAATATTGCGTGCCTGTCCCTTTCTCGCTACTGTTGTTATTTAAGGCCTCATGCTACATTGCTGATATTTGAAAGCCACTTGAGCTAATGCGTATCACCTACTGGTTATACATTTTAATGTACGTCAACTTTCATGCGCCGCTGCGGCTTGGGAGGCGAAAAAACTGTCCCTGTAGGTTCTTTGGAGTTAATTCAGCTTTGTCCTTCGTGTTGACGGAGCCGAGCGCGTGTTAAAGGACGTTCTTAACTTTCGTTTAGTGTGCAGCAAGCAGGGACCAACCAGGCAGCGGGCCAGTACTACTATTGATTTCTGTCCCCAGCTTGGACAAGTTGAGACGAATCCTTCCTTTCCGTCCGGCTACAGCTCTTCCCGGGATGACTTAAAATCATCGCCCTTCAGAATGCCCACTTTGCTTTCAGAATATTTTTTTTCACGAGGGCATGTTCTAGTACGATACGAAATGCTTTTTGCCCTTTAAAATTAGTTATGTTGTAGTCACACACACCTATATAACTGAAGAGTGAATTGCACTACTTCATTGTAATATTTTACGGAATTGAAGAATTTATCAATAGTCTTCTCTTGTACACTGCAAATAAGTGAATAAAATGAAAATTAATCTTGTCATAACGTTTCCTCATGTAGGGTACAGTTGAGTATGGCACTTGTTGGGTAAAAAATGCAAAGTGTCCTCATTCCGAGGTAGTACATCTAGGCACACCCCCATTGGAAGTGAGCTGCACGTACCATTTCAACCACATATCAGCCCTCGTGGTATTCTTAAATTTCTGGCAGTACCGGGAATCAAACCCGGGCCCCGACGGCGGCAGTTAATAACACTAATCGTTACGCTACGGAGGCGGACGCTGTTGGGTTGAGCATTGGTTTTTTAACCGCTGCCTCGTAGCACCCTGGGGCGGCGTGAATGATCTCCAGGGGCCTCGTGGAGTTTTCTGTTTTAGCGATGAAGAAAACAGCTTTGTCAATTTACAAAGAACATTGCCAATTTACTGGTTTTTAAACAATTTTCCTTTCATTTTTATTTCAGTTTTCAAAAGTATTAGACAAATAGAAAAATATTATAACTTAATAAAGGTCATACTGCACTTCGTGTGTACGAGTTTTTGTTCTTGTACGTTAGTAAATTTTTTTCCACATGGGAGCGGTGGAAAGAATGTTGTTTGGTCAAGGGAGCCAATGGCTCAAAAAGGTTTAAGACCATAGGAGTAGAGTATGGCACTACTTTCCAGTAATTTCCAAGATTTGTAAGAAATGGATTGTATTGTTTTAACATAGGAATTTGCAATCCGATGTAGTTGTTGTGTAAGCTGTTACCATGCCTTCTGCAGAACTATATCAACGGTTGACAGTTGCTACGTTACTCTCATAGCTGAATCTCTCCCCACCTCCCCATGGCGCAACAGCCCCGAAGAGCCATGGCCTACCAAGTGTCTGCTCCTCAGCCCAAACGCCTGCAGATTGAGGCGTCGTATGATCAGCACGACGAATCCCCTTGGCCGTTATTCTTGGCTTTCTACACCGGAATCGCTACCTCACCGTCAGATAGCTCCTCAATTGTAATCACGTAGGCTGAGTGGACTTCGAACCAGCCCTCAGATTCAGGTAGAAAATCTGACCTGGCCGAGTGTCGAACCCGGGGCTATTCACATAGCTGAGTGTTAATCCTAAAATATTATTATATCTTATATCTTTCTGTCTTCCTCAGTTTCTGCTTTGGAAATTACAGTTTTTCTCTAGTAATGACGTAGTATGCCGATTAGATAAAAATGAATCCCCTTCATATCGCATAGAGTCTTATATATAGAAGAAATTATGTGAATGTGGTTCGATTCATTCCATATAACTGTTGTTCAAGAACTAGCATGTGAAGTTATCCTTTTCTGCTCGACACTTCAAACCATTAGCGTGGGAAACTCTCTACACCAGAGTTGTGCTCGTTATTTTCATATGAATATACCTTAATGTAGCCGGCTTGGTAGCGACAGAAGTAGCGAGCCTGCCTCGTATCGGGAGGCCCCGAGTCCGATTCCCAGCCAGGTCAGTTGCTGGATCTGGGGGATGATTCGAGGACTGTGTGCGAACAATCGGGTAATTATCTGATGGCGAGATAGTGTCCTCCAATCTGAAAAGCCAAGAATAACAGCGGAGAGGGTTTGTCGCGCTGACCATGCGTCATCTCATAATGTGTGGCCCTTCAGGCTTAATAGCGGTTACTTGGTTGGCCAAGACCTCTTAGTGCTGTAGCGCTATGGGGTTGGAGTTATCCCTTAATATATACGAATTAAAGTTTCAATATAAAGGGATTGGAAGGATAGAGTGATCATCGAGCGGAGTGGCCGCGTGTTCTAGTTAACGCGCTACGGCTATAGAGCCAAGCTCTGCATTCGGGAGACGCGTGGGTTCGAACCAGACCATTGGGTGTCCTGAGAATGGTTTTCTGTGGTTTGTCATTTTCACTCCCAGAGTGCTACGATATTCGTAGGCCACAACCGATGCTTCCATCTCCTTACCCAGTTTTATTCACTATCATTCATTTCATTTTCATTAGCTGCTCAACTTACGTTGGCATCAGAAAGGGCGCCCGAACTCACAGGCTTGCTGTACTGCGACTGTGTACCTTACTCGCTATCGTTCATATCCCGTGACGTCATAGCGCTCCAGCCAATGGAAGCTTCAACCGCCGGAGTAGCCTACCTTTTATTCTAGTTACCTTGAGGAATACCATTCTTTTAAAATTCTGAGCAATGTGCAGACAAAACTCTTATTTTATGTGCTGTATATAGATGATTTAATTCTGTATCCTTTCCTTACAACACTTTTACTGTTTAACACTGACATCATCATCCTTACTTGACGTCCATTTCGCTGTACTCTCATTATCACTCCCTAGTCAACCCCGTTGAATTTACCTAGTTAAAAAAAATATAATTTCTGCGTACCCCTACGGTCGAGTGAAGACCATCTGAGCGCATATCCCTATCTTGTACCCACCCATTAGGATTTGCAGATCTTGCCCCAGTTTCCCACATACTCGCTACACGGTCTCATTTAAATCGGAGATTACCCTCCAGTCATACCTGCCAATTTTCCCAATTTAGGTGGGAGACTCCCGATTTTCGACTGTTTTTCCCACCTCCCGATTGTTCTATTATTTTTCCTGATTTCAGCTTATTTTTTGGTGAAATTCTAACATTTGTTTTCAAATCCCGCCATTTCAGTTTTGTATGCCAGTGACCGGAAATCCTTCGTTTATCGGCCGCTCTCAAATGATATATCGACGTTTATTAATACGAGAAATGCGCACGAATGTGCGGATGTTAATTGAAAGCTGTATAACGCGACGCGTATATCGATTGTCAATCTCTCGTTCTCGCGTGCTATGTTCGTGTTCGTTTACATCAGTCTAGTCGATTCTAGTGACTAGTCGCTAGATTTGGAGCTTTTTAAACGTAATTTAGTGATAGAATTTCAAAGATAGCGACTAGTGACTTTTCTAGAGATTTTAGGAGCCATCTGGAGACAATTGTAGCGAATTTTATTTATTTACATGATAAAAATAGCATTACGTTTCGCATAATCGCGCGGGCGCGTGATTAAATACATTAACATATGCATTTGCTAAGTAATGGCATCTAACTGCATGACTTATTCACACTATTTTCGGAAGGCTTATCAGAGACCAATCATCTCACTCACGTAAGTGTTATCTTCTGATTTTTCCTGATTTTCTTACCAAAATCTCCTGATTTTTTGTTTTGTAAAGTTGGCAGGTACGCCCCCAGTCAATATCCCTCCTCCATAGATCTCACTGATAACCCCATGTGGGTGGGGGCGGTAGAATAACACCCACGGCATCCCCTGCCTGTCGTAAGAGGCGACTAAAGGGGGCCCCAGGGGCTCTGAACTTTGGAGCGTGGGTTGGCGACTACGGGGGCCCTTAGCTGACTCCTGGCATTGCTTCCACTTACTTGTGTCAGGCTCCTCACTTTCATCTATCTTATTCGACCTCTCTTGGTCAACTCTTGTTCTTTTCTGACCCCGGCGCTATTAAGTTTCCGAGGGCTTGGGAGCCTTTCATTTTCACGGCCTCCGTGGCTCTTTGTCTTCCTTTGGCCGATATCTTCATTTTTCGAACTGTCGGATCTCTTCCATTTTCCCCCTTTGATTAGTGTTATGTAGAGGATGGTTGCCTACTTCCTCTTAAAACGATAATCACCACCACTCGCACTGATAATATCCGGTCCCTTAAACGGCTCCAGCGCTGTCATAAACAAATCCCGCAGATGTCCAGCTATGCTGATACCTATTCCTGGTGGAAACCTACCACCTTCTCTGTACCGTCCTCCTTCAGTTTTACTTTCCCCAACATATGCCTTTACCTAATTCCTGGTTAACACGCTAACCTGTTCCCTTTCCGCCACATACTTCCCTATGTGCCTAACAGCAGGGCCCTCCATGAGACACCACCCCACCCCACCCTACGCCACGCCACCCCACCCACCTCTTTAGATCGCCACCCCTTCTTGGTCCCTATTTTTAGAATTTTTCAATAGGAGTGACTTATACAGATTCTTCGCCGATACGTCGTCAAGTTATGGGTCACGAAATGAAAGATACATTTTAGATTTCAGTTGTTCCAGTCTCGAGTTACCCATCTTGGTGCCGCGGAATACGTTGCCTGTGGAAGGAAGGTACGTTAACACGTTGACTTGCTACAAGTCTTCTTCACATGATTTCAGTAATTATTGCTATTATTCTGGTACACTTTAGAAATTCGACCTGCGTTGTTTCAGTAACCGCGTCTTGTGTGTTATGGTAATACGTTATCATATTCATTTAGGTAACTGTTTGATTGATTTACATTTCTGTTTCAATATTCAGATCTTATCCATGCTCAGGAGTTTAAATAAAAATGCCATTGCGAAACAGTGTCTGCATTCCGTTTGACCATTTCAAGGTATTCTTCCAGCCGATTATTGTGTGGTGGTTTTTATTTTGAAATATGTGGTTGCGCGGATGCTTTGCGCATGAATCAATACCAGGCCGACCTCCTGATATACACGCAAACTTCTTAAGACGTGACGTGTGACAACAGTATAATTATTAGCGTTACGTCTGTTTATCGAAATCTACAGTAGGTCATCCGCACATCGTTTCACAGTCGTGGATGTCATTGATGGATGGTTGGACATTCTTAGGTATATCTTTGGACATTCATAGGTATATCTTTAGATTCAGTGGATAAGACCCAAAATAGCTTCTCGAGTAGGTCCAGTTGGAGCGTGATATCTGAGTGAAATTGTCTCTGGCTTATCATCACCAAGGTGATTCGAACTCAGCTAGTGCATGCGGGATGTTTGAAATGAAAAGACTTGCTTCTCTTGTAGGGATTCCACGTAAAACTGGAAGTCCCATGCTTCAGATCATGATATCAAGTCATGTAAAACGAGCTAGCTGGCTGGCTTGCTTGCTTGCTGGTTTGACCAGATCAGACATTCATTTGTCTTAATTTCTTTTTATTGGGAACTGGGGCACTACGCTGTTTAGGATTTCTCTACCGGAGATTCTCAGTGAAATAAAATATGTCGGGCTGAGTGACTCGGACGGTAGTGTGCTAGTCTTCTGAGCCCAAGCTAGCGGGTTCGATCTCAGCTCGACCCGATAGTATTTGAAGGAGTGTAACTTCTCCTGCCTCATGTCGGTAGAGATATGGGGACGTAAAGGAACTCCTGCGGGAGAGATTTTGGCAACGGTGCGCCTCCGAAAACCAATTTAGTTAGCGAGACGTAAAACCAATAATAATAATAATAATAATAATAATAATAATAATAATAATAATAATAATAATAATAATAATAATAATAATAATAATAATAATGCAGATCATGAGCACCAGCAATACAAGAATTTCAGAAGAAGAGAGATTATCATAGTCCAACGCCAAACACGAACCTGCCTGTGGTGTCCCCTGTTAAGCCGAGCAACCCAGTGGAAGGTTGGGTAACCAACTCTTAACGGGAAACCGGGATTGGTAACAGATTGATTTTTTTTTTTTTTTTTTTTTTTTTTGCTAGTGGCTTTAGTCGCACTGACACATATAGATCTTATGACGACGATGGGATAGGAAAGACCTAGGAGTTGGAAGGAAGCGGCCGTGGCCTTAATTAAGGTACAGTCCCAGCATTTGCCTGGTGTGAAAATGGGAAACCACGGAAACCCATCTTCAGGGCTGCCGACAGTGGATTCGAACATACTATCTCCCGCATGCGATTGATGTTTTAGGGGATGGGGATTTTATTCTTAGCTGAACTGTTAACCCATAGAGTTGAAAACCCCCTCTAGGGACACCATGACCTTGACCTCGGTGTGGAGACTTGTGTGCTTGTTGATCCCGAGGGCTGTGCCAGCTTAGGGTTACCTATGCTGGATTGGCCTCGGTGTAGGGCCAGACTAACAAGGTGACCCCCGAGTTGCTTGAGAGGTGTCTGTGCTCTTTATTCTTCATCACTATTTCTACCCTTCTATTCTCACCTTAAATTTCATTCCTCTTCCTGTCTGGCCACCCTCTCTGCCTCGGGTAGATTAGTTAGTACGGAGGTTTTATCCTCCCCCAATCACAAGTTTCGGGTCGTGGCGAGGTGATGCATGGCTACTGGGAGAGTAGTTCCTAGCGACCACCTCCAGATACTGCGCGCCCTCTGGAGTATATAGCCTTGCCTTCGGTACATCTCCTTGGCTCTGCCGAAGGTCGACTTCATATTTCCGGAGTACTCGTGGGAACAAAGACGGAACCTCTTTCTCTTCCTTCTTTTTCAAAGGGTGGCACCCTTCAAAGAACAGCGTCAAAAATGGTAAAAAAAAACGTAAGCGGTATACTCCAGTTCCTGTAGACTACATAAGTGACGAACGTCTTCCTCGATTCCTGGTTTCTTCCAGGGTCTATGGTAAAAGTTTCCGTGACGAATGTCCTTTTATGATAAGCAATTCAATTGAAGAAATTGTTGCTGGTGAAGTCGACGAGATGCTTTTTTGCTTTACGTCGCACCGACATATATGTCTTACGGCGACGATGGATTATGAAAGGCCTAGGAATTGGAAGCGGCCGTGGCCGTAATTAAGGTACAGCCCCGGCATTTGCCTGGTATGAAAATGGGAACCACGGAAAACCATCTTCAGGGCTGCCGACCGTAGGACTCGAACCCATTATCTCCCGATTACTGGATACTGGCCGCACTTAAGCGACTGCAGCTATCGAGCTCGGTCGACGAGATACGCAAGCTCCGCGATTTATCCATACTTATCAAGACATCTACGGCTGAACAGGCCAGACGGCTACTTAAAGCCAAGTTATTCGGAAAGGTAGAGGTGAAAGTCGAGAAGCACCAAACCCTTAACTCCTGCAAGGGAGTTATATTCCACAGGGATTTGGTCAAGTCTTGCGATGATACTATGATCCGGTACCTAGCACGCCGGAGTGTAACCGACGTGACGAGGTTGAAGAGGCGTGTGGGTGATAAGCTACTTGATACGGGTGCTTTCATCCTTACCTTCGTCGCTGAGACCGTACCTGAACGAAAGAAGGTAACAATGTATCGTCTGTTTGTCCGTACATTCCAGCACCAATGAGGTGTTATATAACTGTCAAAAGTTTGGCCACACCTCACTGCGATGTACAGGTACGACGACATGCAAAATGTGTGGGAAGTGCGAGCATGCTGGGGTTGACTGCACACCACCACCTGTGTGCGTCAACTGCCCGGGTGCGCATGCTCCAATCTCCAAGGAATGCCAAACATTCAAGCAGGAGAAGAAGATCCAGGAGATAAAAACGCTGGATAAGCTATCGTATCCAGACGCCCAGAGGAAGTTTAAGTCCATGGCTGCTCCGGAGTTCTCCATCTTTGAAAAGGTCGCAGATGTGCGGGTCACTCCACAGAGTTTTGTACAGAACACCAGTACTGAAAGTGCATCGATAAGTCCAAGCCAGCAACCAAAGAAAGTAGCTAAAGAAACTGGAGCTTTAACAGCACAAGTATCGAAAAGTGCGTTATTGCCGATGTTGCCTGGGAAGGGTGCTTCCGAGGAACATTCGGCTGGGAAGTCTTTCCCCAACAGGGCCTTCTCCAACTCAGTCGGGGGTCACAGGATCCCCGAAGAAATCCGGCAAACCATCTGCCGGCTCCGCTCCAAAAAGGAGAGAAACGGTGGGTAAGAACGATAGGCCCCGACGCCCTCTTGTTCGATCACTTTGTGGAGAACCTAGTTCTCCCAGAAAGAAGGCCCACCGTTCCCGATCAGTGAGATCACCGCCCGCGGAGCGTCCAGTCACCGCGCCTCCTTCTTCTGAGGAGACTATCCATTGTCCATGACTGAGCCACTCATTGTCGTGAATGGTGATTGTGACAATAACGATACCGACAAAGACGGCGGAGGAACTTGGTAGGTAATGGACCGAACGAAGGGCAAGAAATTGCTCTGAATTCGAACTTTACCTATCCACAAAGTGGCACTATTGCAGTGGAACTGCAGTAGTTACCACTGTCGCCTAGCTGAGTTACGTCAACTGATATCCGTCTATGCGGCCTTCATAGTCTGTCTACAGGAATCTCGTTTGAGACCTGGACACGACACGACTATGAAAGGATATCGTCTGTATTCCAAAGACAGAGTAGCTGTGGATGGCGCGGCAACTTGGGGAGTTTGTACCCTAGTTCGCTCCGACATTTTCAGCGAAGAAGTACCGCTCCGTACTCAGCTAGATGCAGTTGCAGTTCGCACTCCGTTGCCAGTAATGACAACGGTTTGCAACGTGTACAATGCACCGGATTATAAGCTTGAAATTCGTGCATTACAAGATTTGATCACCCAGCTGCCTCCCCCTTTCCACATGCTGGGAGACGTGAACGCCTGTAACATACTATGGGGTTCTCCGTCTTCCTGTTCTAGGGGGAAGATGCTCGAGCGAATGATCAACCTGTTTAATTTTTGCGTGCTTAATACAGTGGACCCGACACATTTCAGCAGCGCACATGGCACATTCTCACACCTGGATGTCACTTTGTGCAGCCGTGCACTAGTTCCTCTGCTACGGTGGCAAGTACACGACGACCTCTGTGATAGTGACCACTTCCCGATAATTCTCTCTCTCTTGAATCAAAGACAGTCCGAAGTACCCAAGCCCTGGTTACCTCGGCGGGCAAATTGGCCAGAATTTTCAAAACGCGCATTGATGGCTGATGATATGCTGGAGTCTGTTGATGACCACGTTTCTTCCATTACTACTGGAATTTTGGCTCCTGCGGAGGAAACAATTCCTTCCTCATCAGGTATTCGTCGCCGGAAACAGGTCCCATGGTGGACGGATGAAATTGCAGCAGTCATACGTGATCGCCGACGGGCTTTTATGCATTATCGTCGGAATCCTACGATGGCCAATCATATCACTTTTAAGTGTCAGCGCACTGAGGCCTGTTTTTTGATTCGAGAAAGTAAGAAAGTTACGCGTGAAAAGTATGTGTCATCCATCACGGCACATACTCCGTCATCACAAGTGTGGACGAAACTCCGTCGTATTGTCGGAGTACAGAATGTGCCCTCAGTACCCGGAATCTCCATTAATGGAGATATAGTTACGATTCCTTCAGTCATTGCCGACCACATCGCGTCACATTTCGCAGATACGTCCAGCTAGAGGAGATGCGACTCTGCATTTCTTCCTATTAAGCGCGAAGCAGAGGCACACCATCTCTCTTTTGTCTCTAGTGCTTAGCATCCCTACAACGTGCCCTTCACGGAGTGGGAGTTGCGGAGTGCACTCGCGGTATGCAGAGATACGGCTCCTGGACCGGACAAAATCTGTAATCAGATGCTTAAGCATTTGAGTGACAGATATCTCAAGGATATCCTCACCATATTCAACAGAATATGGAGTGAGGGAGTGTTTTTATCTCAATGGCATGAGGGAATTGTGATACCAATCTCCAAGCCAGGTAAAGATCCAAAATTTCTGGATAGCTATAGCCCAATATGCCTTACGAATGGCCTCTGTCAGCTATTTGAAAGGATGGTTAACCGGCGTCTTGTTTGGGCCATGGAAAAGGAGGGTCTCTTCTCTAACTACCAGTGTGGTTTTCGCTCTCATCGGTCTGCCACTGATCATCTGGTCAGACTGGAGAGCGCCATTCAGGAGGCATTTCTCCGGAAGGAACACCTAGTCGCCGTGTTTTTTGACCTGGAAGAAGCTTACGACACTACCTGGCGATATGGGATTCTCTCCACTGTACACCAGTGGGGATTTCGGGGAAATTTGCCAACGTTTATTGAGAACTTCATGTTCCTCCGTCTCTTTCGAGTCCGAGTAGGGAATGCATTTTCTCAATATTACGTTCAGGAAAATGGAGTACCTCAGGGATCTGTGCTGAGTGTCACGCTGTTTGCAATCGTCATCAACAGCATAGTTGCCGCTGCTGGGCCCGCAGTCGTTCCATCGCTGTATGTAGACGACTTAGCTCTACATTACAGCTCTGGAAGGATGGCGTTTGCTGAGAGACAGCTACAGCAAGCTATTAACCTAGTCGACAGATGGGCCCTGCAACATCGTTTTCGATTTTCAGCAGCGAAAACCTCAGTTGTACACTTGTCGACGTCGGCCTATGCATCCCGAACCAGAGCTCCGCTTGCGAAACAGTGTCTTACCAGTGGTTGACACCTGTAGATTCCTGGGTCTTCATTTTAATAAGAGTGTTACGTGGCAGCCCCACATCCATCAGTTGAAGGTTGCCTGCATGAAGAGACTTAAAATGCTTAAGTTTCTCAGCGGCACTTCGTGGGGGCTGAATGTGCGATACTGCTACGATTTTACACGGCGATGGTCCTCTCCCGAATTGACTATGGAAGTCCGGCTTCAAAATCTACGCTGAGCCTTTTAGACAGTATACACCATAGTGGAGTAAGGCTGGCAACGGGAGCTTTCCGTACTAGCCCCATTCCCAGCCTGCTTGCTGAAGCGGGAGTTCCACCTTTACAGATATGGAGGCAGCAGTTACTCCTCACGTACGCTGCCAAAATTCGTGAAATACCGCTACATCCAAGTTAGCAATGCATCTCTTGTACCCAATACCATCAGCGGTGCCAAGACCGGCCGAATGCCACACGGCCGGATGGGTTTCGGATTGATAGTTTGTGTCACGGTTTGAATATTGATATCGGTGTTTTTCTTGAACGAACTCTTAGCGACGTACCTCCGTGGTTGGTTCCGCGACCGGATATACGTCTAGATCTGTTCCGAGGACCCAAGGTGAACACGAATTCCTCCCTTTATCGGAGGTATTTCCAGGACTTCGTTCACCTATATCCGGCTGCGAGACATCTTCACGGATGGTTCTAAAATCGGAGATAATGTTTGTTGCTCTTTCGTCATTGATGATATTAGCACGGAGATCTCACTTCCTAAAGTATGTAGCGTGTATACTGCAGAGGTTTACGGCATCTTAGAGGCTCTGCAGTTTGCACTGCGTGACGAAAGAAGCCACTTTCTTATGTGTACCGATTCGTTAAGCTCTCTGCAGTCTATTGGAACCTGTTTCTCACAACATCCACTAGTACAGCAGATACATGACCTAGCCAGGTTAAGGGATGCTGGCACCAGAATCATTTTCGCGTGGCTTCCAAGCCACGTTGGGATTGCGGGAAACGAACTTGCGGATGAAGCTGCAAAGGAAGCTGTACTTTTACCTCCAAGACCATCAAATTACCTGCTAAGGATATTTGTTCTCAGCTACGTCGAACCATTTTGGCGTCCTGGGAATCGGAGTGGCTAGCTATCCGAACTCCCAACAAGCTGAGAGCAATTAAGAAGACAACTACCGTGTGACGGTCCTCTTTGCAATCTTCACGGAGAGATGCCATAGTATTGTGCAGGCTGACGATAGGTCATTTATGATCCACGCACTCTTTATCTCCTAAAGAGGGAAGACCCCCCAGTGTGTTCTTGTGGTGCCGACTTCACCGTGGCCCACATCCTCACAGAGTGCGCCGATCTCTCTGGCCTAAGACGGAGCCTCGGCCTGCAGGAAACTCTCGAACGCATACTAGCCGATGACGCGTCTACTGCTGATCTCGTCATCCGCTTTATGTGCGACAGTGGACTTATCAAGGATATATAAATTACAAGTGCACTGTTACTCAGGGAACGCACGTTCCCTTTTGATTCGTTAGTAATTTTTCGGTCTAATTCTATAATTGTATTTGGTTTATTTTGTACTGCGTTTCCAAATCCCTTTGCTGAATAAATAATTTTGTTTTATATTTTAAATTTATTTTCCATTAATTTGTTCAGAGAGGATGATTACCTCGTTGTACTTCCTCTTAAAACAAAAATCACCACCACGGCCAAAGTTGAAAAGGATTGGTGTAAGGAAAGGCATCCGGCTTAAAAACATACCTGCCAAAACCATACAAATATGACGAGTTCTGTAAACATAGCCTCGGGAACTAGTGGTGTGTTCCCATAAGCGACACGCAAGGGTCCCGTGTGTCCCTTGTGAGAATTTAGAAAAGGCTACCGAGTCATGGGCTGGCTCGGCTAAAGAAGAATGTATGTTTGATCTGTGACTGGGTATGGAAGAGAGATTGTGGACTTAATGATGAGAAAAAGGATTGGAATTCTGTGTGTGTTTAGGAAACTAGGTGGGTGGGCAATGGAGCAGGAACCCTTGGAAGTGGTTTTATGTTGCTGTACAGCGGATCAAATAGTGCAAGAAGAAACGGTGCCTACATTATTCTCTCCAAAGATATGGTCACCTGCGTGGTCAGTCTACGCAGAAGAAGCGACCGAATAATGAGTGTGAAGTTGTGTGTTGTGGAAGAGCTTACCATTGTAACTACCTCTGCTCCACAAGTTAGCTATGGGGAGGAAGAAAAGGGTGCCATCTGGAAGGATTGGAGCAGGAACTTTACTGTATATAAGCCGATGAAAGGATATTTATGGGTGGAGACCTAAATGGAAATGTTGGCACCAATGCGGAAGGAGAAGCTTTGAGGAGGGTACATGGAGTTTGTTGGTTTGATACGAGAAATGAGGAGGGCGAGAGAGTGTTGGGTTTTGTCCTGGCATCGGATCTAGTGATTTGTAGCACCTTCTTCCAGAAACAATGTTGGATTGTGAATTGATGATGTTTGTTGTTTTAAGGGGCCTAACATCGAAGGTCATCGGCCGCTAGGACTGTGAATTCAAGTATGGGATCAGCAAGAAACATTTAGTGGAAGGAGTTCAAAGATGGTGGACGATAAACGCAGAAGTAATCGGAGAAGTAGGCGTGGGAGTTTTGGGTAACATATTTGGGAAAATTGCTCCACTGGATAAAGAAACATGGTGTTGGAATTAGGTTGTCCAGGATACCATCGAGGAGAAAAGGAAAGCCAAAACGAATCGGGATGAATCAGGAACTGTCGATGACAGAGAACAATACAAACAGGCAAATAAAGCCGCGAAAGGAGCGATAGGGAAAGCAAAAACAGTTGCATGGAATGAAGTCTGCGAAGAACCTTTTAAGCATTGCTAAGGCACGCGACAGAGCATTAAACGTTTTCACACACATCAGGCAGATGAAGAATGAACAAAGAATTTGATTGCCATTCGAGATTAAGAATACGAAGAGCTGGGAGGAATATTTTAAAAAGCTGCCTAATGAGGAAAATGCACGGCTTGTTGTTGAGGATGGTATTCCAAATTATGTGACATCTGGCGGATGTTGTAACTGCTATGGGCAAAATGAGATGTGAAAAAGCAACTGGCCGCGATGAAATTCCTGTGGAGGCCTGGAATTGCCTGGGCAGGAGAGAATAGAGATAGTGTGTAATCTATTCCAACAGATATTACACCATAATTCCTATATATAAGCAGAAAGGGGACATTCAGGATTGTAAATTACAGAGGAATAAAGCTCATGTCGCACGCTATGAAGATCTGGGAAAAGTTATTGAAGGTAGCCTTTAAGAAAGATGATAATAGGGAAAGAACAGTTCGGATTTATGCTAGGGAAAGAAACTATGGATACTACTTTTCCTCTTAGGCAGCTCATGAAAAAAGCACAGGGAAAGTCTCCATTCATAGACTTAGAAACGGCTTGATCCTGTGCCGGAGTCAGGAAATACGGAGGTGAATGAGATCCAAGGGAGTACCAGAGAAGTGTGTGCGCCTTGTTCAGGACAAGTACCAAGGAGCAAAGACGCCAAGTTAGAAGCATTGTGGGATTGTCGGTGGCCATACGAGTTCAAGTTGGTCTTCGCCAAGGATCTGCACTGAGTCCATATATTTTGGTTTGGTAATGGATGTTCTCTGAAAATCTTAAGAGAACCAGCTTCTTGGTGTACACTATGTGCAGATGAAATTGTATTATGTAGAAAGAAACAAAGTAGAAAGTTGGAGAAGAGCCCTGGTGGAATGAGGTCTTAAAATCAATCGGAATAAGACTCAATACATGTTCCTCGGAGGAACTGGGAATGAAACTGTCGAGATGGATGGAAATCAGCTCTAGGCAGTGAACAGTCAGCACTTAAGATCACTATGTTGATGGTAATCTAGATCTAGAAAATACCGCCGAATTCAGGCTGCCTGGTCTTACTGGAAAAGGTTATCTAGTGTGCTATGTGACAGGAGACTAAAATATCCGAACAAGGGTGAAAGCCTGCAGCTCTAAATGTGCGGCGAGACCTGCAATACCAGGCGCGCTGACTTCGGGGGATTATTGAGGGAAGGGAGCATGATTAACATGAACACAAGCATGTGAAATGAGGAACAACTATTAATGCAAACATTCTTATATAACAACAATATTCACAAACAAACAAAACATATAGAATGATAGAGCTTGTTTCTCAAATACATTTTTGAACGAGTCTTGTAAATGGAGTTTTCTATAATATTCACTGGTAAACAGAAAAATAGAACTTGATTCATACATATTTTGAAAGAGTTTTATCTACGAGGCTATCAAAATAATCACAAGTAAAAAAGTTGGAACTTGCTTCATAAATACATGTTCTTAATATTACTGTCCTATTACTGTATATTATGCATTTCATGATACGAAATGTGAAAAATTGGGAAATGTAGTTCTCTAAAGGAATGCTCGCTTTCTATTATCATTTCTTGATATAAAATAAAACCATCTACCACCTTCTCCAGATTTAGGTTACCAAACTCCACGTTTTAAGAGGATTTAACATATAGGAGAATTTTTGTTTGGAGGGGGAGGGGGCAAAGTGGCACAAAGGGGGCAAAAAAACGCCTTGCCATCCCAAAGTTGGCGCCACTGTGCAATGCTATATGGTCCAGAAACTTCGTCAACAGTGCAGTCACACTGTAAGTGACTGGAAGTACCTGACATGAAGATGCCGATATGGATGTATGGGGTTATGAGGAAAGACCCCTTCAGTAACACCTTTATACGAGGCAGCGTTGAAGTGACTGTAGAAAGGTCCAAAAAAGACGATTGTTCTGGTATGGCCACATTAAACGCAGGGATGAGAACTTTGTAGAAGGGAGAAGGCTTGACACGTAGGTGGAAGGTGAGAGAGAGAGAGAGAGAGAGAGAGAGAGAGAGAGAGAGAGAGAGAGAGAGAGAGACCCAAAAGACGTTGGATGGATGGCGCATGGGAAGATCTCAGGGAGAAGCAGTTGACAGAAAATGTTATTATTATTATTATTATTATTATTATTATTATTATTATTATTATTATTATTATTATTATTATTATTATTATAAATAATATTGTCTTTACGTCCCACTAACTACTCTTACGGTTTTTGGAGAAACCGAGGCGCCGGAATTTAGTCCCGCAGGAGTTCTTTTACGGGCCAGTAAGTTACCGACAGACGTTTTTCAGCACCTTCAAATACCACCGGATTGAGACAGGATCGAACCTGCCAAGTTGGGGTCAGAAGGCCAACGCCTCAACCGTCTTTGCCACCCAGTTCGGCAACAGGAAATGTCATTTGGGACCGAGGGGAATGGAAACGACTTGTCAGAAACGTCGATTAGGACCGCGCTGCTTTGAGCTCGCATCCGGGAGATAGTGGGTTCGAACCCCATTGTCGGCAGCCCTGAAGATGGTTTTCCGTGGTTTCCCATTTACACACCAGGCAAATGCTGGGACTGTACCTTAATTAAGGCCACGATCGCTTCCTTCCCATTCCTAAGCCTTTCCTGTCCCATCGTCGCCATAAGATCTATCTGTGTCGGTGCGACGTAAAGGAAAAAAAGTTAAAAAAAATGAGCGAGTTTAAAAGGCACGCCGTGGTACACCATTCAGATATACATTTCTGAATCATAAATTGAATCATTTGCCGGGCTGAGTGGCTTTGTGACACCAAGATGTGATTCGATCCCTGTTCAGTCCGAGATTCAGTCTGTAGATTTATCGGCACGTAAGAAAGTTCTGCTGGATGAAATTTCTATACACCGCGTTGGCCGCGGAAACCAAACACATTGTTATTATTATTATTATTATTATTTATTATTATTATTATTATTGTTGTTGTTTTTGTTGTTACGGGGTTACCCGTGGATCAGCAAAGGTGAAAGAAGGTCAAAGTTAATTTAAAATTTTAACAAAGGTTATATTTTTCGGAAAATAACAAAACTTTAACAACTTTTCACTTAGTGAAATAACAATGACATAGCAAATTAGAAACAAGATTTAGAAAGATGCAAGATTTCCGAACTTGAATATTCTTGGGTTACAAGCCCCTAGTTTTACAATTTTTGGGTTCCCAGCTCGGTTTTACAAAGAATATACATTTACTCAGAAATCCCCTAATATCTGGAGCATTTGTTCCCAAAATTGCAATATCAGGCCTCCCAGAGGCAATTTTACAACACTTGAAAAGGAGCTCACACGCTCTCAGTTCTTAAACCTATTCCAGGCAACACAATATGAGAATCTAATAATCACTGGCCTTACAAGGCACTATTTACAAATAGCCATCTTATTGCACAGAGGTATCTAGTACCCAACCTACGGGGCCCTAGTGAAAAAGAACAGGTTCAATAAACGGCCCGAGTACAACCGGAATAGAGCCAAAATTGAGCTAAAAAAAGCTATAGGGTACTTGACCAACGAAACAGGGGCTAATCCCAAACTACTGAGGTAGCGCGAATGGAGATAACTTCAATACATTGCAGAATCAAATGTGGTACCTCAAACCAAGATGAAGGGGAGCTCGAGAGAGTATATCACTCTATCCCCGGTTTACACTTAAAGATTTATGAAATTTTACATGTGCTGACAGGAGATTTACACTTTAGAGAAGTTAGTTACATATTTAAGTTTTCGGACCTTTCCCTCAGGTTAAACTGCGGGGCAGAGAAATAAAGATGTTAACTGGCCATTACCTTACTGAAGAACTGTTGCCTGGTGAAAGAGGCGCCTTCCGCCCCCTGCTTGACACACACACTAAGTTAGACGACGATCAGATGGCCAGGAGACGAGAAAATCTGCAGTTTATAAACCCTCGGGGAAAGTTCGAGACCTTTCACGAATAAAACAGCCACGCTCTCACAATTTTATTGGTGAATGAAAAGGTTACACTCAAAATCGAAGAAATACGGATTCGTCGAAAATTAATTCCAGAAATTCTTGATTGGCTAAATTCAAAACTGGCGGAAAGAAAAGATAAATATTGCCAAACTAAAGATGCTCGCACCAGGGTGCATGATCATAGTTTTTTTAGCGGTGACATCTATGAAAGAATGTCCAAACTCCTTGATAAATGGAAAACAAAACAAGTTGAAATTCACACAGTACTGGAAACTTCACAATAACAGAATTTTAGTGGTGCCATCTTCAGAGAAAATTTATAAGTTGGTCCAGTTTCAAGTTCACTGTTTCTCCTGTAGAGGAGTTCTTTAAGGCGCAATATTTAAATGTGCGGCGTAGAGGTGTAGAGAGAGACAGAGAGAGAGAGAAAGAAAGAGAGAGAGGGAGAATTTGGACATCATTGTCTAGGGATTTGGAGAGTCAACAGTTTTCTTATGTGTTACTATGGTTTGGTGGATCATCAGAGGTGAAAGAAGGTGCGGGCTGGAATGGGTCTAACTACAAAGCCGAAAGATGAATTAAAATTTCAATAAAGGTTATATTTTCATAAATGCCAAAACTTATCAAGATTTAGCAAGGAGTTTTAGACTTTAACCAATAACAACAAGTCAACCAATAACCAACTATCAGGTCCAAGATCAGGAAAGTCAAGATAATTTAGCATATTTTCACTAGGTGAAATAACAATGAAAATCAGGTACAAGTGTAATTTTACAAACGAGAGCACAAGTTCGGGGATCTTTTACAAGTTCTGGGCTTCGAGCCCCGATTTCACAATCCTTGAGCTATTAACCCAATTCTACACATTGTTCAAAGGGCAGAAAACCCCTTCATACAAGGAGCATAAGATCCAAAACCCATATCGGGCCTCCTAGAGGCACTTTTCAAACACAAAAGAGCTGACCCGCTCTCAAATTCTCACGCCTATCAAAGGCCACAACAACTTTCCCATTAACTGCCTCTGAAAGCACACGTACAAATCTACGGGGCCTTCATCGAAAAAGAACAGATTAATTAAATGGCCTAAAATACCAAGATGAATGGAAGCGTGTACTTGCACTCCTAGATATTGAAGAATAAAATCCTAACGGGGCTCCCGGCCCAGTGATACAGGGGCTAAGCCCAATCTACTGAGGTGACTCGAATGAAGGTTAATTTAATACATTACAGGAAAGAAAAACAGTCACAAAATCGTAGTCACATCAAACCAAGTTGAAGGGGAACTCAAGAGGGTAAAGCACTCTCTATCCCCGATTTACATTTAAAGTAATAAGAAAATGTTTACATAAGCCGGCACTAAGTTACATTTTTAACAGGTAGGATACTTTGAAAATGTTTCGAACCTTCCCCGGGGGTTAACTGCTGAGCAAGAAATAAATAAAGATGTTAAAAGGCCATTACCTTTGCTGAAGAGCTGCTGCTCGAAGAAAGAGGCGCTACCCGCCCCCTGCTATCCTTCCACACACTAAGCTAGATGTTGTTGAAGTGGCGACGAGCCATGAAAATCAGCAGTTTTTAAACCCTCATGGAAGATTCGAGACATTTCATGAATAATTAAGACACACCCACAGGCGTTTATTGGTTCCCCAAAAGTTACAGATCAAAAATTGAGGAAGAAGGACACTATTGGTCCAAAATTAATTAAAGAAATTGGGGATTAGCTAAGTTCAAAACTGGCGGAAAGAAAGATTTATATTGCCAACCTACAAATGAAAGAACGAAATTTAGTTATGGGAAAACGTATGAGTATAAAATATCTTCAAGAAAAGTTCCATCACTTCGCACCAGGGTGCATGATCATAGTTTTTGGTAGAGACATCTGTGAGAGAATGTTCACACTTCTTGATAATTAGTAAACAAAAACAATTCGAAATTAACACAGTGACATCTTCAGATAAACGGTTGAATTAATTCAGTTTTTAAAGTTCAGAGTTTCAGCTGTAGAGGAGTATTTTAAGGCGGAAAATTCAAATGTGCGGCGTATAGGTGTACCAACCGGTACATTATGTATAAGGAAGCACAGTATAGTCACTGTCAGCACCTGGCGAGAGGAAGCAGCTTCTAAGTTCTTCTTATTAACAAATTTTTGCTCCACATCTTTGCTCTTGAATTACAACTTTATCTTCATATTGACCTTTCGTATCTCTTTCCCATCTCTTCACTGACAGCTCGGAACATACCACTTAATCAAGCAGCTTGTGTCTGTATTCCCAAGTCTTCCCAGGCCAACGTTTGCAACATTTTCATAACACTCCTTTTAATTTTTGGGGCCACAAATTGCCCAGAACAAATCATGCTGTTTTCCTTTGGATCTCTTCCAGTTCTCGAATCAGGCAATCCTCGTGAGGGTTTCTACAAGGACAATCTAAGCGACTGTGGTGCAATCCAGACAGCCACCATATACCGCGTGGACAAAATAAAACTGGCACGGAAAATATCTACAATAGGACCTGACCTTTGTAAAATGAACACTGCAGGAGATGCTAGAAATGGCCACCGTTGACGTCGATGCAGCGAGGTGCTCGATTTATCAAATTGTGAGACACGCGTAGCAGTTCTACCATGAGGGATAGCAGCAATAGCGTTTTCAGTGTTCTGCTGTAGTTCTTCCAATGTGAGAGGATTATTGGAGTACACCTGACCCTTCAATTTTCCCCACAGATGAAAATCACAGGAAGAAAGATAAGGCGATTGAGGTGGCCAATTGATTGCACTGCCTCTGCTGATTGTCCTCTCCTCAGCGAACACCTCATGCACTCCAGACGAGGTTGTCAAGGCGGTGTATGCTGTTGCCACGTCGTGCTGAAAATAGCCATACCGTCGTTTATCTCCTATGAGTTGATACATTAGGCATGTCTTATGGTAGTTACCTGTTCGAGGTCGTCAGCATAAAATTGTAGACTATTTTTTATCTCAGGGGTACTTAGCGGCTCTTCGTCACTTTCTGTCTTGACTATCGGGTATCAAGGAAGACCTACCCACTTGAAATTAAAGGCTTGTATAATCTAACTAGATTTATTAACTCAAAAACATTTCAATCAATATGTTGACTAGCGTATTACAATAAATTTTATCATAAATGACAATAATTGAGGTCAGTGACCTGCTGGACGATTTCATGATGAAATTAATGTTAACAATACGAATATACCTTAAGGGTTTGTTTAAAAGAAAACCACCTCTGCATGGGAACAACGACAGCAACCTGGAAGTCCCGCTATTCGGTTCCATAAACAACCGTGGGTTAAGCTTCTGATTTCTGGAATGTCTAAATATCATGAACTGATAAGCAGACCTTCTCTTTAATTTAGGCTATCCACTAAATGACAATCAGTGCAGGATGAGCTACCTGGACCCTTAAGTGAATTTGAGTAACTTCCAATTCACATTATGGACCAGTCACTATCATTCAGTAAGTGAACGTGGTTGATGTCCAAACATGTGCATGTGAACTAGATTTCACACAACATGAATATGGCGAAGAAATGTAATTCCTGAATGTATAAAGATATCGTCCTAACTTCTACTAAATTAAATACACTCCTCTGAAGTGGTCGTGGCTGATGGCCAAACGTAACTCCCCAAAGCAACAGTACGATAATACAAGCTTATTGAATTTACATAATAAAGACATCCCCCTAACTTCCACTAATTAAATATACTCAATTGGATTACATACTATCACTGTGTTATAACAATATCGAAATGGAATACTGCATTTCATTATCATGAGTGTTACTTGAATTTCAAATCTATCATTTACTTGTGGGGTAGAAGTGAAGATTCAGACAACCTCCCCTGACTTTAACAAGTAATGGAATTTTAACACGCACTGGATATTTATTAACTCGCCTTGTATCAATGCGAACATATGTTGTCTCGGGCAATGGGCCGCTACCTGCGACCTCCCTCTCTTAATGAGTGAGCAGGCAATCTCATGCCAGACAGTGTTAACTGCTACATATTTTATGTCCAAACAATCGCAAAATCTTGAACAATTTACCGGTTAATATCGTTGCCGCACGAATGAACTTGGCTAATAGGATATGTGGAATTCAATGTACGTTCACCGAGTTCCATTTGGAGTTACTAGATGAAATAAACTACCCCTCCGGACATGCCGTCCTACATAATAATCCGAATCATGGACCTTATACCACATTTCATATCACACTATCCTGACAACTTTTCTTCAGGCCTTTTTACACAAGAATCCCGGCGTTATTTAGCATTGCATCTGGAATCTCGACCTGGAATATACCTCGCTATTTGAGTCGTAGGGGTTTACAACTAATTCGGCCAAATACATCATCTCCACCACCCACAAAATACAACATCGGACAGTGATAATATTCCTCTACACGAAAATCCACCGCATGGGAATATAATAATCCAGAAACATGACACGCGCTTCAGTGCTGACCTCAGACCTCATAGGCTGAACTCGGGCACTGTCGCTTCCTGACAAAATTATCTCAAAATGATCTTTTACAACCAAACTTTACCTCACGAATATTAGTTATTACGGGTATCATTACATATTATTATTATTATTATTATTATTATTATTATTATTATTATTATTATTATTATTATTATTATTATTATTATTATTATTAATGACATCTACGTAATTGAATACCTGCCGGCAAAACGTTGTAACCCTTAAAATGTAACTTTGTCCACTGATACCATGTTTCTGCACCCGCACGACCCGTGGCGAAATTTAAACAAAAGAAAAAAGGCGCTTATCGTTCAAGTTCGCCAACATAACTTCCTACATGCCTTACTCTGACCGCATATATCGTTTATGCACGGAAACCCCTGCATTCTAGAAAAGTGAGGGTTACAACGTTTTTGCCGGCAGGTATTCAATTACGGATTAACCAAGACCTTCAAATTCGCGTACACAACTGGTTCTATGATTAGGGACATAAGATATTAAAACAAATGACGTACTTAAAAATCCCTCTTCGTCATAAGACACTGTTCTACCGTAAACACGTTCCCACTACGTCTGAACGGATCCCTTGAAAAATGAATTTAACATCTCCACACGGAAGGAAAACAGACAAAAAATCTACTTTAACACAGCGACATTTCTAACACACGCAGACATCGTAAATTACCCATGAACATTATCAATACTCAAATAAAAAATAGTTGAAACTCTAGTAAACTTCCACTAAATGAAACAAGGCAACATTAGCCATACACATAACGAAATATTAGCATGGCAAAATACACAGGACTATATGATAAGAGTGTTAAAGTCCCCATTTCAGCTCGCCAGCGTCCTCTGGTTGTTTAATTACACCTCATGCGCGTAATAATTTCCATCACATACACCTCGAACATGACATTCCACATTTTAATCACTTTCATTTCTTGACAACCTAAGAATTAAATACAAAAAAGTTACCCTCACAAATCTTAATACTGGTAGTACAGAATCTCTGCTTCCACAGAGATGCTTCAGACTGACGTGCTCACACCTCGAACATTTTCCCATGAATGACGCCGATGGTCATAGCCCCAGTGAGTATATTGACGAATACTTTCCGCCAAAAATCTATTGTGCAATAATTCCTAGAAAATTATATTTTCTTGTTCTTTGAGTCTCGTTGTCGTGGTGGTACTCTAAGTGTATGTATGTTCAGTCTTCAGCCCTAAGGCTGGTTGGATCCTCAACAGCTCTGCTATCAGCTGACATAGATGGCCTAGGCATCACTGAAGAGGCGTACGAGGGAAATGAGGTGTGATGTAGTTTCCCGTTGCTTTCCTCACCGAGCCAGAAGTTGCTATTACGAGGGCAGATCAGAAAATAAGTTGCACTTCCCAGTTATGGCCATTTATTACACTACCTAGACAACAGCAACACGACCATAACGACATACACTGTAACGTCACTTTTCCACATAGTTTCCAAGAGACTCCAAACATTTCTGTGAACGCACAACCAACTTGTCGATACCGGATGCATAGAAATTTCCTCCAGCGTTCTGCAACCACTCGGAGACAGCGGCCTTCACCTCCTCATCGGTCTGGAAACGTCGACCACCGAGCTCCGTTTTGAGCTTACCAAACAGACGAAAGTCACATAGCGCTAGGCCGGGACTGTAGGGTGGATGTTGCCAGACCCCCTACTTGAAACGCTGCAGCAGTTCTCTCGTTTGGCGGGCCTTGTGAGATGTTGCGTTATCGTGTAACAAAATCACACCGGCCCTTAATTTCCCCCGGCGCTTCTCTTTAATCGCTTTACGCAACTGGTGCAAAGTTTGACAATACGACGCCGCGTTGATCGTCGTTCTTTCGGCATGAATTCCACGTGCAGCAAACCCTCCATGTCAAAGAACACTGTCGCCATAACCTTGCCGGCTGAAGGTTGAACCTTGGCCTTCTTTCGTTGTGGTGATGAGGGGTGCACTCATTCCATTGATGTTCGCTTCGTTTCGGGGGTGAAGTGGTGGAGACCCACGTTTCGTCGCCTGTGACGATTGGCCGCAGAAACCCGTTGCCGTCTGCGGCATAGCGTTTCAAAAATGCCAGAGAGGATTGGAAACGTTGTCCCTTGTGCTCATCGGTGAGAAGACGTGGGACCCATCTTTGACACAGCTTACGATATCCAAGGTCCTCGTGAACAATGGCGAACACACTGACATACGACATGTTCAGCTGCGTCGCGATTTCTCTCAGTTTAATGCCCCGGTTCTGTCTAATGATCACATTCACACTGTTGACCTTTGCACGGGTCCTGGACGTTGCGAGCCTGCCTTCGCGATGGTTTTCCGTGTTATCCGTGCGTCCGGCTTCGAATTGCTGACACCACTTTACGATAACTTGCCGGGAAATGACCCGCTCCCCATACACAACACTAATTTAACGATGAATGTCCGTGCAATTATTCCATTTGGCCCATAGGAATCGGATTGTCGCACGCACCTCATATTTGGAGTGAACGTCCAGTTGACGCGCCATTGCATTTGGCCGCTATTCAGACAATACTAGACGAGACACCACAGCGACCTGCCTAACAGACGTGTGGGCAGTGTCTCTCCTTCCTCCGCTGTGCCCACGTTTGCGACACACAGCGCGCTGCTGCGGCGCGTTAGTGCAACTAACCTTTTGATCCACCTACGTACATATCAGTCTGCCAAACCCACTGAAATGCATGCACCAACCGACCCTATGAGCAACATTTTCACACCATTCATAGCAGGGACTGGCTGCACAAGGAATGGCATTACTAGCATAGCTCAGTCACTTTCATATTATCTAAGCCAAGGATAAGACAGAGACAGATGAATGAAAGTAACAAAATTGCTCTAGCCCATACCAGAAGACATAGTGCACTGTAAACACGAGGTCCTACCAGCAAAGGCAAAGTACGCAGACAAATCCGCTCATCACAGATTCAGTCTCCAAATCTCCTAATCGACATGTTTAAGACTAGTAAAATCTTGGGAATCATGAACATTGTACGTTTTTTTTTTTTTGCTTCTGGCGATATCAAATCGCTCGGCTTGCTACGTGTGTAGAACGGGATCCTATCATTGAGAACAGGGTGAAAACGATCGGACGTGTCGAGGTTAAAGCCAGACGGGCGGACACAAACTCGGCAATTCAGAAAAGGTCGAGGAAATATCCACTACCGGTAACTGAATTCCGCAAATTGCCTTTCAGTAGAAAAACAGGTTCGTCCGGCTAGCTTGTACCTGGCGGCAGAGAAGAGCATAGTAGAGGTGAATCTAGTGCCGAGAAAGGTACTGAAAAGTCCTGTTAGATATGTAGGATGGTGATACTGAAGACGGGAGAACAGTGTAAAACTAATGTATAATGAACGGGGTCTGACACTCCTACTTTATAAATAAAACATTACATTTAGACAACGTAGGAAAGTAAAATCTACTGGTGATCAGGGTTGAAGATTTTCGAATGAGAACTGTAACGTCGAACTTTTTTACTGGAGAGTGATAAGGTTTTTTTGTCTAGGCGCGTGGGAAATTACACTCATGATCCATCTTGAGAAAGAATAAAAACAGATTCTTACATTCGACCATGTAATGTCGATTCTGATTCCGAATGACATCCAGAAGAACATTTTGCAATGGAAAAGTGGTGAATTGGACATATTGCACTTTTTGAAATGTGTTTCGTACAAAGTTAAAATGTTGTTACGGTAGCGTAAAATATCTGCTGAATAAAAGTACATACTTGCAATTGAAGTTCGTTATTGTATGGCTTACGGATGTGTTGTGGGGAGTGGCCAAGATAAATTCGCAGGTCTGCCGCTAGTTGCGGAGTTCGGGTACTGGCGGTAAGGGCAGGTTTGGGCAAGTTGCGGAGTTCGTGTGGGCCGAAGAAGACGACTGGATATAGAAATTTCCAGAGCCCAAAACGGTGCTCCTTCTTACTATTACACAATCTTTTAAAATAATATATTTCTCGTCTCTGGGATCTCTAAATGTTAGGTTCAATATGGATTAAACAGTGTCTAGACATACTGGTTAGCATTAACAGTTTAGTGAAAGAACGTATTACGATGTGGATACCAGACATTGCGCACTGCACACCAATCTTGAGATTATGCAACAGCTTTTCGATAGAAATTTTCTGGTGCATAATTGTGCATGTTCTGTTAGTTCACATACTCTAACGGATTCAAACAGGCCTCATCTGAAGAAATGAAAAACTGAGTATCCAAAAGTCCTGACTTCACATCACTCAGAAACTAACGACAGAACTCAACACACGAAGGTTCACCCGGACGCTATAACGCATGCGCAGTAGTAAATTTATAAGAATACAGATGCAGGTCCTTTTTGATGTTTCGACACGACGATCTCATAATTCCCACTAGCACAGATAAACGGCGTTGAGATTTCGTCGGATTTCGTTCCAGGCTTTCTTTCACTCGAGCAATGTTTTCTGGCGTTCGAACTCTTTACGGATAGTTACGTTTTTTATTCGCTACAGAGCCCGTTTGACGTCATTTTGCCACTAAGTTTTTTTTTTTTTCATTGCAGACTTTGCAGGAGGTTTTGCCAAAACACTTCCAGTCTTGAACTCTTGCGCAAACAGTTCCGCAGAGGTTTTCGATGAAACATGTTTCGCATAATACTCGACGATGAATACGCGCTGTTTTATCGTGAGCACCATTTTGTGTTGCATTCAAGTGGTCACTATACATGTGTGCTTCCTCTCACTTACACGTAATGACTAATGACACCGATGTACTCGGATGGAGCATGTGGGAGATGCGCACTGGCAAACATGTGACAGCAACCGATTGGTGCATCGAAATCACGGTTTGCAGCATTTCCTGTGATGGGCAGTTCTCCTGCTCATTAACAAGGGTCAATTCTGCGCCAGTTTTATAAATATTTTCCGGGCCAGTTTTATTTTGTCCACCTTGTACTACAGAAATGCCACAAAAGAAAATGTCCTGGTGGGGTACACGTCCTACATAAAGCAGAAGAGATGTCCATTGCATGGATGAAGTCCTATATGTCTACTAATTTACTAATTTTAATTTCATATTGTATTAGATTTTACGTAAAGTCGTTCATAATTGTTACGGGGTTACCCGTGGAGCAGAAAGAGGTTAAAGAAGGTGCCGGGGTGAATGGGTCTATCTACACTATCAAAAGTAATTTAAAACTTGAACTGAAGGTTATATTTCTTCAAAAACAACAACTCAACAAATTTTCACATAAAATTTCAGGTACAAAGCAACTTTGAAACAAAACAAGGAAGATTCAAGATAGTGAATTTTACAGATTCTGGGGTCCAAGCCTCTAGTTTTTACAATTCCAGAGATACTGGATCCAGTTTACAAAACCATAATGAAAATAAGGAATTATTTAATAAAGGGCAGAAATCCCCTCATTCAAGAGCACTTGCTCCCAAAATACAATATCTAGCCTTCCAGAGGCACTCGTTAAACTTACAAAAACTATGATGAAGAGCAAACAGGCTCTCAGTTTCTTACTGCCCACTCAAGGCAACATTACACACAACTCTTACACTCTCTAGCCTCTCTAGGCACAATTTACCATTGAACTTACTTTTACAGGGGTATTTATTACCCAACCTATTGGGCCTTCGTGGAAAAAGAACAGGTTAGTTAACTGGCCCAAACACAAAATGAATGGAGGCATACCCTGTGCTCCAAGATAATGAAAAATTAAAACCTACAGGGCTCTCGGCCGATGAAACAGGGGCTATTCCCAAACTACTGAGGTGGCTCGCATGGAAATTACTTTTAACACATTACAGAATAAAAAACAGTTACAAAACGTAGTCACCTCAAACCAAGATGAAGGGAAGCTCGAGAGGGTAACTCACTCTCTATCCCCACTTTACAATTAAAGATTTTATAAAGTTTTTACATTAGCCGAAAGGAAGTTACATTTTAGAAAAGTACTGTTACTTAATTAAAGATTCGGACCTTCCCCTCGGAATAATTGCGGATACTGCAAGAAAGATGGATTATATGGCCATTACCTTGTAGATGTTCTAGCTGCCGACGAAAGAGGCCGCCCACCTCCTGCTTAAACACACACACTCAGAAAGACGACGATCAATTGGCAAGGCAACTTGAAAGGCCGCAGTTTATGAACCCTCAGGGAAGGTTCGAGATCATTAAAGACTAATCAGGACGCACCCTCTTAATTTTTATTGGCCGATTCAAAGTGAACAAGAAATGCGGGATTGGTTGAAAATTAATTACAAAAATTAGTGATTGGCTAGATTCAAAACTGGCGGAAAGAAAAGGAAGTGTTGCCAAACCAAAAATAAATGAACATAGATCAGTTATGGAAAACCTAGAAATACAAAACTTCTTTAAATTATAAGTTCTTTCACCTTGCACCAGGGTGCATGATCATAGTTTTTAGTAGTGTCATCTGTAGAAAAATGTCCAAACTTCTTGATGTATAGCAAAACAAAACAAGGAGAAATTCAGTCAGTTTAGGAAACTTCACAACAAAACAATTAATATTTCAGTGGTGACATTTTCTGATTAAAGTTCCAAGTTCGTGTAGTTTCAGTTTCACCTTTTGACTGATAGAGGAGTTCATTAAGACGCTTATTTTGAATGCGCGGCTTTGCGGTGTACCTCCCGGTACAATCATTAAAATTGAGTTCCATAAAATATTAAATACAAGGAAGATAATTATAGAACGGGGTGCTTATTCAGCTTGTGATTTCTTGAAGGATTTCTAGGTTATCCATTTCTCCGCGTGACCAGAAGGTCGGCATTATTTTGGTTCCATCCATTCCGATAGCTTGCGAGTTCTTTCTTTCCACCTGATGAAGTGATCATACAGCTGACGTAATTTTTAAGGAATAGAAAAGAAAGTACAAACGTTATCTCTTTACAAAATATCTGTGGAATCTGAAGACTAGGAAAATACTGTATTTCAGACGTAACATAGCCAATCAATCAATCAATCAATCAATCAATCAATCAATCAATCAATCAATCAATCAATTAGGCAGTACTGATCTGCATTTTGGGCAGTCGCCCAGGTGGCTGATTCCCTATCTGTTGTTCTCCTAGCCTTTCTTAAATGATTCCCATTCTTCACACTGTTCTAAGACATTTCCGCACGTTTTTAGAACACCAGCCCTCTACTCCACCCATCCCTGTACAACAACCTGGACCTGCTAGTCTATTCCTTGGAACTGTTCGCAGATCATGTCAACGTACTTCTAATTTTTTTATCTTGGAAGTTGTTTACCCTTATCCGCCTGTAAACGGTCTTCACATTTTGTGTTTAAACCGTATAAAACTTAGTTTACTGCTGATTTTATAGTGCTCAGTATTGTTGGAGATCTCTCTCGAAATATGTACATTTCTTACAGATGTCTTGAATTCGAAGTGGGTTAACGTACAGCAGTGAATAGCAGCCATTCATGTTACCTTTCCTATCAGATATATTTTGTACATTTGTTCTATTTGTAATTCTTATGCTGAAATCACCCATTAATAAATACCTTGTCTTTGCTGTAGATCCCCATTACTTCATATTTCAGTACGTCAGAAATTTCTCCACCGTATCCTTATATATAATGAATAAAGTGAGAATATCCTAGTCTAATTCCTGTAACCAACTCATTTCACTCGTTAATGTATGTGCCTAGTAGAAACTATGTTGCGTTCAGTCTGCAAGCGTGTCTTAATGAACTTTTCGCCCCCATAGTTCTGTACTTGCTGTCTGACTTCATGGCTAAATGATTAGCATGCTGGTCTTTGGTCGCAGGGGTCTCGGGTTCGATTCCCAGCAGTGTCGGAAATTTTAACCATAATTGGTTAATTTCGCTGGCACGGGGACTGGGTCTATGTGTCGTCTTCATTATCATTTCAGGTCGCCTACGGGCGTCAAATCAAAAGACCTGCACCTGGCGAGCCGAACTTGTCCTCGGACACTCCCGGCACTAAAAGCCATACGACATACATTACATTACATTACATTACATCTGTTCTTGTTCCTAGCTCTGCAGCTTTTCCTCTTCCACGCCTCTTACCTTCAGATAATGAAAAACGATGTTCTAGCTATACCGTTTCCTTGATCTGTCCCTCTCTTTTTCTGTCCTTCTGTTTCTTAACTCTCATGTCCATCACCTCACATGACCCTACCACCGAAGTCAGTTCCGACGCACAATTTCTTTCAGTGTAATTCCAGACTTACAGTTAATCATTGTCACTACCTTTCTGTTAATGTTCCTTCCGGTTGGGGTCAGCAAATCCAGAAAGCATTCTCGCTACACCTTGTCTGTTACCTCCATTGAAGTAGGTAAATGCTGAAATGACGGCTGTAGGGGAGCGGAGTGCGGTTTCCTGCGCGACTAGCTGTGACATAGATGCATGGCTGACGTACACATATACATAGGCCTAGTGTAATATATATATTCGAACACTAATTTTTAGCAAAAATACTATATATCGTCTGAGTAATGTATATATTTGTAGCAAATACGTAACACAAATTTTCCTTCATATGTAAACGTTATATAATTAGAGAAATTAAACTAAATATTTCCATGGCAATGAAAAATTTAAAATAACTTTGAATATGCATTCAAAACATTGGCACAGTAAGTATTCGAACAGTCTCAGTTCACAGGAAATTTCAATCTCTTAAATCCACACAACAGTGATGTCATCCATTCATTACATACTGGGATAGCCTTTCGATAGGATAATAGCCTGGAATCGTCCAAGCATTGAATTCACCGAATTCACGCAGTAGCAGCGGAAATGTTCTATTCTTCTGCGAGTGCTCGTTTCAGATCTCCTTGGGAAGAAATGTGTCTAGCACGAATTCTTTTCTCAAGGTAAGCCCACAGATGTTCAATGGGATTTACATCTGGAGACTGCGGGGGAGTTGGAAGTACCTTCTTTTTGTATTTCAAGCTGTGTGCAGGGGACATCGTAGGAACAAATTGCCCGCAGTCTATTTCTAGACTCACCGATAAGCTATATCGGCGCGGGAGGGCATTCAGTTGTATGGGTCGTTACTGAGTAATGCCATTCGGAACATGACCAGTGCGTCTGATTATCAGGTGTTGCTCATTGGGTCAGTCGTGCTGCTATAGCACCGTCTGACTCTGAGGAAAACAATGGCAAACTACCTCACTCCTCATCTTGCCTAATACGCTTCATTTTGGTGCCGCCATCTGTTTTTGTGGTTTCCCTATAACTGCATAACCTTTGATAGCGCTGTTTGAGGGTCGAAGTATCCCCTGGGCTGGTGACCTGACAGACAGGCCTAAATTATTAGTTCAGCGGTAATAGCGAATGAAGTTGAAAACTAATGTAGATCTTATCTTTCATCAAAACAGCTGTTGAAAATGTTCACCGGCGTAAACAATTCCGAAACACTCGTACCTCCGTCTCGAAAATTTCACGTATCAATCGTTTAATTTCATTCTCCAGGGGCTCAAGAGAACGTTGAATTTTGGGTACACATTCTGTTTTAAAGTTTTAAAAAATCGCAGATACTTAAATCAGACGGAGCTAGCTGGCCCTGCTGTTGAGAGTCTCGTAGCTGTAAGGTTGCGTTTGGGACATGGTGGGTTCGAATCCCACCGTCGGCATCCCTGAGTATGGTTTTCCTCGGTTTCCCATATTTATACCATGCAAATGCTGGAGCTGTGCCGTAATTGGCCTCGGCCGCTTCCTTGCCAATCCTAGCCCTCTCTCATTCTTGCGTCGCCGAAAACCTTCGATGTGTTAGTGCGACGTTAGAGAGAGAGAGAGAGAGAGAGAGAGAGAGAGAGAGAGAGAGAGAGAGAGAGAGAGAGAGAGAGAGAGAGAGAGAGAGAGAGAGAGAGGGGGGGGGGCAGTCAACATTTCAAAAAATGACTACGGTATATTTTGCACATAACGTCTCAAAACCGTATCCTAGAAGAAAATAGGGCAGTGCAGTAATGATACATCAAACACCGACTTTCTGATCGTGGAGAGGAATTTCATGCAGTACATGAGGATTGTCATACTTGACGTCGTCATACTGATTGCTAACATAAATATCGTTCAAAAGCAAGTGTAGGAAAGCAACCACTAATGACGCTAATAACATGCACTCAACAAGAACGAAACTCTTATTAAACTAAACATTCATTCCGTACGTTTACTGCTACCCTGCCTGACCGCGCACTCTATCTCGCCACTCGGAATAGAGCAATCATTTCCCCAGTGCACCTGCGCGGCAGCACCAGCTAAAGAGTCGGTAACTTTCTGCTGCCTCTTTCCCTGTACTAAGGCGAACGCGAACACCCAGATCCCACGCCATACGAACTTAAAATCCCGACTCTGTCGGAATCTCACCCGGGGCCTTCTGAACTTGAGGTCAGTTCGCTGACTATTCAGCCGGACAGTCTAAATAAGACATTCCTGGTTAGTTAACGATCTGAACTCCCTCATGAGAATAACATGGCTGGCCAAACAGTTCAGTCACTATTCATCTGCATTTAGGGCAGTCGCCAAGCTTGCGGATTCCCTATCAGTTGATTACCTAGTCTTTTCTTAAATAATTTCAAAGAATTTGCAAATATATCAAACATTTCCCTTTGGTAAATTATTCCAATCCCTAATCTTCCTATAAACGAATATTTGTCCCAATTTGTCCTCGTGAATTCCAACTTTTATCTTCATATTGTGATCTTTCCTACTTCTAAAAGCACAACTCAAACTTATTTGTCCACTAAAGCCATTCCACGCCATACCGCTTAGCCGAGCAGTTCGCCTTCTTTCTCCCAAGTCTTCCCAGTCCAAACTTTGCAACATTTTTACAATTTGCTTTACGTCGCACCGTGTGAGATAGGTCTTATGGCGACGATGGGATAGGAAGGACCTAGGAGTGGGAAGGAATCGGCCGTGGTCTTAATTAAGGTACAACGCCGGTGTTTGCCTGGTGTGAAAATGGGAAACCACGGAAAACCGTCTTCTGTGGTGCCGACAGTGGGGTTCGAACCTACTGTCTCCCGGATACAAGCCCTAACCGCACAGCCAACTCTTCCGGTAAATACATTTTTGAACGAGTCCTATGTACGGAGTTTTCAATAATATTCACAATTAAACAGAAAAATAGAACTCGAGTCATAAATAAATATTTCGAAGGAATGCCTTATGTACGAAGCTATAAAAATAATCACAAGTAAAAAAGTTAGCTCTTGCTTCATAAATACATTTTCTCAATAAATGTCCTATGCTGTATATTGTTCATTTCATGATACGAAATGTGAGGAGTTCTACCACCAGATGTACCTGAACAGTCTTCATTGGGAAATGTAGTTCTCTGAAGGAATGCAGCTTTCTAATCTCATTTCCTGATATAAAGTGACCTGTACTTCTCCAGATAATGCCTTAGCAGCCTCCTTGTGTGGATTTATATGCGGAAGGCTCAATGACTTTAATTTCTGCTGTCCTGTAGTTGTGCGGAAATAACAATAAGTCTTTTTTTAAGGCCTGAGAAAAACCTTTCAGCTGTTGAAGTTGTCACGGGAATCACTTTTTTTAAAACTTCAGCAGTTATGAAAGCAGATACATAATAATAATAATAATAATAATAATAATAATAATAATAATAATAATAATAATAATAATAATCTGTGGAACGCAGAGGTGAAAGAAGGTGCCGGGGTGAATGGGTCTAACTACAATGTCAAGAATTGAATTAAAACTTTAGCAAAGGTATTTCTTTCATTATAAAAAACAAACTTAACAAATTTCCACAAGGGAAAAATAACAATCAGGTACAATGCAAATCTAGAAACCAGATTAGGAAAAATCCAAGATTCAAAACCTTAACACTTTGGGCTTTAAGCCCCTAGTTTTACAATTTTACAAATGGAAGAAGAATTATTTAGGTAAGAGCAGAGATCCCCTAATTTATGGAGCAGTCGATTGGAACCCTGCAAACGAAGCAGACGTGTGTGCGGAGTGTTGAGTGTTGTGGCGTAAGCATAATGGGAATAAGCATAGAACTCTACCGAGCGGTCATCGGCCGATGGAACAATCGAATAAAATATCAGGTATGTGGTTTAAAATGTGATATAAAATACTCTGAAATCGTGCTGGCAGCGTTAGTGATTGCTGCATTATTAGTAATTGGAGGAGTGGAAAGCAACCCTGGGCCACTGAATTGGGAAGATATAGCTAAGATCAAGGAGGTGATAAAAGAAGGCAGCCAAACAGGCACAACGAGGGAGCTCATTATGGCACAGAATAATTTATGGAGCACTTGCTCCCCACAATACAATTTCTAGCCTTCTAGAGGCATTCTTTACAATTACAAAACTTGAAAAAAGAGCTAACCGGCTCTCCGTTTCTTTCAGCCTCCTCGAGGCCACCTCAAAAATCTTACACTCTCTGGCCTTCCATGGCCCAACTTACAATTTGAAACAGGGGTATCTCGTACCCACCCTATAGGGCTTATGCGGAAACGAACAGGTTAAGTAAATGGCCCGAAACACAAACTGAATGGAGGCGTACTGCGCTCCAAGATAATGAACACTTAAACCTAAAGGGCTCTAGGCCGATGAAACCGGGGCAATTCTCAAACTACTGAGGTGACTCGTATAGAAATTATATTAACACATTACAGTAGGAAAAACAGTTAGAGAAAAACGTAGTCACCCCAAACCAAGATGAAGGGGAGCTCGAGAGGGTACCGGTATATCACTCTCTATCCCCTGTTTACAGTTAAAGATTTTATAAGTTTTTACATTAGCCGGAAGAAAGTTACATTTTAGAAAGGTTGTTACATACTGAAGAGTTGGACCTTTCCCTCGGGTTAAACTGCGGAGTTAGCAAGAAGGAATCAAGTTATGTGGCCATTACCTTGTAGATGTTCTAGCTGCCGACCAAAGAGGCCGCCCGCCTCCTGCTTAACGCACACACACTCAGATAGACGTCGATCAAATTGGCCAAGAAACGTGAAAAGCCGCAGTTTATAAAACTTCAGGGAAGGTTCGAGATCATTAAGACTAAACCAGCCACACCCTCTCAATTTAATTGGTCAATTTCAAAGTTACACTCAGAATCGAACAAGAAGCCTGTGATAGGTTGCCCAAAAATAAATGAACATCAATCAGTTACAAAAACTTAGAAATACAAAACTTCTTTAAATTATAGGCTCTTTCACTTTGCACCAGAGGGCATGATCATAAATTTTTTGTAGTGTCATCTATGGGAGAATGTCCAAACTTCTTGATGAATGGCAAACAAAACAAGGAGAAATTCACTCAGTTTAGGAAACTGTACAATAATAAAATTACATAATATTTCGGTGGTGACATCTTCTGATTAAAGTTCCAATCTCCAGTTGTAGTTTCCACATTAGTTCGATAGAGTTCATTGAGGCGCTAATTTTGAATGCGCGGCGTTGAGGTGTACCTTCCGGTACAATAATAATAATAATAATAATAATAATAATAATAATAATAATAATAATAGTGTATGGGCTGCGGAGAATCCTGGTGCCGATCTTTTTCTAGCAGACGACCTATAGGCGACCTTCATGTCCGTGAGGATGGGGCCCTACACCCAGTCCCCTAGCCAGACGAGTTAACCAGTTAAGGTTAAAATCCCCGACCCAGCCAAGAATCAAACCCGGGACGCTAACCACTATCCATTGGGATTCGGACATCCTTAAGATGAACTACTTTCTTGAAGTGATTGGCAATGTCCGTAATTCTTCTTCATTCAGAAACGACTCATGAAACATTCCTCTGTAAAGCAAAAGACTATCAATCAGAGTCCACATCATCTTCATGGAGTTGTAAAATTTTGTCTTGCATCACTCCCAAGTAGAAACTACTCGAATTCAAGTAAGAATTTATAAGATGATGTGGCAAAACATTGTTATCTCTGATTGCAAGGAATGGACACCTGTACCTTTAGTCAACTGAATCAAACTGCTCTGCTGAATTATCTTCAGAATCGTCATACCGTTTGGGAATCTTTCTCCTAGATAGAGTAGGTGAATGAACTTCTGCAACTTCAATGGCCGTTCGTATATCTCGTCACGCACCTTTCTTTTACACTGTTCGAAATGAATTTTCGATTGATACGTACGACATGGTTTCGTGATTGTCAGAACCACATAACAGAAATTTACTACCATTGAACATGCCGTGCTCGAACACTTCCACTTCTGACCACATTGCGTTAACTCACACTTACCAAACTTATAGTTTCGTATAACTCGTAATTCTGCACCTCTTTTGACTGTACACTGATTGGTGGGGGATGTTGATGTTGAAATGTCATTTTTTTCCCCTTTGCATTAGGACGTTTCTCAGTAGTATAGTCAATCATTCTGAGCTATAATGAACTATAATAACACGTCCTTATTTTGCATTTTTTTGCCGACTTGGGGTGATTAGTCAGTATTTCAACTTTAAAGAAGGTTTTACGTCAATATCGATGGTCTACTAGAACCATACTGTTCTAAATCCATTTTTATTAAAATATTAGTTACTAGCTGTTACCTACGGCTTCGCTCGCGAGGATTTCGTAAGTTGATAAAAAATAATTGTTCCTCGGTACTGCACTAAGACATTATTTGAAAATCCCTAACTCGCCGAAAAATTGCATTTCATGTACGCCAGAACCGTTTTTTGAACCACGTTTGTGGTAGAGATGGGCGAAGTTGTTCTTTTTCCGGAACAGTTCCGGTTGTTCCGGTTCCGAAAAAATACTATGTTCCGAATAACAGTTCCAAAATAACAGTAAACGGTTTAGGCAGTGGGGAATTAGAAAACATTAACGAAACGAACCTCATAAATGCTAATTCTAAAATTGGTTCCTCACTGTTAGTTTCATGCTTTACTCTTAATGTCTGTAAAGAACGCTGAAATATAGTTTTTATCACAAAAAGTGGGTAATAATGAAACCTGAGAAAGAAACACCTTAATTAAATTGAATTTAATTTTCAGGTGTGATCTGTTGTTAACTGTTTCATATTTCAGGTATCTTACAGCCTAATAAATAAATTAGTTTCGACAGACATATTGACTAAGAAGACAGGTTCGTTCGTAATCTGTTTACCCTCCAGGGTCGGTTTTTCCCTCGGACTCAGCGAGGGATCCCACCTCTACCGCCTCAAGGGCAGTGTCCTGGAGCTTCAGACTTTGGGTCGGGGGATACAACTGGGGAGAATGACCAGTACCTCGCCCAGCCGGCCTCACCTGCTATGCTGAACATGGGCCTTGGTGGGGGATGGGAAGATTGGAAGAGTTGGCATGGAAGAGGGAAGGAAGTGGCCGTGGCCTTAAGTTAGGTACCATCCCGGCATTTGCCTGGAGGAGAAGTGCAAAACCACGGAAAACCACTTCCAGGATGGTTGAGGTAGGAATCGGACCCACCTCTACTCAGTTGACCTCCCGAGGCTGAGTGGACCCCGTTCCAGCCCTCGTACCACTTTTCAAATTTCGTGGCAGAGCCGGGAATCGAACCCGGACCTCCGGGGGTGGCAGCTAATCACGCTAACCACTACACCACAGAGGCGGACTAAGAAGACAGGTACCAGTAAAATATGAAATATTTAGGCCTTGTTCAATAACATTTGGTATATTGATATCGCCATGTTTTATATATCGTTATGTATAATAGTCTAACACTTCTTATGAACAAATTAGAGTGGATAGCAGAACACAGACAGCCGTAAATCGCGCTAAAAGAATACTTTGACGATGCACGTGGTTTCACGCTGCAAGAATTCATACGAATAAAGATTAAAAATCAGTGCCATGCACACTTTCGCTGTCTGACAAAATGCTGACTGAGATGGGCGCCTCTACGTCTTACAGTTTCATATTTTGTGGGTTCCTTCCCCTTCCATTGATGCTCCAGTGCAGTCAAGTTTCAAAGAACTTCGAAGCCAGTGCAGAGAAATAGCACTCACGTTCGCCCAGAGTCGGAACAATCAGCCAACCAGGATACGGAACACTGTTCTTTCGGGACAGAGTGTTGCTAGACCAGTCCCGCCGAGTGCAGGCGATACGGAACACTGTTCTTTCGGAACAGGGTGTTGCTAGACCAGTCCCGCCGAGTGCAGGCGATACGGAACACTGTTCTTTCGGAACAGGGTGTTGCTAGACCAGTCCCGCCGAGTGCAGGCGATACTGAACACTGTTCTTTCGGAACAGGGTGTTGCTAGACCAATCCAGCTGAGTACAGGCGATACGGAACACTTCTTTCGGAACAGGGTCTTGCTAGACCAATCCCGCCGAGTGTACAGTAGAGCCCCCTTTCATTAAACATTTTTCACTAATATTATTAGTAAGAAACCAATAATATTATCTAATATTATGAGTATTACGTTTCATAGATTTATTAGGTAATAATATTAGTAGAAATTCCTAATAATATTTGTAAACAGTTTCAAGGACAATATGACTTATAAAAGTTACTCATATTATTGGGATTATTTCCATGAGTGTATTTCGACTCATAATCTATATTATTAGTGAAACCAAAGCGAGTGGACCGAGCTCGATAGCTGCAGTCGCTTAAGTGCGGCCAGTATCCAGTATTCGGGAGATAATGGGTTCGAACCCCACTGTCGGCAGCCCTGAAGATGGTTTTCCGTGGTTTCCCATTTTCACACCAGGCAAATGCTGGGGCTGTATCTTAATTAAGGCCAAGGCCGCTTCCTTCCCACTCCTAGCCCTATCCTGTCCCATCGTCGCCATAAGACCTATGTGTGTCGGTGCGACGTAAAGCCAATAGCCAAAAAAAAAAAAGCAAAGTGAGTGGTATTTTAATATTTTGGCATAAAATTGTGAAGATCAGTGAACGGGTTGACTCTGATTCAAATAGTGATGAGGAGCGAATGTACTGTTGGGGAACAAACATATGAATACAATGAGAGATTTACGTCGGATTACAGAACATCTGAATATATGCTTGATAGGAGAATGCAAGGAATGAAGCACTAACCTCAAAACAGAAGCTTCAGATTGCACTGAACTGGTTAGGTAGTGGTACACAGTAGCATTCTGTTTCTGATATACATGGTATTTCAAAAACGACAGTCTGCAGAGTTATGTCAGCGCCAGATGACACCCTTCCTCATGATGTCGCATGTTGGTTAGCTGACTATGGCGAAATGCTGCATTAGTCATATTCACTGAACTTGGCGGTATTCCTTTAGTTTGTGGAGTACTTGGTGGAACGCCAGAAATTGATGCACCAAGTGCGTATGAACCAGCATTTGTTGATTGTTATGGGAAACATTCCTTGAATCGAATGCTCATATGTGGGCCACATTTAGAATTATACAGTTGATAGCTTGGTTTGGCGACCACGGGGCTCATAGCTGAGTCCTGGCATTGCTCCCACTTACTTGTGCCACTTCCATCTATCCTATCCGACCTCCCTTGGTCAACTCTTGTTCTTTTCTTCGTCGCCATAAGACCTATCTGTGTCGGTGCGACGTAAAGCCCCTAGCAAAAAAAAAAAAAAAAAAGTTCTTTTCTGACCCCGATGGTATTAGGTTGCGAGGCCTAGGGAGTCTTTCTTTTTCACGCCCTTCGTGGCCCTTGTCTTCCGTTGGACGATACCATCATTTTTCGAACAATCGTATCCCTTCCATTTTTTATCTCTGATTAGTATCATATAGAGGATGGTTGCCTAGTTGTACTTCCTCTTAAAACAATAATCATCACCACCACCACCACTTAGAATTCTTATTATGTTGTGAGAATTAGCCTGGTAGTGTCAACGATGCTAGGGCTCTAAGGCTAAGTGACTTGAACAATAAGATGACTGATGGTTGGAGACTTTCTTCTGGTGCAGTTCTGCTCGGAGACTCAGTCTATCCTTTTATGCTCCGCTTATACCACCGGTAAACCAAGATGTTGCTAGTCCATCTCAACAGAGATTTTTAAGAGCACATAAGAAAGAAAAAGAAAGGAGGGTTATAGAGTGTGCAATAGGCTACAACCCAAAAACTTTCCAGAAAGAACATTTCTTCTCTCACATTACTCTAAATCTTTTTACCGGTACCCATTCTCCTATGTACCGGTACCGAAAGTCAGAACAACGAAAATATCAAGTGACCCTATTGAACATATGGATTAATATCCAGTTGTAGTCAAGCAATAGCCTACTGCTGGGAACAAACACAAATCAAGAACATATGCAACAAACCGATTCTAACCTCCAATTGGATCAGCTGACTAATTAACTAATATTATGAGTGAAGACATTTTATTAGTCATGTATACACCTTTATGAAACAGAATTTGGTTAACCAATAAATATTTTTATGAGTTCTAATAATATCAGTTAAGTTTTATGATACAGGGCGATACAGAACACTGTTCCTTCCGAACAGGGTGTTGGTAGACGCCGAGTGCAGGCAATACGGAGCACTGTTCTTTCGGAACAGGATGTTCCGGCGTACTGTTCACTTAGAGACCAGTTCCGAGTACGGAACAGTTCCAAAATAACTGTTGTGTTATTTTTTGCCCATCTCTAGTTTGTGGCATTGCCTTTTGGGGCTAAGATGACCCAAGCTACTGGCAGAGCTAAATTTGGAACATGTGACATGGAACTCTACATATGAGAAACAGTAAAAAGAAAAGGGGGGTTTCTTTATTTCTGAAGGGATTACAAATATCAATTTTCACGCCTCTAAGTGTTATGTTTATGATATATACAGTAGATATACTAATTTTAAAAACTGCCCCACTCCTTGGCTGAGAGGTCATCGTTGAGGTCTTCGGTTCACAGAGTTCCGGTTTCGATTCCGGGCTGGGACGGATATTTTATTCGCGTGTGATTAATTCTTCTGGCTCGAGGACAGGTTGTTTGTGTTTGTCCCAACACTCTCCTCTTCATATTCACTCAACACAACAGATTACCAACCACAACAGGAATACGCAATAGTAATTACATCCCTACACATAGGGTTGGCGTCAGAAAGAGCATCCAGTCGTAAAACAGCGTCAAATCCACATGTGCGACGCAGTTCGCACCCGCGACCGCACATGTGTGGGGAAAACCGGTAGAAGAGAAGATAATCATTTTAAATATCACCCGCTTTTTAAAAGTTTTTTACCCGCTTAAGTGGATTTTCCAGAAAAAGTGCGTTCATTTATTTTTAAAAGAGTTCCAAGTACGGCCTACCAATTTTAACGTCTGTAACATCTTCCGTTTCTGAGGTTTATGTATCCTCATATAAATAATTCAACTCCTTCCTCACTTCTTTTCAACTCTCACCCCTTAAGTGTATTTTCTGAAAACAAAAATTTGTGTTCTTTTATTTTAAAGGAGATACCAAATACCAAATTTTATGTCTGTAACATGTTAGGTTTTTGTGATAAATTGTAGATAATCTCGCTGCTGTAAGCATACGGAAGCTGATGTTGCCATGTTTACGGCAGTTAATTTATTTATCCGATTCCTAGAGCAGGGGTAGTGTGTTGCCAATATCTCAATAACGGTTGGTTTTAGGGCCTTAAAACACGGTTTTCCGGCCCGTAGAGCCTACCGAGTTTTGTTCTTTGCATCAAGGGGCTTAAAATGATCTTTGTCTCGTCCTTATACGACAAATTCTATATTTCGCCTATATTAGCGTAGTATTTTTATATCTCCCCACGTCGCCCCTCCCCCCCATCGAATTGTTTTGAAAATAAAATATAGCCTATAGCACTCGGGGATAATGTATCTTTCTATTAGCGAAATATTTTTTAGATCGGTCCAGTAGTTCCTGAGATTAGCCATTACATACAAACAAACTTTACCTCTTGATATACGGTACTGTATTAGTATAGATGAATCTCATCGAATGCCCCATGTCTGGAGCTATGCTGTGAATGACTAGGGAGGAGGAGATCCATTTAACACACCCGATATCAACAAAACCGTTTTGTTATTTCCAAGCATCACAGTACCAACCTAACGTCAGATACATGCCCATTGCTTTTTTTTTTTTTTTGGGGGGGGGGGGAAAGCTACAACCATAACATAATCATCATATAATATATATACCAAGATCCTGGTCATAGTGCTGTTCAGAAGGTCGATTCAATGCATGCAGTTAAATGGCTAAATGCAGAAAGGGAACATGTCCACTTTTTTCACGAAACTCGTTTTTAACCGGAAATGGCATCTTTGGACCTAGCCGCTTCGTTCTCTACAGAAAAGGAATCTCTTCCACAAGTAGACATGTATGAAATAAGCATGAGAAATATGCATTTGATGCAGAAAGGGAACATGTCCTGTACCTACATGTTTCCTTTCTGCAGAGAACAGTTTTGTACGATTGGTAGACCTGTCATATCTACAGCTCTTTATGATAAAACAAAATAAGTTATTTGATTAATGGAAAATGGCTACTTCAAGTGATGATGACATGTGTAGTTCTCCAGACAGAAAAAGAAAGGTCTAAGGAATCCCGAGAAATGTAATTCGAGTTTCTAGGGTGAAGGGTGAGCCTTACGTGAACTGGACAGGCAAAAATGTTCCTGGAAGAAATAAATATATTGGATGTGGGTGTGTATAACCTAAGTGTTTCTTCATATTATTCCAAGTCCTGTTGTTGTTGGAAATATTGTTGTCGTATGTAAAAGCCGACTCCTAAGTTATTGAACTCTTTCAATAGATGTCGACGCGGCTGTTTGGTTGACGTTACGGACGAAGAAATGCTGCAAATCATGGAAACATTCAGTGGAATGAACACAAAAGACGAGCAGGATATACACCTACAACGACTCATAAAAATGGAAGAAGTGAGACGGAAACGTTCTATGGAAGATACTAATATTTAAAAAAACCAAGATATCTCTCTGCGAAGGATCACGTGCTTTGTGGATCGCGCCGTGTTCGAGTTTGCAAAACTGCATTTCAGCAAGCTCATGGTGTAACACCTAAGAGGGTTTATCGTTTGCTGACACTTCTGAAACAGGGAAAACCACCCAGTGATTTACGTGGAAAATCATCAAGTGCAAATGCTATTTCTGGAAATGTGCGCCGTCAAATCCATGATCATATGTCTTTTTCCCACAGAGTCTTCACAATTGCGCGGTTACAGAAATAAAATACTTAGATGCAAGGTTATCTGTGAAGGAGATGAATGAAATGTTTATGGTACTGTATCCTGATTCTAAGGTAAAGTACCGATTTTACTGGAAGTATTTTAAACAGAACTTTTCTCTGCGGTTTGGCAGACCTGAAAAGGATATCTGCAGTACTTGTAAAGAACTCACTTGTAAAATCAAGAGTAGGTTTCTGTGTGATAGTGCCAAAAAGAGTTCCTGCTGCAGAATTGTTGATACACAAGCGCAGAAGCCAGAAATTATATCGTGCATTAAAAGAAGTGATTTAAAGATGTGAACACGAGGAAAGTGTGCTTGGTCTGTGTTTCGATTACATAGCAACTGTTTTGTTGCCACATATTCCTGTGCAAGACATATACTATTACAGGCAGTTAAGTGTGAAAATGTTTGGCATACAGAATGTGAGAACGCATAATTGTGAAATGTTATGTATATCATGAAGGGATAGCGAAAAAATCACCAGATGAATTGTGTAGTTTCCTGAAAGACTACATTGACAATTGTACCAGGAAAAGTTGATTTCAAGAGCATGAGGTCTTTCTGAGGGGTGCCTAGTCCTTAGGAGAAGGTACAGAGAGAGAGGATTGCAAGACGAAATAATAGATATTATATCTTTCTTTCCTTTATTCAATCTCTGGAAGGTCACCCTATTATATTGCCGAATCAAATATTTACTAGAAAATAAATACCAATTTCAACAACAGAATATCGAAAAATCAGGTTGATCAATTATAATTCAACTGAATAATGTCTTTCTCAATCAGTTATGTCCATCATAACTTTCATGGCATAAATTAACAATAAAGCATGTTGTAAGTAAATAAGAAATCCTAAAGTCTTTTCTATTGACACTTGCGATTTCAGGTTACGCTTTCTACATAAATTAAATAAAGTAAGTTTGGTAATTCCTTCTTGTAAACACATCAAACTCAAATATGAAACACTTGAAATGAAATCTGATCGTCTAGCATAAAGTTCTGAGTATTGTCCTATTTTTTGTAGCTTATTGTACACTTTACGTAAATATTGTAAATTTAGAGTTTATGTTACACTTTCACTATGAATGAAGCACTCAATTGATATTTTAAAGTTCCAATAAATGAGAATATACGAAGAGAGCACACTGTTATTTGAAAGTCTGTCTTTAAAGAGTTGTAAAACGTTAATTTTCCAAGTCAAATATTACGTAAGTGAGCCTTTAATGTTCTTTGTCCGCAATGACACTGTTTATAAAAGTTCTGTTCAAAGTCAGAATTATATTTCTGAACGGAAAAAGCACTGATATCACCTGACATACGCCTTCTTGTTGAGCTCGAACAGTTGAATACTGCTCTGCAAGCAGCAGTCTGGGACTCAGCCATCAGCAAACACCACGATGTTCCATAGTACCACGTCCCTGGAACTGTCCCCGTAGTACCAAGTCTACGTTGATCTGCATCAAATCTCCGTCGATCTAAGTCGATCTCCGTCGTCTCGAGTCAGGATTTCTCACGTTAATAAAAGAGTGGTTTTAACACGAGAAAGTCCATCTGACTAGGTTGAAATGTGCACCATTTGATTTTGCACTGTTAGAACTGATTATCACTGTCCCATAAATAAACACCCTTCACTGGATGAGAAATACGTCGGAGCACTGTCTATTATCGTAAATCACGATAATGAGAAAATACATTTCCCTGCACAGTTCATCTTGGCACTTACTGCACAGTGTTCTATTAAAAAAAAAAAAAAAAAAACTTTCATTCGAAGCACAGTTTATTCATGGCTCACTTTCACAGCAAATAAATAAATAAATAAATAAATAAATAAATGGCTCTCTCTCTCGTAATATCTCGTAATGTTCCTTCTCACCATCACAGTTCTACAAGTATTCATGTATGAGTTCTATACTTCACAATATCACTGAATTACGAAGTTCATTATACAGTCTAACCATACGGGTTGTTTTAAATGGTACAGTCTGTTATGACGATACGCGAACAGTCTTTGGGCACAAATTAAAGTGTTCTAGGCTCTGATAATACTCAAAATAGTCAATGTGTTGCGACCTACACTCACGATTTTCTAAGTAGAAATAGTTCAAGATCATTACAATTTGAAGTAGCCGTGCTAACTTCAAGTTTGTTATGGTTATTCACACGAAAATTAAGATATTTGTCAAGTTCAAATATTGGTGAAATATTATAAGTCTTGGGACTTCGATGTTGTACACACGCTCATTTCTAAAGTTTGAATGTCTGACGAATTGCAAGTCCAACAATTTATAAGTTGATCACTGGTATTCACAGAAACTAAGTGTCAACTTGCCGTCGAAATTATATAGGTATTGCGATGTCCGGCAGCATGAATACTGAGTTCGATTCGTCGCGTGCAGCATGACATGCGAGCCAGCTGTGAAGAATGCGAACTGAATTGCTACCTTTTTTCTTTTTTACGTCGTGGCAATCGACTCATTCTACATTGCCTCCGACATGCTATTAGTTCTAAGTAGAAAGAGATAGGTGGGAAGAGTGGGAAATGATACAAGGTGTATCTGCCTGTTTCCATGTTGGACACGTTACCAGGCGAGTTTGTATTGGTTGGATGGTGTTAAGGTGTGGTATTGAAGGGTCAGGGAAAAACCACATAGGCAGAAAAAGAGAAAGAGCCTACATGTAAAACCTGACCTTTTGATAGCACATGCAAGGATGTGGCCTGGAAAAGTCCAGAGGTTGTGTTAGTTAGGAGTATGTGTCATGCAATCATAACCATTTTCCTAGCTTTTGTAAATTATTATGGGGAATCGGTCCTTCTTGTCACTGCCTGGTGCGGCTCGGGTCCGCTGGCGTCTGGGCTTTGGGCCACAGGTTAGTCCCTTGGTCCAGCAGCCAGCGGTCCCTGGTGCCAAGTCTCCTTTAAGGAGACGGAAGAAGAAAAAGATAGCAGGGAGGAGTGGGAAGTGATACAAGGATTATCTGCCTGTTTCCATGTCAGACACGCTACCAGGCGATATTGTGTTAGGTATATGGTATTGAAGGGCCAGGGAAAAACCACATAGGCAGAAAGAAGAAAGAGCCTACATGTAAAACCTGACATCTTTTGATAGCACATGCAAGGATGTGGGCTGGTAAAAGACCAGAGGTTGTGTTAGTTAGGAACAGGTAACACGCACAAAACATAAACCAATTCCTTGCCATTCCATCGTCTGGGGATCAGTCCGTCTGGACATTGCTGTGACTAGCACGGTCCTTGCCGGCTGCGGAGCCATGCGTCGAGTACCACTAGGGCCCGTCGCACAACTCCACCTCCTTGGGGTACCTCGTACCCAGTCTCCGATCCCGGAGAATGAGGCCAAGCCCGCCGAGGCGGGGGCCTCCTGGAAGGGGGTGAGTCATGGCGCCGGGCCTCCCTCCTCTCTGCCCGCGCCATGGCCCTGTAGACTGGGCAACTGCGGTGGGAGGCCGGGTGGCCCCCCGCGCAATTGGCGCACACCGGCGCCTCCTTAAGTGTTGCGCAGGCCGTGTAGTGGTGATCACCACCACAGCGGTTGCACTTCACTTGGAGTCCACAGCTAACTTGACGGTGGCCCCACCTCAGACAGCGGAAACACTGCAAGAGCTGCTGAGGGGGACGTTTTACTCTCACCTGACTGCCGCTACCCGCTGAGGTTCTCTCCTGGCTCCTCGGTTGACTGCTGTCCTGGGAGCAGTCTTGGGGTGCGGCTGGGCGGCCCTCTCCTGGTGAGTCGGCGTCGCCTTCTCCTTCCTGGTGCGGCGTCGTCTTCTTCTTCTTCCCTGGGGATGCTTCTCGGCTGGGGAGGAGGCCTCGTCCTGGTGGCCCTCCTCCCGCCCTGGTGACCCCGGGGAAGCTGGTGGCTGCGCTGCGTCGCCGTCTTCTTCTTCATCTTCTTCCTTCTCCTGGCTAGCGGCGGCGGCGGCGGTGTCGGTCGGTGCTAAGACTTGACTGCGTTCCCTGTCCTGTGGGGCGCACATCGAGGTCTGCAGCTCGACAGACTGGCTGGCAGGCTGGGCCTGGACAGCAGCCTCAGATCGCCAGGGGGCGTCCTCCTCCACTGCTGTGGAGACGTCCGCCGTCGCGGGCGCTTTCCTGGATTGCGCCCGGGTAACGGGCCCTTCCTGGTAGGCCTGCGTCTGCGTCCACTTCGCGGAGGTGGTCCATGGAGGAGCGGTCTGCGTCCACTTCGCAGTACCGAGCCGCTCAGCCTGGGCCGCACAGTCGCGGCGCCAGGGAGCAGCATGCTCCACCTCCGTGGGGGCGTCGCTGGTCTCCGGCTGGGTGGCCTGGACTAGGTCGGTGTTAACCGCCCTATGCCTCTGCCTCCTCGGCGTCTGGGTGACGGCCTCTCTGGTCTCCGTCGCTGCCCTGATTGCGCCGGTGTTCAGCCTTGGCACTCCGTCCCTCCCTGGTAGACAGATGACCTGAAACAGAGTAGAAAGCTCTTTCTCTGCGTCGTGCATCCGCTTCCGGTCGTGATGCCTGATGATGAGGCCTCCTGGTAGGAAGCTCTCAACGGTCATGGTTGTCGAGATGTTCCTGCCTCCGTGGTGAGGGCGCCGCAGTCTGTCCAGGACGAGGCCCAGTTCAGAAGATGCAGGGCGCCCCGGTCTGTAGTATACGAGCAGCGCCTCGTACTCCGGGTCGGTGTAGCCTTCCGCTCCTTATATTCCGTACGACCCAAGGTTGCTTGCCACGTCAGTGGGGGAAGTATGATTCCTTTCTCACTTATATCTCTTGAATGCCGTGAAGGATTTTATTGAAATTGACATATATTTACGTTCAGAACATGAGCTACACGATGATGTATGTCGCAGAAATTTTCCTTCCAGTACATTCGAGAGAGAGGCGTACAGCATGTGGCCGTGACGTCACCCGCAGGTTCATTGCTCGTGACGCATCCAGCTCGCCACGAGGAGCTTCGTAGTTCGTATCGCGCTCGTACAAGATGTCGGGCATGCGAACACATATTATTGCCGTCCCTTTTCCATATATTCGGGCAATTATAAAACAATGTACATGGCTGGAACTGTTCCTGAAGTAAGCCCAAGCATATCAGAACTTCACTTGTTCAGTGATAACTGTCCTGGAAAAAATAAAAACAATACTTTAGTGAGATTCTTGATGGGTTTAGCTGAAACGGGCCGGTTCAGGGTAATAAAACAGTACTTTCCCCAGAGGGGCGACTCATTCCTGCCCTGTGATGGGGATTTCGGTCTCATTAAGAAAGTACTTCGTAAGGCAGGTAGCATATACACAGTTAACCAATACTGTGAACTCATACAAAGGGCATCTATCAGGAAGAACAAGTTCATTGTTTTCGAAGATAATCAAGACAGTATTATTAACTGGAAAGCATGGAGGCCATGTTTGTTTAAGAAAACTTGTTACGCAGATTTTTCAATGGGGAATAATGTTCCAAGTCAGAATAAGGAATCGTTTGGTGTTTCCAAGTACTTTTATTTTGAATATTGGTCCACCAAACCAGGGTATGTGATGACTAGCATTTCATTGGTGGCTTAATAAGCCATACTTTCAAACTTAGGAATACTGCTTGCGGAAAAATTGAACTGCCGACAGAAAAAGCCTACTCTGGGAAACTTCCCCTCCTTAAGCAGAAGAGAGATCTACGAAAATGTAAACAGTACATTCCAGACACATACAACGTTTTCTGGAGAGAGTTGTTTGATTGGCCAACAGACTAGTGTAACATCATACACCATGATGTCATGACAGTGACATACAAGAGAACACTTCCCTAAGCTCCAGTGTGCGTAATGGCATATAACATTTCTTAAATGTAACGTAATCTGAAATCAAGTGTATTTTATGCACAATTAAATAATTACATAACGTTAATCTGTGCCTTTTGTACTCCCCGGCCAATAAAATTAAATATACTTTAAAAAATGTGATATTGTTAAGTGCAGAAAGGGAACATTTCCCAAAACTTCTAGAGATGATTCTGATTGTATGTTCGTTAAGATGGATGACTAAAAATCCATGTAAAATCATTCCGATAATATGCCTTTAATCTCCCATTAGCACAAAGATAATACTAAGTACCGTACGGACGTAATATTGTTTTTAGTCATTTCCGTAATATTCGTCAAACTGGACATGTTCCCTTTCTGCATTTAGCCATTCAGTTATACAACGACACATTAGAAATATGGAACTTTGTCGTCCATTGTCTGTGTTCAGAGGTATTCTGAATTGTAGGTCAATTAGGGAATTCGAAGTTAGCCAAATGGTACCAAAAATGGTTTAGATTTTGATTTTAAATCACTTGCTCTTAAATCAAATCTAAACAAAGTGCCATACTCGAAATTAAAGCATATGCAATATGAGAAAGATAGTAATTCAATGAAATACAAATGCTCATTTTCAGATAGAGATTTTAAGCAAGTTAATATATTAGTGCACATTTAAACAGGGTCTAATTGTACTGTAAGTTTACCACAACCAAAAGTAATTAGCACTGCAAGACGTAAAATTGATACAAAAAATATGAAGGGCATTAAGTCACTTCACAAGTATTTTTCATTTTTTTTTTCATAAAGTCTAGAGCAACGGCGGCCACCAAAGCTATATATGATATTAAAACAATTACCAAGCTTTCACTAGAAACTGCTATGAAACTATTCGATGCGAAAATTGCGCCAATTGTCACATATGGACTGGACATTATATGGAGTAAATTGGGTCTGGCTGAGCTGAAGACAATTGAAGCAGTCAAGTCGCGCTTCCTGAAAGCTACACTGGGAATATCAAAATACACAAAATCAAGGCTTGCATATGAGCTTGCAAAGAAAAACCTTCTTTATCGAGGACCTCCGAATGAAGCGAGGGTTTCCATCCACAGATGCTTGGGAAAAATTAATGCAGGACAGAGTGAAGAAGAGGGAAGAAATCTGGCTCGATTTCTACTCAACGGAGGCGATAATGAATAGAACATGGACAAAGACCAATCAAGACATGCGACATTTCGTTAACTCGATGGCGGTCCATGGGTATCACCATAAACTTTGCAACACTGAGTACTTCCATGACCCCGACGAAACCTGTGTTTACAAGCTGTGCAATAAACATTGCAGTCGATATCACGTAATCACATGCAAAAACCGGGGATTATCTATTGTGAACTTTTGTAATAGTGAGAAGTGACAGTACATATGACAAACTTTGTTTATACAATGCACAATTTGTGTGCTGTATCTTTATTAATTATGATGATTAATAAAGTGTTTATTATTATGAAATAGCTCTATTTCTGTAAGCCTTGTTCTATGTCCATCACTGTCACCTCCCTGTAGCTTATTAATTTCCAATGCTTGGAATGGCTTATTCACTAATATATATATTTCGTGTGGCTATTTCTAGCCGAGTGCAGCCCTTTTAAGGCAGACCCTCCGATGAGGATGGGCGGCATCTGCCATGTGTAGGTAACTGCGCCCCAGGGGCTCTGAACTTTGGAGCGTGGGTTGGCGGCCACGGGGCCCTTAGCTGAGTCCTGGCATTGCTTCCACTTACTTGTGCCAGGCTCCTCACTTTCATCTCTCCTATCCGACCTCCCTTGATCAACTCGTGTTCTTTTCCGACCCCGACGCTATTAGGTTTGCGAGGGCTAGGGAGTCTTTCATTTTCACGCCCTTCGTGGCCCTTGTCTTTCTTTGATCGATAACTTCATTTTTCGAAGTATCGGATCCCTTCCAATTTTTCCTCTGATTAGTGTTAGAGGTTGGTTGCCTAAGTAGTTGTACTTCCTCTTAAAACAATAATCACCACCACCACCGTAGGTAACTGCGTGTTATTGTGGTGGAGGATAGTGTTGTGTGTGGTGTGTGAATTGCAGGGATGTTGGGGACAGCACAAACACCCAGCCCCCGGGCCATTGGAATTAACCAATGAAGGTTAAAATCACCTACCCGGCTGGGAATCGAACCCTGGACCCTCTGAACCGAAGGTTTTACGTATAAAATAGCTTCTACTGTAAAACAAGATAAATTGAATTTGGGACAACGTGGTTCTAGACCATCGATATGGCATTTTGAGGAATTTTTAGATCATTTTAAAATGTATGTTTTTAAAATTTATGCATGTATTCGTTCATGTCAGACGGATAAATGACCACAGGTAACAACATAAACATTTATACCGAAAGAATTTATGCCTGTGAGTCTTGTGTTTCCAAGATTTGTGCAGGAACACAATACATAACTATGATAATAATTGGCAGAAAGTATTTCCTGAAGTGTCTCACGCTCAAGCCTTCGCATTCACCCCTGCAGCCAGTCATTCAGCCCCGTGTATCTCAAGGCTAAGAAAATGGAAACGAGAAGGTATTAGAAACAACTGTTATATAACTTTCCGCTTCAGTATAGAATTATTCTCTGAAGTAGTTCTGTGCAAGGAAAATGCCAAAAGTGAAACCACCACAAAGTGTTTTTAATTCAGCTTGTGAATGAATTTGGAAAAAAGTGTTTATAACAGGTGGGCGTGTTTTATTTTGTGAATTGTGCGGTATTAAAGTGAGTGCAGAAAGGGAGTTTGTTGTACAACAGCAAATACGAGAAAAACATCTGAAAACCGTAACGAGTGCGAAGAACAACAAGCGTTCCCAGGTTCTTCGGGGATAAAACGCTACCAATACATCCAGCAAACTATCATGTCCATATTTATATACATTTCCAAGCAAATTAGGAGATAATTATTTTTGTAAAACAAGAACTGCGCAAGGAACTGAAGAGGGATATATTACTTAATCCTTTTACCCTCCAGTGTTACTTTTCCCTCGGACTCAGCGAGGGATCCCACCTCTACAGACTTAAGGGCAGTGTCCTGGTGCGTGAGACTTTGAGCCGTGGAGATACAACTGGAAAGGAGGACTAGTGCCTCGTCCAGGGGGGTCTGACCTTCATTTTATTGATCATTTTCAGTGATTTTTAGGTAATAAAAATCCGCCACGTATTGATTACATATACGGAAACTCCACGAGGTCCAGATAGCTGTCGTAGCTGTCAGTCAACTCAAGTCACCTGCCAACTCATCGCTCAACCAACGTTTCAAGAGAAATATCCTACTCTCTTCCCCAACCCATTAGCGAGAGCTCACCGGACTCTCTGGGTATAACCCCATCAGCGCAGCTCAACCCATCCCGTAGTAGACCTGGGACTTTCTTTTGAAATCTTGTTACACTGTCATTCTCGACTGAGGGCTCCGAAGACTACAGAACTCCACGTTTTAAGGGGGCTTAACAGCTAGGAGGAGAATTTTTGGAGAGGCAGAATGGCACTCTGTCCTCCTGAGATCATTTTTGCGGGGGCAGAAAACCCATTGCCTACCACCCCTTCCCAAAGTCGGCGCTACTGTCGCGGTCAATATTGTGTTTCCATTGCACAGCAAAATCGTATCCTTATTTGACTAGGACTTTCCGTTTCATACAATGCCAATAGAAAAGAAGTCCATATCCCTCCCTCCCTCCCTCCTTCCTTCTCTCTCTTTCTCTGTGTATGTATATAGTTACATTTCATGTTTTCCTTTATATTTATGCACAGGTTGTAGATTAAACAGTAGATGATAAGAGGCGTAACTGACTTGATGCTGGATAAAAAACAGTAGTACTAGATTGAATTTGGATCTTTGAGTTCACGTTTTGAAGTATTGTGTGTTATAGCGTATGTTACTCTTCATTTCAGCGGAGCAAGTTATTAGATGTTACCTTTATTGCAGAATTACTTTTTTTTTTTTCCAAGAATCGCAGGTTCCAGTGCATCTTGCCTACGCTTAGTTCTGTTGAAATAAAAATGACATGTATACTCATTAAACAGGTTGTTGGGTAGAATTCGCACAAAACGCTATTGATTACTATATAACGACACGTTGCTTTTAGCCTCAAATGAAGTACGAGTTACTAATTGTGTAAATGGGTGTTTTCTTGTGTTTTACATGCCATAGTGCTCATGCTAACGCTTAGCACCTGTGGGCAGTGAATGTTACTGTGAACTGCCCAAAGTAGTTTGTTATTGTGTGGGTTTCTCTCATATGTTGCAGCCTATTGGCCCAGGGGCGATTCATCAAGCGGGCCAGGATCTACCGGTAAGTTTCGTCAGTTTTATTACTAAAAGCAGGCAGTCTTAATAAATTTTACAAAATAACAAAACAAAAAGATACAACTACATAGTGGTGATTCATAGAAAACTAGTTTCATGATTTAGAAGGAAACCCGTCACCGGCAGTACATTTTAAAGTTACCATTGGATCAGAAATTGTAGATTTTGAATCCTGAAAAGTCACTTTGTAAAATGTAATTTTATTCTTCCAGTTAGGCTTGCAAGCAGTTTTAACAGTGTTTGGTGGATCAGCAGGGGTGAAAGAAGGTGCCGGGGTGAATGGGTCTAACTACTTGTCAAGAAAGAATTTAAACTGAAATGGATGGTTATATTTTCGAAAAGCAACAAGTTAACAAATTCTCACTTAGTGAGATAACAAGTACATAGCAAATTTAAAAACAAGACTTTAGAAAAATCTAAGACTTCAAATCCTTAACACACTTGAGCTACCAGCCCCTAGTTTTACAATCTTTGAGCTTCCAGATCAAACTTTACAGAGGAGCATAAATTTACAAAAGGGTAGAAATCCCCTAATACCTGGAGCACTTGCTCCCTAATTTACAATATCAAGCCTCCTAGAGGCACTTTTACAATACACGAAAAGAGCAGACACGCTCTCAGCTTTTCCAGCCTAGTCAAGGCAACACCAAAAATGTCTTACTCTTTCTGGCCTTTCATGGCCCAGCTTACAAATTGAAACAGGGGTATCTCGTACCCAACTTACAGGGCCTTCGAGTAAAAGAAATAACCGTTAAATAAATGGCCCAAACAAAAAAGGAAGGAGGCGGATACTTGCACTCCTCTACGTAGCTTCTTAAAACCTAAAAGGCACTAGGCCGATGAAACAGGGGCTATTCCCAAACTATGGAGGTGACCCGTATAAGAAAGAAATGTTAAAAAATTAAGGAAGGGAAGAAAATCAGTTACCAAAACGTAGTCACCTCAAACCAAAATGAAGGGGAGCTCAAGAGGGTAAATCACTCTCTATCCCCGAATTACAGTTACAGATTTTCACACAAACCGGCAGAAAATTACATGTTTAGAAGAGTAGGTTACATTGTAAAGGTTTCGGACCTTTCCCGCGGGTTAAACTGCTGAGCAAGCAATAAATAAAGATGTTAAACGGCCATTCCTTGCTGAAGACCTGCTGTCTGATGATAGAGGCGCTTCCCGCCTCCTGCTTCACGTATACACACTTAGTTAGATGTTGATCAAGTGGCCAAGAGACGTGAAAACCCGCAGTTTATAAACCCTCGGGGAAGTCCGAGGCCTTTCATGAATAAACAAGCCACACCCTCTCACTTTTATTGGTAGATGAAAAGTTACACACAAAATCGAAGAAGAAACCTATGATAGGCTGAAAATTAATTACAGAAATTCTGGATTGGCTGAAATCAAAACTGGCGGAAAGAAAAGGTCAATATTGCCAACCCACAAAAGAATGAACGAAATTTAGTAAAGAAAAAACTTATGAGTACAAAATTTCTTCCAAAAAGTTTCTTCAGTTCGCACTAGGGTGCATGATCATAGTTTTTTAGTAGAGACATCTATGAGAGAATGTCTACACTTCTTGAAGAACGGAAAACAAAACAAGTGGAAATTCACACAGTACTGGCAACTTGATAATCACAAAATTAAGGTAGTGACATCTTCTGAGCAAAAGTTTAAGGCGGTTTAGTTTTAAGTTCAGTGTTTCTCCTGTAGAGGAGGTTTTCTTGGCGCAAGATTTAAAAGTACGGCGTAGGGGTGTACCGCCCGGTACACACAGTATGGCAAGTTTCGGGATCAGTGTACTAATATTGTCAGTTGCAGTTCGCGAACTCTCAATCATATTTTTAGCTGTGAATTTTCGTGAATCTCAGAAATTTTATTCCTGTCACATGAAATCGTTAGAAGTGTAAATAGTATGTTACATTCTGCATATAAAAATAACATTTATTGTGCTAATGTAAGTGGTTCAAACTTATGTAAATTCCATTGCTTTTAACAGGGTTTGCATTATAACCACTAAAGTGAGAATACTCTGGTATAGACACGGCAGATGTCAACTGGCAAGTTTTAATTTCATTCCAGGATATTAGGCTGTGTTGAATTGCAAATAAGTGGTCATTTTGTCTACTATGCAATAGCCATTGTCAAGACAAAATAGGTACTCTGTTAAAATGTGATTCATAGAGTGACATAATATTCTCCTCCCCACCGTTTCCTTTCCACTTCAGAAAACCCCCATCGCTATATACAATTGTCTTACATATACATTTTCAAGTTCGTCACCTTGTATTTTAACTCTCAAATTATAAACTTCGGTTTAAAACTCTCTGAAAGCTTACCCCTTAACTATCTAATAGAAGTACTGATGTGGCCTCCTCTACCACGTATTTTATAATATGCAATATCTTCAAGGTTCTGTTGAAATTTGTTCCATTATATCCTGTTATTCCTTTCATCATTGTGCGTCTGCAAGCCTCTTTGAGTGACCTAATCGGCTGGGATTAAAAATCTCTCTCTCTCTCCCTCTTAAAACAATGACTGCGGGCCTAGCTACTCCTTGATCTCATATTTATAGCTAACGTTTCATCCTAATCAATAGTGAATGCGTTGTATAACGGCGATTTTAGGTTTTGTTTCATTGTTCCACTTACGCTTACGAGTCAGTCTCCATTAGCATCATCGGTACCGGGCGAGTTGGCAGTGCACTCAGGGGCACGCGGCTGTGAACTTGCACCCGGAGATCGTGGGTTCGAATCCCACTGTCGGCAGCCCTGAATATGGTTTTCCGTGGTTTCCCATTTTCACACCAGGCAAATGCTGCTGCTGTACCTTAATTAAGGCCACCGGCGCATCCTTCCAACTCCTAGGCCTTTCCTATCCCGTCGTCGCCATAAGATCTATCTGTGACTGTGCGGCGTTGTAGATATTTTTTAGTCTTCAGCCTTGTGTACGCACGTGCGGCAACGAGCTATGCTCAGAACCGACGCCTCTGTTTCATTGTTCTTAACTTGGTTTATTTATTTATTTATTTATTTATTTATTTATTTATTTATTTATTTACACGAACCAGTCAACAGTGTGGATTTGAGTGCAGAACAACTGTTGGATATTTTTTCTAGCGTAGAACTAAATTCCTCGTTCCAAGTCCTTTATTTAGTTCGCAACTGGGAAGCCACCTTTCTTAGTCTTGTCACTCATTGTCTCTGTTTATTTCGGTAACTATTTCTACATTTCCATAATATTCATTACGGGGACAATAAAAAAGTCAGCGATACACGAGATGTTATTACTGTACTTTGGCATTCTTAGGGAGTAAACGGTCGAAGTGGATACTTATCATAGTCCGTTGGTATATCTTACGTGATAGTCAGTCCTTCTACACCATCTTTGCTATTACAAGTTTTGTTGTAATTGTTAATTTTCGTATCCCCCACCACATAAACTTTACTTCAGTTTGTCATTAGCTTCACATAAGATCGCAGACCTTTTGAGAATCATTACTATCAGGTCGTCAGGTCATGGTAATCCAAATTATTTTTAGCATGCCTGAATTTAACCTGGCAATTTATAAAAGGGCAATTGTGGTGAGAAATTACAATATTGACATACACTTGGGCGTACACTGAATCAACAGAGTGCTTTCCTGTAGACTCTTATTGTAGGCCGATTTCCATCTTGTGGATCTTCGACTAGAGACCGGATTTTAAAGGGAAACATTTTCATCGGTAAAAGAACGAAGGAAAGTCACGGGGGGGGGGGGGATCTTTCAAAATGATTATGTTGCTCCCTCAAAATAGCGCTATTGTAATTGGAAACACGCCTCAGCACATTGGTGGATACACATGGCACACGCAGTCTTACATTTACGAAGTTGTACTTCCTATTAAAATAAAAATCACCACCGCAACTTAAGGAAAATGTTGTATTTGATCACATTCAACATTTCAGTATATTTGAAAGTCAGACTCTGCCTTTTTGAATGCAGAACCTCTTGATAAACAAAACATGATATCAGAATGTCATATAAAATCAACGGTGAATACGTTTTTATCCTGAACTCTAAATCAGCACACTTTATTAGTTTTTAATGTCTGGATTCTTTGATAAACTTTGCTTCAGTTTATTTTTAGCAGATCCATTCGACATATTAGAAGGCGGATGAGGCAACCTAATACTCGGCATAATATCATATAGGTAGCATCTGTTCTCCATGTTAGGGGCGGCTATCGACAGCGTCTGTACCCGAGGTTGGGGGTGGCTGAACAGAAACCAGAGAAGGCAACGAGAAACCACTCTGGTTATATTTTCCCCAGGATATCGTTATGGATAGAGTTAATCAGGCAGAGGCCCCTAGTACCGGGCAGCCCTTAAATGGGCAAGGCGTGCTAAGAATCTCCCGGTTCAATGAAGTGACATCTAACATGAGACTGGCAAGATGGAATGTGAGAAGTTTGTTCATGGCTGGCAAACTGGACAATACAATTTAAAAAAAAACGGGCGAGTTGGCCGTGCGGTTAGGAGCGCCTAGCTGTGAGCTCGCATCCGGAAGATAGTGGGTTCGAACCCCACTGTCGGCAGCTCTGAATATGGTTTTCCGTGGTTTCCCATTTTCACACCAGGCAAATGCCGGGAATGTATCTTAATTAAGGCCACGGTCGCTTCCTTCCCATTCCTAGGCCTTTCCTGTCCCACCGTCACCATAAGACCTATCTGTGTCGGTGCGACGTAAAGCAAAATAGCAACAAAAAAATGAAAGAAATGAAAAGGTTAAAGATTGATGTTCTTGGGGGTAAGTGAATTAAGATGGCCAGGCAGAGGTACATGCAAAAGAGATGATGGGAATTTGTATTACTCTGGCAGTTCTGACACTGATAAAAATCGCCATAATGGTGTAGCAATATTAGTGAAGTCAGAAATTGTGAAACATGTCACCAATTTCGTTCCAATATCAGATCGACTTATGCTCTTACAACTACATGGTCCACTCTATCCAGATCAACATAATACACGTATACGCTCCCACAGCAGATAAAAACTGTGATAATGGGGTGGAGAACTTTTACAAATACTTGCAAAACATCTTGAAAGCAACGAAAAGTGATAATGTTACAATAATAATAATGGGAGACTTCAATGCAAAGATCGAAAAAGGACAGTATGGAGATTTGTGGGAAATAGGTGACTTGGTGTATCCAATGATCGTGGAGACAGGTTGTATCAGTTCTGTGAAGAAAATGAAATGGTCCTCACTAATACATGGTACGAAATTCCAGACCGTATACTGTACACTTGGAATTCACCAGCTGATAATGAGCATGGCATTCTAAAAACGCAATCAGATTGATTATATCCTCAGCAGTAAGAGATACAGGAATTTTAATAAAAGGGTTAGTACATATCCAGGGGCTGATGTAGGTTCCGATCATAACCCTCTAGTCGTTGATGCACAAATGAGATTAAACGTGTTGCATAAAAACACACATTCAAGCAGAATAGGTGTGAGGAAAATAAAGAATTTTCAAATAAAACAACAACTTGTTCATGAACTCAATGAAGAACTATAGCAACTAGCATTTAACAGTCAAGAGGTAAAGAACCAATGGAAGGAAATATAAACCACTCTCCTGACAGTAAGCAAAAAACACCTTCAGCCATACAATAGAAATAAGAAGAAGAAACGGATGACAGAACACATATTGGATTTGATGAAAAAACGCAGGAGTGTTAATTCCAACAAGGATCAATATCAACGGATTAATAATCAAGTTATAAGAGAAATTAGAAAAGCCAAACAGGATTGGATGAATGAAAAATGTAAAACTATAGAGATTCTCACTGAAAAGCATGAAGCCTTTTATATGCATAAAGTCATCAAAGAAGTAACTGGGACCTTCAGGCGGAAGATGCCCCACTTTTTAGAAGATAACTTTGGGTAAACCTATCATAAATCATATTGACAGACTCAAAACTAGGGAAAAATACATTACAGACCTCTTTTTTTGATAACCGACCACAAGTACATGTTAATCATAAATACGCAGATGGGCCAATAATTTTGAAAACGTAAGTAACTCATTCCATAAATCAATTAAAAGACGGAAAACTTTGGGCCCTGATGAGATTTCATCTGATGTTATCAAACTTATCAATGATGAACAAATTAATAAGATAGTGGACCTCTTTAATAACATATATAAATCTGGAGAAATACCTAAGGATTGGCTGTTATCTACTTTCTTCCCCTGCCAAAACAATCAACTTCTAAAAAATGCAACGAATATCATCTTATAAGCTTAATGAATCATTTGTTGAAATCCTTCCTGAGAATTATACATGCCCGAATAAGAAAGAAATGTGACGACCAGATAGAATATACCCAGTTTGGATTTAGAAATGGTTATGGAGCTAGTGAGGCTCTAATTGGATTAACAACTCTTCTCCAGTAATGCTGGGACCAACAGAAAGGTGTATAGGCCTATTTGCCTGCTTCATAGATTATGAAAAAAGCATTTTATAGAATAAAACACAATGAGCTCATCAGAACACTCCAACAAACTGGAATTGGCAGTAACGATATAAGAATAATCGAAAACCCCTACTGGAATTTAAAAGCTGTGGTGAAGATTGATGGTGATACATCAGACTATATGGAAATTAGGCGAGGGGTTTGACAAGGCTGTGTTTTGTCCCCGTTATTATTCAACATCTATTCGGGAGCTGTATTTAAGGCAGTAACGGATACAGAAGTGGGAATCAAGGTCAACGGAGAATTAATACGCGCACTCAGATATGCAGATGACACAGTACTTCTTGCCAGTAGTTTTGAAAGCCTACAACTGTACTTGACAAGCTTAATGCAGTTGGAGAAGAAAATGGGTCTCACAATCAACACTAACAAGGGAACGGATTTCGGTGTAAAATTCTAATCTGGTTGAAATATAGTACACAATATTCCTACAAAGTTGTACAATGACATAGTGAAAACCGCATGGGCCACTTTCAATTTTCAACGCCAATATTTAACGCCGAAAACCTGCCGGGCGACGGCATTAGCGAGGAGGTGGGGAGAATCCCAGCAGCACGGGATGGCTCATGGCAACCGGGCCATTGTTTACAGCTGGACGTCCTGCTTTTCGCGAACAGTGGCCTAATTCTCATTATCATAGATTACATCGAAAATAGTTTCATAGACTGAATGAGACGCATATGATGGTAATTGAAATAAAGAAATGCACACGCTACACACAGTTTTAAAATCGATCATGCAGCTTTCCTGAAGCAATTTGCAATGGTGTGAGGGTGATTTCCTTCCCATGTAGCGCTGTCGCGCCTACTGAATGACAGATTTCTATTCCCCAGTGTCACAGTGCCTGACTGGCGACGAAAAATGTGCTTACGATCGGAAAAAAATAAAATAAAATGCTGGAAACCTTTATTGCCTCTTTAATACACACGGTCTGTAGCTTGCTAGTCGTATATGGAGGAAAATTAGTAAATAGTAGCCTCTCATGTTAAGATACTCGGAGTATTTATCTGTTTAAAAGGTGGCTTTCGTCATTTAGAAACGTCGTAAAACAAACCTGCAGTCATCCAGCCGGGATTTTAACAGTGGCTGCCTCGGCGAGAAGCTAGAGACGAAGGCACTCGTCTATCACGTTACGAACAAATCGCATACCTCCACATTGATAATATGTGGGTAGTGTTTCGAAGTCAGATTTGTTATAAATGTCACTCTATTTTCACATCCTACCCATAAGGTAGCTTTCATTGAACGATTGTGGTTCGAGTTATCTGGCAAGAAACAACTCCGATGTTTGCTTAAATGTCGAAGCAAGTATTGGAAGTGGTAAAAGATTGCCTTAAGCGGCTAGCTGTAGGGAGTTCAATAAGCGGTGTACCGTATAAAGAACCGTTCAGAGACCTGACCGATAGCGAGCTTATCTTATTTGGTTTCACGATAATTACTGCTATAGTGTAAATCATGGATATCTAACACACATTTAGTATTTATTCTATACAGTCGTTTCACTGGGTGAAATACGGAATACAGTACAAAAAAAAATCATGACTGCCATACCGGGCGATGGCAACGAGTAACCTAAGGCCGCTATTAGCCGAGGATTTAAGTACCGGGCGATCAGTGGCGCAACTTGTGAATAATTGCTCTTCACATCTGGGGAATAGTCACGAGAGAGAGAGAGAGAGAGAGAGAGATATGGTGTCCTGTGATGAACTTCTTCTCCTTTCTCTTCTATTAAAAATGAAAAGCCGAAGGGTTAGTAAAATGAGAAAACATACTATATCTGCTTCTCGACTGACTAGAGGATTATATTGTACATCGATTAACGATCTAACTGCGAGCTACAGTAAATTTTTCAGTTGTAATCGCATTTCGAAATCGTCATTTAGGCTACATAGAATAAGATATAACAGGAAACGACACAGGACTAAACAAGCGTTTCCCAGCAGAAGAATAACTGGTCCCCACACTGGAGTAAGTCATGCCATAGTCGTTACTTTGTTTCTCATAATAAATATTTTTACAATTATCCGTAATTTTGAAATATCTTGTTATTCGCATCCATCACTAATTATTTTAATCATTAGTAACTGACTAATTAACTCCTCTGATAAGGTTGAAGTCAGGAAGGGCACCCGGTCGTAAAAACTAACTGCGAATATTAATCTTACTTCGTACCCGACCCATACAGAAACGGGACAAGGGGTGTACATACATACATACATACATACATACATATATATTAGGTTATTGACGGTGTCATAGTTGTTGCGCGCTAACTAGTTCTTCCTAACGAAATATATTTAAAATAATTCTACCGGGCGAGTTGGCCGTGCGGTTAGGGGTGCGCAGCTGTGAGCTTGCATCCGGGAGGTAGTGGGTTCGAACCTCACTGTCGACAGCCCTGGAGATGGCTTTCCGTGATTTCCCATTTTTATACCTTAATTACCTTAATTAAGGCCACGGCCGCTTCCTTCTCACTCCTAAACTTTTCCTATTCCATCGTCGACATAAGACCTATCTGTGTCGGTGCGACGTAAAGCAAGTTGTAAAAATATATATCTGTATATAATTGTAAAAACATGAATGTTAGTTAATATAAAATTATTTCTGTAAAAAGATTTACTTTGCGATGAAAATTATTTTAGTAACTAGTAATACTAGTAACTAGTAGTAAATAAAGTAGGTAAAAACTAGCAAAAAACTAGCAACTTACGTTTATTGTACAACTTTAATTAATGCCAAGTATTCTCTCTTATAAAATATTGGAAAAAACTTGTGTTAATAATAGTTAAGATTTTTCTAAATAAAACTTCAGGTCCACAAAACATTATTTGCTCTTCAATTTACCCAATCCATCTGAGCTATAATTCACTAATACAGCAAGACAAAGAAACAGTGGTACAAATTTAAATGATACAGTTTTTTAAAATAAATATTACACAATTCTACATTGAATAGTACAAGTAGTATAAAAATTACCTAGAATATTATTCTCGCCCAGGGGTTTTTCTTCAAATTCTGGAATGAAGTTCTTTCAAATGCTCATCCAAGAATTCAGTTTTTCTACTTTACGTAAGTTTCAATGCTGGGATATCAAATGGCCGGTTTTCTTTCAACCTCAAAAATTAATTCTTCAGTATTCATTCGACTTCCTTTTTCTTTCCTTCTTTTTTTAACCTGCTTTACGTCGCACCGGCATAGATAGGCCTTATGGCAACGATGGGATAGGAAAAGGCTAGGCATGGGAAGGAAGCGACAGTGACCTTAAGATACAGCCCCAGCATTTGCCTGGTGTGAAAATGGGAAACCACGGAAATCCATCTTCAGGGCTGCTGACAGTGGGGTCGAATCCACTATCTCTCGAATGCAAGCTGACAGCTACATGATCCAAACCGCACAGCCACTTCGTCGATCAGTATTCGACTTTTGAATAGTTTTGTCATCTTCATTTGTTGTGCTAGTTTATTTGATGTTTCCCTGTTCATTAAGAGAACTATCACAATTGTGGTAATACACATGAACGACTAAAATATTCACTCTATCACCAACAAGCTAATGAAATATGTGGGTTGAGAGCACAAGCTCGAACGATGTTCCGTATGCGCGCGTAGGTACCTCGGGCGACTAGTTGGGCCACTAATCGCCCACGGTTAATAGGTTACATTTACTATAATGCCCTGTCATGCATTTGAGCAACTACGAGTCGCCAGAGCAGTTGCCGGCTCAAATGGCGGCCGGCGACTAGTTGCTCAGTTGTGCTACTAGTTGCCCGCGGCTATGTCCCATTTGATCCAATGGTTCGTGACTCGCCAGAGCAACTAGTTGCGCCACGAGTCGCCCACGGCCAATAGCAGCCTAATAACGGTCTTGAGAATTTTGTAGTATGAACATGTTTATCAAAGATTTTCAGAAAACTTAATATTCGATACGCAAAAGAGCAATAATAATTTTACGAAAGTCTCCGATGAGTTAGTGCGACGTTAAATGACTAGCTGGGCCGATGATCTAGATGTTAGGCCCCTTTAAACAACAGTCATCATCTTTAAACAAAAAGCAAATGAATAGCAAAGAAAAAAAAAAAGCATTACACCAAACAAAGTTACCAACACCTAACAAATTTCGCTTCACTTAAAACATAAATCAACACATCACCAAACAATAAAATAGTATTCCTGTTATTAACACTATGCCAGCATGCCCATTATTCCATCATGCATCCTTCACCAAAATATTGGAAGTTGACCAAAACTGGCACTGCTTACATCCAACAAACAATTCCTCTTGGTTCCCCGCTTTTGAAGTTTCTTGCCAATTCTTTGTGTATTTTCTTTTCATAATTGTGAGTTCTTCGTATAATTGTTGATAAAAATATTGGCCAGAATTATTACACACTTCTTTTATAATTTTTTGTCAAAGAAACACCACATTTGCACACATCACTTGAATTATTATCGCTACTTTCAAAGGCCAATACAAGGGCTATTTTTCTAGAAATTCACTGCCCCCCCCCCCCAAATGTATCTCTCACTTCAAAACTATTCTCTTCATTACTACTAAGATAAGCACTGAGCAAATAAAGCACTTCGGTTCTGGAACAAAATTGTGGCTCGTGGAATTATTCAACAAATGCCTAGCATCACACAACATCCCAAAGATTTGGCGGAAGGCTCGGGTAATTGCAATCCTAAAACCAGGCAAAAACCCTGAAGATCCAAAAGTTATATACCGATATCTCTTCAATGCCACTGGTATAAAATCATGGAACGAATGATTTTGAATCGCCTTACTGAAGTAATTGACTCACTTCTTATCCCACAGCAGTCAGGATTTAGACCTGGAAGAAATTGCACCTCCCAGATTTTGCATCTAACTCAGCACATTGAAGATGGCTTTGGGTTTAAAAAAAAGTCACAGGCGTAGCATTTGTTGATCTCACAGCAGCGTATAACACGGTAAACCATAGACTCCTGTTAAAAAATTTCACAATCTTACTAAAGATCTTGAGTTAACACGACTGGTAACTGCACTTCTGCATAACCGCCGATTCTTTGTTGAATTTCAGGGTCGGCGAAGTCGTTGGCGAACTCAAAAGAACGGCTTGCCTCAAGGAAGTGTACCGGCGCCTTTGTTATTTAATATATACACAAATGATCAGCCACAGCCTCAAGACACCAAGAGTTTCATCTGTCAAACACGAAATAATTAACCAACAGGTATTTTTAAACTACACGTGAAAGAAACTAGCGACACAACTACTTCAATCAATCAATCAATCAATCAATCAATCAATCAATCAATCAATCAATCAATCAGTCAGTCAATCAATCAATCAATCAATCAATCAATCAATCAATCAATCAATACTGATCTGCATTTAGGGCAGTCACCCAGGTGGCAGATTCCATAGTTGCTGTTTTCCTAGCCTTTTCTTAAATGATTTTTTGAAAGAAATTGGAAATTTATTGAACATCTCCCTTGGTAAGTTATTCCAATCCCTAACTCCCCTTCCTATAAATGAATATTTGCCCCAGTTTGTCCTCTTGAATTCCAACGTTATCTTCATATTGTGATCTTTCCTACTTTTAAAGACGCCACTCAAACTTATTCGTCTACTAATGTCATTCCACGCCATCTCTCCACTGACAGCTCGGAACATACCACTTAGTTGAGCAGCTCATCTACTCTGTCCCAATCTTCCCAGCCCAAACTTTGCAACATTTTTGTAACGCTACTCTTTTGTCGGAAATCACCCAGAACAAATCGAGCTGCTTTTTTTTGGATTTTTTTCCAGTTCTTGAATCAAGTAATCCTGGTGAGGGTCCCATACACTGGAACCATACTCTAGTTGGGGTCTTACTAGAGACTTATAAGCCCTCTCCTTTACATCCTTACTACAATCCCTAAACACCCTCATAACCATGTGGAGAGATCTGTATCCTTAATTTACAATCCCATGTATGTGATAACCCCAATGAAGATCTTTCCTTATATTAACAACCAGATACTTACAATGATCCCCAAAAGGAACTTCCACCCCATCAATGCAGTAATTAAAACTCAGAGACTTTTCATATTTGTGAAACTCGCAACCTGATTTTTAACCCCGTTTATCATCATACCATTGTCTACTGTCCATCTCACAACATTATCGAGGTCATTTTGCAGTTTATCACAATCTTGTAATTTATTTATTACTCTATAGAGAATAACATCATCCGCAAAAAACCCTTACCTCTGATTCCACTCCTTTACTCAAATCATTTATATAAGAAAACATAAAGGTCCAATAACACTGCCTTGAGGAATTCCCCTCGTAATTATTACAGGGTCAGATAAAGCTTCGCGTACTCTAATTCCCTGAGATCTATTTTCTAGAATATAGCAACCCATTCAGTCACTCTTTTGTCTAGTCCAGTTGCACTCATTTTTGCCAGTAGTCTCCCATGATCCACCCTATCAAATGCTTTAGACAGGTCAGTTGCGATACAGTCCATTTGACTTCCAGAATCCAAGATATCTGCTATATCTTGCTGGAATCCTACAAGTTGAGCTTCAGTGGAATAAACTTTCCTAAGAACCGAATTGCCTTCTATCGAACCAGTTTATTTCGCAAACATGTCTAATGTAATCAGAAAGAATTCCTTCCCAAAGCTTACATGCAATGCATGTCAAACTTACTGGCTTGTAATTTTCAGCTTTATGTCTATCACCGTTTCCTTTATATACAGAGGCTACTGTAGCAACTCTCCATCCATTTGGTGTAGTTCCTTTAACCAAACAATAATCAAATAAGTAGTTCAGATATGGTACTATATCCCAGCCCATTGTCTTTAGTATATCCCCAGAAATCATATCAATTCTAGCTGCTTTTCTAGTTTTCAACTTTTGTATCTTATTGTTATCATTGTTATCATATGTAAATTTTAATACTTCTTTAGCATTAGTCACCTCCTCTATCTGGACATTTTCCTTGTAACCGACAATCTTTACATACTGCTGACTGAATACTTCTGGCTTTTGAAGATCCTTGCATACACACCCCCTTTGTTCATTAATTCTCACTTTATCGGACCCCGTAGAGAAACAGGGCAAAGGTAGGAGACACACAATCTTCCCGAAGTTAGTTTAAGGTCTTTCTGTCGTCACCCTGTTTCTTTTAAGGATGAGTGACTTCAGACAACTTAATCTAAAATATAGCCAATCTGCCTTAGGCAAGCCCTAAAAGCTACGATAACAATACTCTATCCCTTTACTCCTGTGACTTTTACGCATTAATTTATTAAAAATATGAAACTGAATTAAAATTAAACAGTATATTAAAATATTCATGTAATAAAATGTTCAATCGTCAGACTCTGTACTCACACTTAGTACTTACCTGATTACTTACACATACAATAGTTGAAGGGCGCCAGCTACAAATAGATGTAGCGATAATAGAATGAGAGTGTTGAATATCTCTAGGGTGTGAGGTAATAAGCTTACTTTGACAGCATAACATATAGGTTCTGGGAAAAGGAGATCGGCGTTCGGTTTCCCGATTAAAATTTGAGGTAATCTGAGCTACTATAGAAATGTAACAATTACATTTGATACTAAACAAAATATATATTCTTTAAAAATTGACTTTAACGAGTGAGATTTACTGCGATAATACAAAAGATAATATGAAACTCTTACATTATAACTGAAGGAAACTCTAAGCATGAAATTTGAAATCCTCTTGACCGGACATTTAAAAGTTGTGCAAGAAATGTATCCCTCATTGGTTCACTTTACAGTACCTTAAACAGTTTGGGTGTTATTACGACGTATTCCTTTGAATTGTATCAGCTATAGGTACCTCAAGCCTAATTTAGTTTCACAGACGAGATATAGTATGGCTTGAAATTATATTTACACTTCACAATCAACTTTACAAGTAATTCACTGATAACTGTTAGTCTGCATAACGACAACTCAATATTTGGCTGTCACCGAACTGACACAAGAACTCGACCGAACAGATGCACGAAACACACTCCGAACATATAATCCATTTGGTCACTGACGATTACGTATCCATATCACTGTTCCACATTTGTCTCCTTCCAGTTGGAATCCAATTGACTTCATTGTAAGTCTCTCCATTCATCTTATTCCAACCAACTGAACTATCCAACTGACTGTCACTATAGGATACAGCCCATATACATAGCCGTTAGTTGACACATGGTATAACACCCACGTCAGAGCTCAAAATAGATATGATGTCACTCCCACTCAGCTACAAATGTTATAATTTGTGTTGAAATAGCCTCAGGCGAACTTGGAACTCCCCAAATATGATCTCATCCCTAAAAGCATACAATGGCAGAGTGATGACTCGACAGTTACTGTAACAGTATTACACCATATGTTGCAATGTCAAAATGTTTCATAAAACATATCCACATCTGATATTAGGCATTAAGTCTCACTTTACATAATTTTGATACTAATATACACACGCATATATACAGTATATATACACAATAAATGAATTACAATAAAGCAAGCGATAATTAATACATAGCAAAATCAGATTATAGAATTGAATCCAATAATAATAATTACAATAATAGTAATAATAATACAGATATGATGATGATGATGATGATGATGGTACAGATGAATGCTTGTAACGGGATTTGAACCGTTACACTCCTTCATACATTCGAAGTGATTTCTTTGTTAATTAAGGGTCCTTAAATTACATTATTATCAAAATACTCTACAAACTTATTGTTCACCGAGCTCGATAGCTGCAGTCGCTTAAGTGCGGACAATATCCAGTATTCGGGAGATAGTAGGTTCGAACCCCACTGTCGGCAGCCCTGAAAATGGTTTTCCGTGGTTTCCCATTTTCACACTAGGCAAATGCTGGGGCTGTACCTTAATTAAGGCCACGGCCGCTTCCTTCCCACTCCTGTCCCATCGTCGCCGTAAGACCTATCTGTGTCGGTGCGACGTAAAACAACTAGCAAAAAAACGTGTTATTTGACTGAGATGTGTTATTTTGATGCTATTTTTCATTTTCAAATGCAAGTCTAATAATAATAATAATAATAATAATAATAATAATAATAAGAATGACAATGATAATAATAATGATAATAATGATAATTTTTATATCATTTGTTCTATGTCCTACCAGTTACTTTCATGGTTTTCGAAGATGCCGAGGTGCTTGAATTTGGCCTTGCTGGAGTTCTTTTGAGTGTCTGTAAATCTACTGTCACAAGGCTGACATATTTGAGCCGCTTCAAATACAACCTGACCGAGCCGGGATCGAATGCACCAAGGTGGGCTCAGAAGGCCAATGCTTCACTGAGCCACTCAGCCTGGCAGATTGTAAAATAAAGATGTATTGTAGGTCATGAATGAATTAAGAATGAGTGAATAAATACACTGAGAGAGTTGGCTTTGCAGTTTGGGCCACGGGGCTGTATGTGTGCATGTAGGAAATGGTGGGTTTGAACTCCACCATTGCCAGCCCTGAAGATGGCCCTGGAGCTGTACCTTAATTAAGGCCACAGTCGCTTTCTTCCCAATCCAGCTCTTCTCTATCCCATCTTCACAGAAGATCTATCGGACAGTGTGGTGTTGAACCTCAAATGTGGGGGTGTGAGTAAAAAGTCGTGCATACTTGCTCTCAGACGTAAGTTTATGGGGAGTGATAAAAGGAAGGGAACTGTGTTGTCTCTGAGGAAAAGGTGAGGATACTAAATTTACCCACCATTCCTCCTGAGTAGTCTTACTTATAGTGCAAGTAATTTCAAAATATTAGGAATGATTAGAACACTTTAATATCTGCTTTGTACTTTACAAATGATTTAAGTTTCATTAATTACAAGTCAGCACATGGCACTTATCTAGCCTATATTTTTATCTTTTAAATTTACTTCAATTTTGGCTGTTTTATCGATCATGCAGCCACCTTCAATTTTGTATTTTTATTATTATTAATTATGAATTGATTTGATGAATTAAACTTATACATTTAACATACACACACAAACACCTGGCCCCTGAGCCAGAGAAATTAACCAGAGGAAGTTAAAATCTCCGACCCGGCCGGGAATCAAACCCGGGGCGCCCCAAACCGAAGGCCAGTATGCCGACCATTCAGTCAAGGAGCTGGATCACTTATCTACGTATATACAATGTCCAATACAGCAAAGTATCTTTTCCTTTCTTGTTTTAAATCCTTTCCATGATATATTCAAATGTAAGACACCTTCAGTATAAACTGATCACATGCTTCTAATTATTCAACTAATTTTTGATTGCCTGTTTGATAGAATCATTAGCTTATTAAGATGATAAGAGATTGTGATCATGTATAGAGTTCTCTAGGTACATACACAAGTATATGCATAATTTTTCTGTGAGTGGAGGAGTTCTTGATATACCGGTGCCTGTAGTTGGGAGAGAAATTCCTGCTTCTGTCCTTGAAAATCCAAATCTTGTAGGAGTCTGTTGATATATCCTCAGTCTTCTCTGTCAGTGGTGTACAGGAAAATGTTCTCTAAAAATGACTCTGCTAGGAAATCATGGGAGGGTTAATAAGTGAGTGACCTGACCCTGAAGTACTGTAGTTGCTGAGACTTGTTTCCTTACTTTTTACTTGAAAGTTTTTTTTCCCTTTTTCTTTCAGTTAGTAGTAGGCCTAAAATAGTGGGTTTGTTAAAAAGTAACACCATAAGTCTGTAGAATCTTGCTATGTAAACCAACATCACAACGATGTAATTTGTTTTCCTTTAAAAATGAGATTTGGTTAATGTTCTCAGAAGATGAGAATGTGAATAGAAATACTGATTCTGTGATAGTGTTCTTTGTTTATTCAGTGTAGTTAAAAAAAATTAACCTATTTCTCTTTGTTTGTTTTAGCAAGTCACTCTTTATTTGGTGGCATGCCAGGTGGTTTTGGAAACCACATGTCGAGCCATCATTTACCAGGGACATTTGCTATGATGGGTGGACGGGGAGCATCAGGTGGAGGATATGGTCCTCCACACCATCCTCCTACCACGGCCCCTACTGGCTCGTTTGGCAGTTTGGGTACCTTGAGTGTAGCAGCCAGCCAGGCTGCAAGTTTGGGCATTAATCCTGCTGCTAGTGAGTATATACATGTATATATATATATATATATATATATATATATATTTTTGCTGTGGTATTTATATCTGTATATACTTAGCTCATAGGTGGCAAATTTTGTAAATTCTTGGGAAGGGACACTATTCTCATGATCTCATGATAAGAAATATTATTAAATATATGTGGGACATAAAGTACTTACTTATTATAAGTATCTTTCATTAGGAGTTTATAAAGATACAGTATATTATGTTAATAATGCCAAAAAACTTATTGATGTGGCTAAGTCTGACAGAAGAATCAACAGCGACCAAATAGACAACAATAAATTAAAGGAATATAGATACAGAAAGTTGGAAGTCAAGAGAATTGTACGGGAAGAAAAAAGAGAAAAGTTGTAAAGAATTTACAACTAAACTGGAAGAAGACAGTAAACGGAATATGAAAATGATATATGGAATAGTAAAACGTAAAAGATCAGATAAAGAAGCAATTACAGCTCTGGAGACAGCATATGGGAATATAGTTCGCAATATGAAAGATATCACAGATACAATGGGGCAGTATTTTGACAAGCTCCTCAATGGCCCTAAAGAGATCTATGTTGAGGATGTAAGACAGAAAACAATAGAGGAAGATATCCCAATTACATGGACGGAACTAGAGCAAGCTCTCCATGGGATGAGAAGTGGTAAGTCAGCAGGAGCTGATGAAATTACAGCTGACATGATTAAAGCTGCTGGTCTGCCAGGAATACAGTGGCTGTATAGAGTTCTCAGAACAATATGGAAGGATAACGAAATACCTGAAGATTGGACAAAAGGGTTGATAGTTTCTAAGAAAGGAAGTAGAAGGTAATAATAATAATAATAATAATAATAATGTTATTTGTTTTACGTCCCACTAACTACTCTTTTACGGTTTTCGGAGACACCGAGGTGCCGGAATTTAGTCCCGCAGGAGTTCTTTTACATGCCAGTAAATCTATCAACATGAGGCTGACGTATTTGAGCACCTTCAAATAGCACCGGACTGAGCCAGGATTGAACCTGCCAAGTTGGGGTCAGAAGGCCAGCGCCTTAACCGTCTGAGCCACTCAGCCCGGCTGAAGTAGAAGGAAAAGTGAAAATTACAGAGGCATTACCCTCTTATCACACGGCCTTAAAATTATGGAGAAGATCATTGAAGCCAGAGTAAGAGATATACTAGAGCCTATCTTAAAAGAGGAACAACATGGCTTTAGGACTGGAAGAAGCACAACAGATCTGATATTTGCTTTGTGGATGTTGGCAGAGAAACACTGGGAAAGAGGAAAAGACCTAATTATTGTGTTTATGGACCCTGAAAAGGCGTATGATAATGTTCCTAGATCAACTATTTGGAAAAGTCTTAGAAAACTTGGTGTACTGGAGTACCTTATTAAGAAGATCCAAATGCTGTATACTAATTGTAAAAGCTGTGTCAGAATTGGAGATGGTCACTCTGAATGGTTCAATACAACCAAAGGAGTACAACAGGGAAGTGCCTTAACATCTCTTCTACTCATAGCAGTTATGGATACCATTTTAAAGGAACTAAAAGGAAAAGGTAATAAAGATCTTCAGGCTCTGGTGTTTGCAGACGATGTGGCAATATCGGATGAAACAGAGGAGGGAGTGCAAAATAATCTGAATGCATGGTGTAAGAAGTTTGATGATTATGGAATGAAATTGAACCCATCAAAAACAGTAGCATTGAAAATCAGCAGATATAATACAGAATGCAACATAAAAATACAGGACCACCAAGTTGAAGTGGTACACAAATTCAGTTATTTAGGAAGCGTAATGGCTAGTAATAACAGAGCTGAGATATAGAAATAACAAACAGAGTAACGAAAGGCTCTAACTTTAACAGTATCGTTAGACACCTGCTATGGGATGAGAAGGTTCCACAAAGAACAAAAATGACCCTGTACAAGTCATATTTCATTCCCATCCTTACATATTCTCTGGAAACCTGCACACTAACATCAAAGGGTTGTAGTAGGATTCAAGCCTGTGAAATTAAATTTCTTAGAACTGCCCTCCAAAAGACCCGACTTGATCATGTGAAAAATGATGAGATCCGATCTAACCTAGGTCTAAATGAATCGATAGAGGAAAGACTTAGGTCATCTAGACTTAAATGGTTTGGGCATGTTAAGCGAATGAATAGCACAAGGTTACCATGTGCTTATTTGGAAAAGAGAATAACAGGTAGAAAACCAGCTGGAAGACCAAGAAGAAGATGGATGGACCAACTGAGGGAAGATGTGGAGAGAAGAGGATGGAATTGGGAATCTGTCTTGGACAACGAAATGTTTTTGTATAGGCAACTTTGGAAGACGCTTGTTTTCAAACACCCTACCCGGCTCGCTGGAAGGGCAAACCGATGATGATGATGATGATGATGATGATGATGATGGTCATGATGGTATATTATGTTCTAGACACACTTTTTTTTGTATAGTTGAAGTTGGGAACAGACATTTATTTCCTCCAGGATATAGTAAAGGTGTTGTGGCATACTGAACTCTGGTCATTGAACTTGTTGGCAATTTGGTTTACGTTAGCGAAAGTATTTCTCTCTTGGTGAACAAGAAGCACAGCTGGATTATGGAGATGATTTTGACTTTTTACTTGTCGATTGTAGAAATATTTTTAGATGGCCATAGTAAAGAAGGGTTGTTCTGCTGTATGGATGAGCAAAGGAATTGCAAGTACTTATTTTACCAATGTAGACTGCTGAATTCATCATCAAAGGTTCAAGATAGCAACATTGTTTTTTGGAATTTTGGAAAAAAATATCATTAATATTATCCACTTGGACATTGTGAACAGCATACATGACCTGCAGCTTGTATTATTGTTAAACAAAACTGTCTTAGTGCCTTTTTGATATTGTCATCCGTCCATAACAACAATGTTCAATGATAGAACCAAGTCTATAATAAATTATCACTTGATATAACACATTCTTTACTCGTAGAGTAGCTTTAAGTATTTATCTAAACAAATGTATTTAAAATATATAGACAGTTTTTCCTCGTGATTGAGTTTCTTTGATTGGGATTATACCCCTTAGCAACAAGTTCCTTGGGGGTATGCACCCTTTTGCCCCCATGTAGGCAGTGCCTATGACTTTGCACTTTTCTCATTGTGCATTTATATGTTCCTGTGTTCAGGTGCTGCATGGTGGACAATGGCATCACATCTGGCTGCTCAGGACTACCTGGCCAGGCTTCAAGCCTCAGCTGCTGCTAGTGGAATGTCTTTTGGGGGATTGCCTGGTGCCGAGAGTCTGGTCCCAGGTTATCCAATGATGCCACATAGTCAACCTCATGGTAAGACCTGCTTCTGTGGTTAATACTTGTTTTTCTTCCCTTTCTTTCTTCAGTCAGATTAGTGCATTAATATTTTTTATTTTCTTAGTTATTTTATTGTTCAGAAACACTGTGTATAGGTTTGAATATGACAAAATATATGAAAAATAAGGAACTGTTTTCTCTAATAACTATCTGCTTTCAGGTATATTTCTGTGCACTAATAATCTGTTATCAGATATAATTCTGTAGTCATCCAACCACTAACGTTTACATGCAGTGTCATGTGTAGTAAATTTTAAATCCTTTACTGCAGAATATTTACAAAATGTTCTGTTGCTTTAATGATAAGAGATTAAAAATAAATAAGCTGGGCTGAGTGCCTCAGACGGTTGAGGCACTGGCCTTCTGGCCCCAACTTGGCAGGTTCGATCCTGGCTCAGTCCGGTGGTATTTGAAGGTGTTCAATTACATCAGCCCCGTGTTAGTAGATTTATTGGCACGTGAAAGAATTCCTGCAGGACTAAATTCCGGCACTTTGGCATCTCCGAAAACCGTAAAAGTAGTTAGTGGGACGTAAAGCCAATAATATTATTATTTAAAATAAATAATGGTGGCTTTTTTTTCTTCACTTCATTAATTTGTTTCTGAATCTTAGCACTAGTAATTGGGAGGAAAAGTTAAATGAATTCAATTTCATCAAATATATAGAAAGATAGAAGTATAAATAGGAATACGTGATAGAATAATCACACTGACAGGCCAGTGTGGGAAGAGAGAGGAGGAGTTAAGAGGAGTTCATAAGGACAAGTATGAAAATGTAAAAAGATCTCCATATCTTCATACACTGCCACCATTAGACAGATGATGAGCTCTGTCCTCATCACACCCAGTTCATCTACCATTTACATCCAGGAACAATTTGAAGTTACAATATTACTCTGGGATAATTCTCACCATCAATTTAAGAATTCCCACATTTATTGGTAATATGAACATTTATAGACATGATATGGGCTTTTGGGCTTGTGCTGTGGCAAGAATATTTAAAATGATGATCACTGTAAACCTCAAAGGTATCATTGAACTTACATGTTTTGATGTCAGTAATACAATATACAGTGAAACATGTCTGAAGTGCTCCCGTAGTTTATGTCGGTTGTGCAGTTTTCTGTTTAGTTGAAGTTCTATAAAATAGTTGCATTATTTTGATATTTGCTAGTGTGATCTTAGTGAGAACAGTCTTCACTTTCTTCACCTTCCTGAAGCATAAAGTATAATTTGAGGAGTTAAAAGTAAAGGAGTTGTCAGATAATACAAGTAGGATGGCATCTCTGAAATTTGAGGAGTACCTTCGAAATTTCTTTCCAGCTGAAACTTTTTTGTTCCACTTCCTTATCGTAGTACAACATTTTTAGTCGTCAGTGTTACACATGAATAGTCGTAATTATTTCTTGAGGAAGACCTGCAGGCAAAAATAATACAAATGGGGTATTTTTATTTAACATTTCAATTTGTGTATTTCACTGTATCTTTATATATCTATCTTGTATTCACGGTCGTCACTTTTTCATGGACCGAGTTCGATAGCTGCAGTCGCTTAAGTGCGGCCAGTATCCAGTATTCGGGAGATAGTGGGTTCGAGCCCCACTGTCAGCAGCCCTGAAGATGGTTTTCCGTGGTTTTCCATTTTCACACCACGTAAATGCTGGGGCTGTACCTTAATGAAGGCCACGGCCGCTTCCTTCCCACTCCCAGCCCTTTCCTGTCCCATCGTCGCCATAAGACATGTCTGTGTCAGTTCGACGTAAAGCCAATAGGAAAAAAAAAAAAAACTTTCTCTTGGTTTTGTGTACATTTACAAAGGAATATGATACTCAAGATAGCTTTTTTTAGGTCGCATAAACAGAGGTTTCACTGCATTTTGTTTTGTAGTTCAGATAAAAGATTTCGCTCTTTAAAGCCACGGCAGGTACCTATCGGCAGATTTTAAAAGTGAATAAAAGTCAATCTTTTATGAAACTGTTTGCTGGGGCTGTTGATTGTCTTAATCAGTTATCTGGTTTTATTACAAAGGAACAGTTTGAGATGGACTAGACTGATTGCAAAGAAACTCAGTTGCATGATCAATTAAGACATCATAAACTTAGTGGTAAGTCATTCTACCACAAAATAATATTTACTTGCATTAAAAAACAAAAAGAGTAATTTGTTGCCACAGTTTTAAATGGAATGCGATGTATCGAAGGCATCAATTGCCATGAAACTTGGAAGCATGATCAATTAAGACATCACAACATTGCAACAAGCCTACCATTGTTACATAGCATACAGCACGACAAAATTGAGTGATTCTGAACAGGAATCCAGCCATTGCCTTGTTTGTGCTCCTAAAATATTATATTAATAGCATGCTTATTTATTTATTGGTGACCAAGATTTCATAATTATAAACAATGTAGAAGGTTTTAAAACCCTAATATTTTGATATATTCATATAATTTACATGTTAGTAAAATAGATGTGTAGAGTGTGAAATTCTGTTCATGTTATCAAAATCCACGTATGGTATAGGGTTTTTAATGTAACCTCAAAGTAGAACTATCAGTATATTTCCTCAGAGCATATGCAAGGTCATTTTATGTGATCATCAACTAAATGCTCCAAACCACCCTGCTATTTTTCAGCAGTTAATCACAACATTACCATTTATTTTATTGACAAAGCAATTGATACCATTAAATTCAGGAAATTATGTTATTTGATCATTCTCTCAAGTTTAATTGAAATCAGTCTGGTGCAACTTGGATAGTTCGCTCGTGAGATATATTGTCATGCAGTTAGAATGTTGACCAGGATTTGCATTATCAAGTTAGGTTTTCAGTTATTAGGTTGTGTAGTGTGTACATACTAGGGGGATGTCAAGTACAGAGCAAAACTGGCCAGCTGGATACAGGTGGGACTTGAACCCATAATAACTGCTGGCAGTAGTGCCAGAGATGGAGCCCAGATCCTACAACAGAGCAAAAATTCAAACGGAAGAGTATTGGATGTGAAAAAACGATGGCTGTGGGTTTGGGTCCAACTGATGTCTGACTGACAATTTTTGCAGGGTTCATAAGACAAATTTGGTATGCCTTATTTATATTCTAGACATTGTAATGATGCATAATTTGATTTTTATATATATATATATATATATTAATATATAGGCCTATATATATTAATTCAGTGTTTCCTGTACTTTATTTTTGAAGAAAGGTTTTATGTTTCAAGTTAAAGTTATTATTTGTGTTTGGTTGCTGTTAATTTTCAGTGTCAAGCAATAAATCTAGTAGTAGTAATAAGATGTCTTCGAGCTCCAAGGCGCCAGTGGTAACGACAACAAGTGTGATGCCGACAACCCCGCTGTCTGCTAGCATGCCCACACCATCTGGCACAGGCCACCATCGTGACCGTGACCGTGAACGAGAAAGAGAACAACGTGATCGTGAGAGGGAAAGAGATAGAGAACAGAGGGAGCGGGAAAGAGAGAGGGCTGCTACACCTGTAGTGTCGAATGCGCCTCCAGCTCATGCTACTCAGAGCATTATAAGGTAAAGTAAAAGCAGTGTGTTATGAACATAATCTTTGTAGTATTCTGTTTTAATAATATTTTCAAGTGTCCATCGTCTATGTTAAATACTGTAGAAATCTTCTACAGTAACATCTGTCCTCAGTGGAAAGCCAAGGGACCGGAATTTTTTCCGCTCTATGCAGGATTCCAATTCATAAAGGTGGTTAAAAAAAATAAAAATCATAAGTATATACCTTCATTGGATAATTTAGCGGTAGATTTATATGATTTTGTGTGGTAGTAGATACAATTATGACACTAATCATACATTCACTAGTTCACAGTGGCATATACTGAGGGTTTTATTATTTATAAGTTTCATATTCCGTATTGATTGGATTCAATGTAATAGACAAGAAAAATGTTCCACCGATCAATACATTTATTGTGAATGAATTATTGCACTAGTACCGGTTTCGACCTATCTTGGCCATCATCAGCTAGCACACAAATTTACAGACATAGGACAAAATTACAAAGATGTTACGTAAGAGCATCCGGATGTCTAATGAAAAATGGAAGTAAAATATATTGCAGTATGTTGCGTTAAAATATCTCTGATTAAAAGTGGTGATGGTTAGAATAAACTAAAACCTATTGATTGAGCATGGACATGAGTACATAAACACATTAAAATATATATGCCACATCATAAGACACTAAAAAATGTAGCACATTAAACACATTAAAACATGGTATATTTTAAAAACGTCTATTAAAATTTGAGTTCATGTTGCGTTGCATTCATTCTTCAATCCTTTTGTAGTTCTTGTGTTGATTAAGTTGAATATCGAGAATGTTCTATGGCTGATATACTTTGTATTGGTATGTTATAAGAACTCTTGTCATTAAAATTTAAAAATTGAGTACTGTGCAATTCAACTGTTGATGTAGTCAGGTAAGATTTATATATACAGCAAGATAGGGTTTAATTTTAGAGCAGTTGGTGGTGACACTTCTCTCGTCTATGCACGTTATATGGTTGTTATTGTTGTTGCTGTGGAGGTTGTGTACCTCAAATGAGAGCGATAGAAAATTAAAGCACATTATAATGTAAGCATCTGACACATTGTTCCATTTACCAAACTTGTAAGCGATGAGAAAAAAGTCGCACGTATTTCTGAGAGCAAGGCTTTGGAGACTGATATTGCAGTCCAAGTGCTGTGTCCCTCTCTTCTCGCCACACCTCACGTGGCATGCTGCTGAATGTTAGATGGGTCCGGTGGTGATCACCACTGCTAACTAACAACCATGCGTTAGTCATCGTATACACTTTTCTCACCTCCTACTTCTGACTTAATTATATAGATAAGAGTGCTGGTATTTCACTCCTGTTTACTTCTACATCCTTGTAGAAAGACACTGCAGGCTCCTGTTATAGGAGTGATATAGTTTTTTTAATGGGTAGATCTGCTAAAATGAAATGCAATCTGTCAGGTTTAGTGTTCTCTTGTTGGTTGGAATAGAACCCGTGATCATGGGTCAGACACCATCACTGTACTCTCGAGGAAACTCATAAACCAATGAACAACAGGTACGACCGCTGGTAATGCTGTAAAATTCAAAATTTTACTTTAATAATAATAATAATAATAATAATAGTCTAATAATAATAATAGTCTAATAATAATAATAGTCTAATAATAATAATAATAATAATAAAACATCTGCATTGACTTGGTGGTGACCTAATGAGGATAGAATGAATGGTGAAGACATTGTAACGACCCAGTCCCCAAGCCTGGGGAATTAAGAGTACGAGGGGGTTGATTCTGAGAACTTCCTTTTGCTTTCAATTTCACAACAATTAGGCCACCCATCACATGCTGCAACGGGAGGTTAACTTCATGAACACTGCAATGAATTGCGAATTTATACCAGCCACAAATTAAGAATGTGTCAGTTTTAACCATATCTTCATGTGCCGTCCTGACAATGTCCAACAGCATTTCAGCATGATTTTAACAAGCACTACGGAAACATTTCATTTCATTTATTTACGTTGGTTGATGTGGAAACACAGTCTAGCAGTTCTGCGTCAGCTGATGGTTATTTACACTGGCGTCCAGTGGTTTGCATACTACTAACACCACTCAAGTAGATTTGGTGATTGATGGTCTGACTACGAATCAGCATTTACCAGTTCCCGTTTTGCAATTGAAATTGTAATGATCAGCAGTGATGGAACTAACAATTCTATGAATATTAATGCAAGAAAGAGTCTGGATGATGAGCATACTCCAGAATTTAGAGCGTAATTTATTTTTCAAATTTTACACATGGTTCATCCCAGATTTTAATGTCAATTCTGTGTTTGTACATTTGTTTTTATGTCAGTTGTGTGTTTGTACATTTTAGTTATTAGATGTATTACATTAAGGCTGAAGATGGCCAGCCTAGTTTAGTAATGTAATTCAGTAATATTGCATATTATAGTATTGAAAAAGGTGGACCATTACGACATTAATTTAATAATAATTATTGTGAACTGAATCGGGGCCATCGGACCAAAGACAAGCATTCTATCCATTTAGCCACAAACCTTTGGCTACCATCTCCCCTGATCAGGTATTGCTTATTGACAATAGCAGAGGCCAGGGCAGTAGCTTATGAAACAGCCTTGACAACAGAGCAGGCTACACCATTGGCTATTGTTTGCAGCTAAACCAACTAAACCAACTGTCGAATAACCTAAGTCTAGTGGTAGCCAACGTCTTTATCCCAGCATATGCCACTGCTAGTTGATCAGTACTGATACAAATACCTGATCTTGCATAGAACTTCTGCATGGTGCACAGTAGTACAGTACATACACTTATTTAATACACATTTAAGTTACATGGTTTATAGAAATAATAGTAGTATTGTACAGTACTGTCATTAACTTCTTCCAGTAATCCAGAATTATATGCTGGGCACAGCTATCCCTGGTAGCACGGTTCTCAATTGAAATGCGGGCATAGGAAATAATGTCGAACAATTCAACGTCATTTTTTGCTAGCGAAAAAGACTAAATGTTCCTTGCAGCTGATAGGGCATCTCTGTAGGACTTCACTTTCCATGAACAATTTTCTTCATTGTCTTCGTTCTTGTCGTCATTTGCCATTAATTTCTGTTTTCTTTTCTTGGAGGTGATGGGTGACGAACTCTTTGATGTTTCCTAATGCCACCTTGGTCTCAACTTCTAGATCAGTGGTCACGTAATCTTCTGCACAGACATTACCATAATTACACTGTTTGAGAGTTTGTTGTAGCATATTAGTATTTTACTTTGTTATGGTTCCTTCGCCGGGGTGTGAGACAAACTTGGCTTTGTGAAAGCATTGATGTACAGTATTTAGCGATACTTTTTTCACTGCCTCTGCGATCCAAATTACAGCATCGAGCACAGAGACAGACTTAGTCGGTTTGGTGGCAGAGGCTGCTGATTCCAAGTAATGATGCCATTATCAGTTTTCTGTAATTAATTTCAAAACAATTAATGATGTCATGGTCCATTGGCTGAGTTACACTAGAAGTATTCGGAGGGAATCATGTGAGCTTAATGTTAGACAGCTGGATTGCATGTACTGTAGTATTGTCAAGAAACAGAATGGCGTTCCTGTGTTGTTGCTTCATTCTCGACTTCAGTGACACCAACCATTCTTCCATGAGGTGTGACATCATCCACGTCTTATTGGATCCCCAATCGATAGGTAGACTCTTTAAATCAATGTTTTTTGAAGCATCTGGGTTTTTCTGCTCCTATAACTAATGGCTTTTCAAGTTCCCGAGAAAGAAAAACCACATAAAAAACTGTCAATCTCTCTTTGGAGAGTTTCCCTCCTCTACGTTTTTTGCTAGGTAGTGCTCAGAAAAATAGTCCAGTTTCATCACTATTAGATGTGTTCTGGAGTTCAAAGCCTTTCCTTAGAGAGCCAATTTTTGAAGTCCAATCTGCCAATATTTCCACAGCTACGCTTCCAGCCTCTCCATGGACCTCCTTCATCACTATCTGATGTTGCCTTTTAAAACATTGCAACCACCCATTGGAAGCGGTAAAATGTTCGTTTCCGAGTTTTTCTGCAACGGAAGGGGGGTGAAAAAGGAGTTGAATTACTGTACTCTTATGGGTATACTTACAGTATATCACAAAAAATGATGATGTTACAGACATGAAAATTAGTATTTGGAATCTCTTTGAAAATGAAGAAACATGCATTAAAAATTTTTCAATTTTTATTTATTTATTTATTTATTTATTTATTTATTTATTTATTTTTTTTGGAAAATCGACCTAAGGGGTGTGGGGTTGAAGATAAGTAAATAAGGAGTTGAAATATGTTTATGAGAATTCTTTATCTTAAAAAGTAAAACTGTGACAGATGTGAAAGTTGGTATTTTGAATTTCCTTTCAAAATAAAGAACACCAATTTTTGTTTTTGGAAAGTCCACTTAAGGCAGGAGAGGGGTGGCAAGAAGAAGAAGAAGAAGAAGAAGAAGAAGAAGAAGAAGAAGAAGAAGAATTCTTACGAGCATACATTTATCTAAAATCCTGGAGGTGTTACAAACGTACAGACATGAAAACTGGCATTTGGAATCTCCTTTAAAAGTAATGAAACACGTATTTTTTTGGTTTTCGGAAAATCCAGGTAAGGGACTGAAAAGAATTGGAAAAGCGGGTGAATTTTTAAAATGAATACTGGTATATCTACATTACATGCCAAAAACTTAACATGTTAGAGACAAGAAACTTGGTATTTGGAAAGTCCTTTAAAAATACAGGAACCTGTACGTTTTTGTTTTCAGAGACAACAGTTAACAGGGGTTGAAAAGAAGTGAAAAGTAGATGAATTATTTTTTATGCGGATACTTATATCTTAAAAACTGGAGATGTCACAGACGTGATAATTGGTATTTGGAATCTCCCCTAAAAATAAAGAAACATGTATTTCACTTGAAGACATTTCTGCAGACTACAAAATACTCTATCAGGTACTCGATTCAACGTAAGAGATTGTCCACTTATTTATCACACTTGTCCATCCCACTTCTGACACCAGTTGTTACGTGTTGGTGGGGTAAATAAATTAGTACAGAACCTGGTAGCATCGTATTTCTAAGATTTATTAGCTGAGTATTAAACTACACAGTGCTACACACAACTTCCGTTCATAACGCACACTTACACAGTTCGCGCGGGTCCCACGTTGCACGACTACATGTTCTCTCCTTCGCCGTCAGTCCACACTGTAGCACGCTAGTCCGACAATCACGGCAGTTCACACACTTCACAGCACTGTCAGTCGCTCATGACTGAACGACACCAACTGCTACCCAGGCAAGTCACTCCTTGCTTATATATCTGCGCTGGTCCTTCCAGAACAGTCCGGATGCTGGATGTGACCAGAAACCTCACGAGATGGAAGACTCCAGATTAATTGTCTGGTAATTTCCATAGTCCCATGCCTCGCTACCATGGACAGAAGCGAGAGGGGTCCTGTCAAGCACTTAAGTCTTGCTGCTCGTGATTGGCGCGTTTGAAGCGTAAGGGGGTGGGCCGTTACGGTGACGTCCCCACTCATAACAAGTTGGCATGGTGGATGCCATAACCATTACAGTATTCATAAACCTAGATTTCCTTTCTCCAAAGGTTTCTTTGATTTTCCTGTATGCAGCATCTACCTTTCCTAGGACTATACAACCTTCAACATCCGTGCACTTCTCCTGTAGCCATCCTTCCTTAGCTATCTTGCACTTTCTATCCACTTCGTTCTTTAATCGCCTGTATTCTTTTCTGTTCTCTTCATTTCTTGCATTCTTGTATTTTTGCCGTACATCAATCAGGTGTAGTATCTCCTGAGTTATCCACTGATTCTTAGTTGATCTTTTCTTCCTTCCTAACATTTTTTTCAGCAGCCCTACTGGCCTCGTTTTTCATGACTATCCATTCTTCCTCTATTGTGTTTTCTTCAGCCTTTTCATTTAGTCCTTGTGGAACATGTTCCTTGAAACAATCCCTCACACACATTTCGTTCAACTTCTCTTGATCCCATCTGCTTGCATTCCTTCCTTTCTTCAATTTCTTCAACTTCAGATGACATTTCAGAGTCCACGTCTGCTCCTGGGAAAGTTTTGCAATCCAACACCTGGTTTCTGAATTTCTGCCTAATCATAATGAAGTCTATTTGATACCTTCCAGTGTCCCCAGGTCTCATCCATGTATACAGCTGTTGCTTGTGGTATTAGCGAGGACTAAATTATAATTAGTGCAGAAGTCAACCAGCCAACTTTCTCTTTCATTCCTTTGTCCCAATTTTCCTACTTTATTACCTTCTCTTCCTTGGCCTACCACTGCATTCCAGTCTCCCATCACAATTAGATTCTCGTCACCTTTTACGTATTATATTCAATTTTCTATCTCTTCATATATTCTGTGGATTTCATCATCTGCTGAACTAGTAGGCATATAGACCTGCACTATTGTGGTGAGCATTGGTTTGGTGTCTATCTTGATAACAACAGTCATAATCTGGCAAAAAAGTGCAATTTATATACAAAATATGTAGGACAATAAATTTCTTTTTTTGCTATAGGCTTTACGTCGCACCGACACAGATAGGTCTTATGGCGCCGATGGGATAGGAAAGGCCTAGGAGTTGGAAGGAAGCGGCCGTGGCCTTAATTAAGGTACAGCCCCAGCATTTGCCTGGTGTGAAAATGGGAAACCACAGAAAACCATTTTCAGGGCTGCCGATAGTGGGATTCGAACCTACTATCTCCCGGATGCAAGCTCACAGCCGCGCGCCTCTATGCGCACGGCCAACTCGCCCGGTGGACAATAAATTAGAACCATGTGACAAATATATATTAGATCATGCAATCAACTAGATATATAAACATCTGCACTAGCTATCTCTTAAATGAAATTTAAAAAACAGCAATCCTTTATATTTAGGATAAAACCATTAACAGATATAAAAATTAGGACATGTTTCACTCATACTTTGTGAGCATCATCAGCCAGAATAACCTAATTCAAGGTAGGTCAGGGCCCTGATCCCCGTACATATAACGTAAAAACGTCTAATAATACGATAAAATTAATTACAACAATTTAAAAATGATCAGTAAGAATATAATACGTCTATTAAAACATTTAGTGACCATTAAAATAGCTTGAAGTGTAGGTGAATGATAAGAAATGTTATTGGTACGTTGCTGTGAATGATTATTCGTACGGAACGATGAATGTAATCCTCACATTATAGCATTAAACTGTTTATAGTTGTGAACACTTTTACAACATAAGAGTGAACTATTGTGGACTGCTAACTTGTTACAGATGTCTTAAGATCACATGTGTTGGTTGAAAAACGAATTGTATGGATGGATAAAACATCGCCTGGTTAGCATGAAACAGCTTTAAGAGACTCTCCTAGTGTTATATTTCATCGTAGTGTTATTCAATATATACTGTCATTGATCTTCAAACAGGGGGCTAAAAGATCTCATACATGAAAAATATGAAACAGGTGAGTCCTGAAAAAAGAAAAGAGAATATGTAAGTATCAGTTGCTGGGATTTAAAATATGTCCTGTTGTGGGGAAATACTGAAAAAAGGCAGTTACCCTTGTGTTGGTTGAGGAGTAAATGGTCCCTTAGTTGTGTACGGAGGTCTGATGGTCACTAACTTGTTGCTCCGTGTGTTGTACGAATGTGATCGTAGAGGTGGGGAAGATGGCGGAAGGGAAAAGGAGGGAGGGCGCTGTGCAAGTTGTGAGCTGAGAGAGGGGATGCAGTGCGAGGGGGCGGAGTAGGTGCAGCTCCTGTTGCTACCGGTGGATTAAAAGCATGTTTATAGTGGAAGATTTTCATGAAATTGTTGGCACTGATACTGAAATTAGCGATCAGATTGTGGATTTGCTCACAACTTGCAATGTAACTTTGACTTATCGATAAAAAGACTGTCAAGAATTTTCCAAATCCTAAAGATCAACTGAAGATTGAAGTTTATAAATTGTTTTACTGAAGTCACCAGGAGAACAAGACACAATGAACACCATTTCCAAGGCATATGATAAGGCGGTCATGGATTATGGGAAGTGAAGTACTTAGTACTGCAAGCAGTTCTATATTGAATTCTCAGGAAAAAGCCCAGACTAGTACTAGAAGTTTAATAAGCAATGGTGTGAAACACCGGTCATATACAGGTCACAACAAAGATCTCATTCACTCAATCTATGGTTCTACAGCCATTGAAGAGCATTGGTCTCATAAATGACTGAGTTGTTAGCCCTGCACCCAACACCTAACTTGGACTATTTATTCTGGATCATCACCTTTGACCTGTCCAGCATGGGAGGCCCTACCAGTAGCTGCATACCCTCAGGATCATTAGACCATGCAGTGCCACTATAGTCGTGGCTACCAAATAAGGCGGGTCAGAGAAATTACGCTGTTGCCAAGGTTATGTAGTACCTGGTGAAGAAATTTTGTAGGGTGAAGCAGTTTGTTCTCTCCTACGCTCCTGATGTTGCCTTCTACAATGTTGAAAAACAAGTTATACTACAAGCTTCAGGAGAGACTGCTCATTTCAGTGGTATAACTATTTTCCACATAAACCGATTAAAATAAGTTTGTTTCTTCAGCCAATAAAATGTTGTCTGCAGGAAGAATTGTAGAAAATTGTCTAACTTAAGTTTTTAATCTGGAAAAGTGTTTCCATGGTCTTTTAGATTTCCTGGAAAATGGCCCAGAAAGTGGCCATATAAATGTCTCTGAGGTTGTTCGGGTTGCAGGTGCCAGCGTAAGGCACAGGACATGTTAAATACTTTCAGATTATACATTGATCTGTTTCAGTTTTATTAAAATATTTTTATTTGTTTATAGTTTACAACATAACTGTAAATACTTGAATACTGTATATATTGGACTGCGTACGTAATATAGATAAGAGAACTAAAAGAATATGTGGACCTTGTGTGGACCTGCTTCAACTAGACAGCATTGCACGGTCAGCGTTGCCAATCCGTGCTCAGAGGTAAGCGACTCTCGACCATTTTTAATTGTGCAATTGTCAATACGGAAATGAAGATTATAGATTACGATCTCGACCATCTGTCGCTTCGCCCCTTCCCATATCTGACAACAGCAGAGTTTTTCTCACCCGCCTAATTCAGTGCCCGCAGGTTTAATAGTGCAGCTAGTACCATGACTGTGCACTGGGAGATATGAGGATTGGGGTTCAAGTCTTGGGCACCCATAAATAAACATAAACGAATCATGCAATCCCTACAACTGCAACTGCAAATAGGTAAGGGGTTTATAAAAATATGCACAAGAAAAATAATAAACTGCTGTCTCTCTCTAATGAAATTAAAAAGAACACAGGCTTCTTAGGTAACTCAGACATACCGTTAAAAAGACTTTCGACAATTTTCCAAATACCTATGATCTCTTCCAGAGAAACCCATTTGTTCAAGACAATCCCGTATGAATATTGACTGTTCCATACCAATCTTTTCTTGCTGTGTGGATTAAAAGAAAAGAAATTGTGATACTTCTCCTACAGAACAATGAATTAGCAGAAGCAGCCATCAATAAAACATGAGTATCAGAAAGTGTATATAGCTGTCCAGTTCAAATGGATAAGTAGGTGTTTGAATAACACTCTTGAAATATGGAGAAACATGAACTTTCTTTGAAGTTATAAAAGTTAAAGTTTGGTTCTGATATTTGAAGTTTTTCTGAGGTGCAAGCTGCTGAAATCTTATTGGATCTGTCGGTATGAGTTTAGCATTCAAATCAGTACTTTTACAGAAAAAAGTGTGTTTGGATCAGCAGTATTGATGAGCTTGCGCCTGGGTGGGGAAAATCTTTGAAGTTCTGGATAACTAACTAGTCAAGTATTTCAGTTTGATAGGAAGGCATTCCAAAATATCCAGAGGAGAAAGAGTTGATTGTGCTAAAAAATCACTCTGGGATCAAAAGAATCCCATCTGTTATAATTTACTACCTCACTGGTACCTCTTTTTTGTGGAGTACATACTATGGCTACGAAACACCTCGGTCAATTTTTTTTATCCCATACGTTGTTTTTGTATCTGATGAAAATGGAATACAGGCCATAGAAATGAAATTCTGGTTTGTATTGTACTGAAGATGGCAGAAGGGAGTGATGAAAATGAAGACATATGTGACCCGTTGCGTGGAAAGGGACCCAAAGTCAGCAATGGGAATTTTACAGCAGGGCTGAATGAAAGTGTCTGGGGTGTAAGATTTGCATTTCTGTGTGTGTAAGAATTGCATTTCTGTGTTTTAACTTCTTGCGCTACCTATTGGTTTTCGTAATAAACTAAGTTACACAGCAGTTAAAGCCTTCACCACTTGTTGTCATAAAGACATTGTACAGTTGGTAAAAAATGTTACTGAACAGTTTTCTTAATAGCAACAGTCAATAATTATTATATCTTTTAAAGTATCACACCTAGAAGCATGAACTCGTTTTCAAAATGCTCAGTATTTTGTGCATATTTTAAACGACAAAATCTCAGAAATGATGATTAAATGGATAAATAAGAATGAATGCCACAATATTTAAAATTTAAATTTCACATCTAATGTTATATAGTACATTATGGTACTGTTGATTAAATATATTACCAGCAGTTTCCCGCTGGCTACGCTCGCAGTGTACAAAGTATGGTGTTGTTCATTACTATCCTCACGGATGTATTTGCAAAGTTTCGAGTTAATGAAATAAAGCACATGATCTGCAGTGGTAATAGAATGTAATATTATGTCAACAAAACACTTGAAAATACATCACACAAAGAAATTGTATTAAACGTTCCTTGGAACAACACTACGCGCCGAACTGTTAAAAGGTCCTTCAAAGATCTTCGTCATGGAGACAAATATACTCATAACTTTTCTCAGAATCTACCAATTTAAGTAGTTATTAGCTCAAAAGAAAGAGCTTGATCCACTGAGTGTTTTTAGACCAAAACAAACTGCGTACCTCAGTTAGAACGAAAGATATAATGGCTTCAATGAGAAAAAAATGTTGAAGAAATGAGACGTCAGATTGGATGTGCACTCATAACTTTCCTCAGAATCAACCTATTTGAATAGTTAAGAGATGAAATAAAAGAGCTTAATTCACTGAGTGTTCATAGGCCAAAACTAACTCCGTACTTCAATTAGAACCAAAGATATGATTGCTTCCAAGATACAAAACATTGAAAAAATCAAATAATTTGAGGAAGGCGGTAGTTAAATGATTTATACTACCTGATGACAAATCTGTGCATGAATACCTTTCAGTTAAAAAAAAGAGTGAAGGAAATCGACCAGATAGAATGGCCGGACTGACTGTCTTTTCATAGATTTTTTTAATACACTGACTGACAGAGCAAATGCAACACCAAGGAGGAGTGGTTCGAAAGGGATGAAAGTTGGGGAAAAAACAGAGTCGGCACGGAAGAATAATTGATGTTTATTTCAAACCGATATGCAGGTTACACAATGCGCATGGCATCGACTCAGTAGGATGTAGGACCACCGCAAGCGGCGATGCACGCAGAAACACGTCGAGGTTACAGAGTCAATAAGAGTGCGGATGGTGTCCTGAGGGATGGTTCTCCATTCTCTGTCAACCATTTGCCACAGTTGGTCGTCCGTATGAGGCTGGGGCAGAGTTTGCAAACGGCGTCCAATGAGATCCCACACGTGTTCGATTGGTGAGAGATCCGGAGAGTACGCTGGCCACGGAAGCATCTGTACACCTCGTAGAGCCTGTTGGGAGATGCGAGCAGTGTGTGGGCGGGCATTATCCTGCTGAAACAGAGCATTGGGCAGCCCCTGAAGGTACGGGAGTGCCACCGGCCGCAGCACATGCTGCACGTAGCGGTGGGCATTTAACGTGCCTTGAATACGCACTAGAGGTGACGTGGAATCATACGCAATAGCGCCCCAAACCATGATGCCGCGTTGTCTAGCGGTAGGGCGCTCCACAGTTACTGCCGGATTTGACCTTTCTCCACGCCGACGCCACGCTCGTCTGCGGTGAATATCACTGACAGAACAGAAGCGTGACTCATCGGAGAACACGACGTTCCGCCATTCCCTCATCCAAGTCGCTCTAGCCCGGCACCATGCCAGGCGTGCACGTCTATGCTGTGGAGTCAATGGTAGTCTTCTGAGCGGACGCCGGGAGTGCAGGCCTCCATCAACCAATCAACGGGAAATTGTTCTGGTCGATATTGGAACAGCCAGGGTGTCTTGCACATGCTGAAGAATGGCGGTTGACGTGGCGTGCGGGGCTGCCACCGCTTGGCGGCGGATGCGCTGATCCTCGCGTGCTGACGTCACTCGGGCTGCGCCTGGACCCCTCGCACGTGCCACATGTCCCTGCGCCAACCATCTTCGCCACAGGCGCTGCACCGTGGACACATCCCTATGGGTATCGGCTGCGATTTGACGAAGCGACCAACCTGCCCTTCTCAGCCCGATCACCATACCCCTCGTAAAGTCGCCTGTCTGCTGGAAATGCCTCCGTTGACGGCGGCCTGGCATTCTTAGCTATACACGTGTCCTGTGGCACACGACAACACGTTCTACAATGACTGTCGGCTGAGAAATCACGGTACGAAGTGGGCCATTCGCCACCGCCGTGTCCCATTTATCGTTCGCTACGTGCGCAGCACAGTGGCGCATTTCACATCATGAGCATACCTCAGTGACGTCAGTCTACCCTGCAATTGGCATAAAGTTCTGACCACTCGTTCTTGTTGTTGCATTTGCTCTGTCAGTCAGTGTATATAGATATCATACTGGGTGAATTGCTATCTTTTGCTGTTAACTACAAGAAATATGACTTCCAAACCAGTACATATTTACAGTAATTAGATAGACATTGAAGCCAGATAAATTGTAACAGATATTTCCCATTGTGAAAAATCAAATTAATTTTGAGATTTATACTTCCAATTCACTCTTTTGTTTGAATTATTTCTTGTTGACCTCCCAAAATGTTTAAAGAGTTTCCTTTCCCATTGTTGCCTTACCTCATACTCTGAAACAATAATTTATGAATCCCTCCCCTCCCACCCATTATTTTTCCTAACTAATCATATCTGCTAGTGATCTTTCTTTTTCTGTCCAGTGCTGCTGCTAGGGAAGGAAGGTAGGTGATCTTAAAATGTATATTGTTCATTATATCTGAGAAACTATACACTCTAGTAGCAGTATCAGTTATTGTCCTTATATTAAATATTCTTTCATTTTGGTTTGACTGAAGTAGATCGCATTTAACGAAAGAATTTGTTGTATCTGTCCATTCACATTTGCCTCCAGGATGGCAGTGTGGTAGACTTTGATGCAAAATATAAAAAAATGAGAAAAATCTCTAGTGAATAGCTCAGAGCTTTGGTTTTTATCCCATGTGCTGGCTTTAAATGGAACTATGTATTTGGTGACATCACAACCAGGTGCCCAATCCATGAGAAAACAACAGACCAACTCTAGCCTAAAGATATTTGATCCAGCAATTTGTGTACTTCTCTTAGCTTTGTCCAGTGATATACAACTGAACCCAGAACCCTGGCATGACATCAGTATGAATTTCTTCTACCAAAATGTGGGGAGCATATGTATAATTCTTTGACAGACTTTAACCTCGCTTTCAGTGATGCCAGAAAAGATTATATTTGTGTAGTTGAAAGTTGGTTAAATTTTGGTAAAAATGAACTGTTGTTTACTGAGTACAGTGTGTTTTATCAAAACAGAAATCAGGTCCATAATAGTAAAGTGAAAGGAGGAGGGATTATGGTTGTTGTGAAATCTGCCTTTGGGCCAGTTTTCCGGCCAGAGTTAGCGGGGGACTGGAAGTATCTTGTGGTCAAGACCAGGAAGGGCTGTGTTTGTAGCGTGCTGCTACCTGTCACCAGACAAAGCGACTGCTGGGTTGAGTAATTTACAACCAACACTGGCAGACGTCACAGCTGTATCAAACCCACAGGATATTCTTGTAGTTTGCAGAGACTTTAACATCAGGCAGTTGGCTTGGAATCCTGGTCATGTTATAAAACAAGGATGTGCGGAAGTCTTCTTACTTCTTGAAATAGTCAGTGAATTTGGACTCAAGCAAATGTGTCGCTTCCCAACAAGAAAGGAGAACTTCTAGGAAACTGAGACACATCAATAACTTCTTATATGAAGTCACAGGATGGAAATAAGCACACCTTCCAGCCTGATAGGTTCAACAGAATATGTCTACTAGCATAAAACCATTAAGGTAAAAGTAAAGTAAACTCGTGTCCTCATCCTGAGTTGGTGCAGCTATTTTCAGACACACCCCCATTGGAGGTGAGCTGCATGTGCCATTTCAACCACATACCAGCCCTCCTGTCATTCTTAAATTTCTGGCAGTGCCAGGAATCAAACCCAGGCCCCAAGCAAGGCAGCTAATAACACTAACCGTTACGCTACGGTGGCGAACACCATTAAGGTGAATAAGTTCCACCTCTCTCTTATCCAACGAATGTTCATTAACACACCTTATATGAAAAATCCCTTAAGAATGCATTTAGTTCTAAGAGTTTTATTTCTTAAGCTACAGATATTAAAATAAAACATGCTTAAACTTGTAGTTCTTTCCCTGTGATTAAATTTGTTTCAGTGGTGGTGGTGGTGGTGGTGGTAGTAGTGGTGGTAGTCTCATCACCACAGTCACCTTTTCAGTCATTATTGCTGCCTGTATAATTGAGTTATTCTTATTATTATTATTGTTACCATTTGGTGGATCAGCAGAGGTGAAAGAAGGTGCCGGGGTGAATGGGTCTAACTACCAAATCAAAGTTAATTTAAAACTGTAACAAGGTTATATTTTTCTCTCTCTCTTAAAACAAAAAACAAAAAACAAAGCAAGTAACAAGGTAAAAGAAAACGAGTCTAGGAAAGACAAGATTGGTGGTATAAACAGAACTTGGGCTTCAAGCCCTCACTTTACACTTCCTGAGCTACACGCTCAACCTAATAACTTTACTTAAGGGCAGAAATCCTGTAATGCCTGGAGCACATGCTCCCAAAATATCAATGTCAAGCTTCCCAGAGGCACCTTTACAACACTTGAAAAGAGCTGACACGCTCTCAGTTTTTCAAGCCTCTTAAAGGCAATACCAGACTTTACAATTAATTGCCATCAAGGCACAACTTACAAAAATGACATGGGGGTATCTTGTACCCAACCTACTGGGCCTTAGCAGAAAAAGAACAGGTTAAGTAAATGGCCCGAAATACCAAAATGAATGGAGGCGTGTACTTGCACTCCTAAATACATATTCTAAAACCTAAAAGGTACTAGGCAAATGACACAGGCTATTCCCAAACTATGGAGGCGACTCATATAAGAATAATTTAAGACATTAATGAAAAGGAAAAGACCAGTTACAAACGTAGTCACCTCAAACCAATGTGAAGGGGAGCTCGAGAGGGTACAGCACTCTCTATCCCCGATTTACAGTTAAAGGTATTTATATAAGCCGGCAGAAAATTACATTACAGAAAAGTAGGTTACATCGTTAAAGTTTCGGCCCTATCCCTCGGGTTAAACTGCGGAGCTAGCAAGAAATAAAGATGTTAAACGGCCATTACCTTTCTGAAGACCTGCTGCCTGATGAAAGAGGCACCTCTTGCCTCCTGCTTCACATACACACACTTAGTTAGATGTTGATCAAGTGGCCAAGAGAGGTGAAAATCCGCAGTTTATAAACCCTCGGGGAAGGTTCGAGACCTTTCCTGAATAATTAAGCCACACCCTCTCAATTTTATTGGTTACCATAAAGTTACACAATAAATCGGAGAAGAAACCAGTGATAGGCTGAAAATTAATTACAGAAATTAGGGATTGGCTAAATTCAAAACTGGTGGAAAGAAAAGATAAATATTGCCAACCCAAAGATGAATGAACAGAATTTAGTAAAGAAAAAAACTTATGAATACAAATTTTCTTCATAAAAAGGTTCTTTCACTTTGCACCAGGGTGCATGATCATAGTTTTTGTAGTGACATCTATGAGAGAATGTCCACACGTCTTGATCAATGGAAAACAAAACAAGTTGAAATTCACACAGTACTGGCAACTTCATAATCACAAAATTACGGCAGTGACCTCTTCTGAGGAAAAGTTTAAGTAGGTCAAGTTCCAAGTTCCAAGTTCAGTGTTTCTCCTGTAGAGGAGTTCTAATTGGTGCAAGATTTAAATGTGTGGCGTAGAGGTGTACCACCCGGTACAATTATGTTTGCTCAATCCTTGTCCCGTTTTCGGTACGAGGTGAGTTGAATCTGTCGTGGTTTTTTATGACCGAATGCCCTTCCGGACACCAACCTCATCAGAGGAGTTAATGAGTTGAAATGAATGACTCGATATATGATAGTAGAAAGAGAGAGGGTGAAATCTGGTGCCAGCATATAGCCTTCTCCTGTCGAATAGAATCAAGGGGTCTGCTCAAGGCTTAACATTGCCATCCGACAGATGAATCACCATCAACAGCGTCACATGCCCTCACTCCACATGAAGACCGCGGAGAGGCTTGGAATTTAATCCAAGCTTTTGGCACGCTATCTAGTGATTAGAAAGTGTATACCACCACCTCCCCATCCCAGGCAAACATTCTGATGGTGAGATTGTTTTTCGACCAACGGGACTCGAACTGGTTAACCACAGTATCAGACCATTTAGACTTCAATGCCTTAATGATCGTGGCCACCAGGTGGGCTATATTATTATTATTATTATTATTATTATTATTATTATTATTATTATTGTTATTATTATTATTATTGTTATTATTATTATTATTATTGTTATTGTTGTTGTTGTTATTGTTATGGGGATACCGTGATGCACAGAGGTGAAAGAAGGTGCGGGCATGAATGTCTCTTTATGACAATCAAAGATTACTTAAAACTTCTAAAGTTAGTTATAGTTCCTTTTTCTCTGCTACTTTTTTTTTTGTTTGTTTCTTTCCAAAAGTTAGACTTTACGCTTTGAGAGACTAAAACACATAAGCATTTTGGTGATTCAGAGAAAAAGGCATTTAAACATCTTAACACTCATATAAAGCATGCTATTTGTAGTAATACCACCTATCGCTAGAGCGCAGAATATTATCACTATCACTTCTATCTCTTTGCTGGTGAAAAGATACATCCTTCCGGAGTTACATCCTGCACTTAACTCATTTTTTTTAAAATGTCACTTATACCGTTATGGTTTTCATCCATTCAGATTGGGTAACAAATTTTATAAAATTGATTAAGTATTGATTAACATTTTTGAGCTTGAAGCTGTCTAATTATACACTCTCAAGAGCACTATAGCTCCTCAAAAAAACCAGTCAAGGAGATGGATCTCCCAATTCTTTTTACACCAAAGTAAGAGCTTCCTTACTCTACAAGTTTGTATAGGAGACTACTCTCCACATCTTATAAAATTACAGCCTTCCAAAGGCACCATTCAACATTAATAAACAGAGAGTCTTTGCTCTATCAAATTTACATTTTCAAGGAGGTCCAGGCCTATCTAAAGCACAAAATATATTTTACAAAACCAAACAGTATTGACTGTCTTAAAGCCCAACCGACAACTTTCTTTAACAAAAAAAGATTTAAGTTTAGCAGGGGTACTAAGTACCCATTCTACCAGGCCTTTGTGTAAAACAATAGGTTAAAGTTAATGGCCGAAAAACCAAAGTAGTGGGGAGTCGAACTTGCACTCCTAGAAAATTGCAATTAGAAGCTTAAAACACTATTTGGGCCTATGGCCCGAAGTTGCAGAGGCTAATTAAATGCTACTGAGGTGACTAGATGGAGGAAATTTAAGTTACAAAAATATGAAACAGTTACAAAGTCATAGTCACCTCAAAATCAAGTTGAGAGGGAATACGAGAGGGTATCACACTCTCTATTCCCTAATTTCAGTTAAGTTCTTTTCGGCTTGTTTGAAATTTACCTTAGAGGTAGAAATTTACATTTTTGGAAATTTAAGGTTAGGTTATTAAAGATTAGAAACCTTCCCCTCGAGCTAGCTTTTAGAGGCTATCACTTAGTTATATAATGGCTGCCATTACCTTAGGCTGATGAAATACTCTATGATGGGTGAGACACCTCCGCCTCCTCTATTAACACACACTCAGTAGACTGGACGATCAATAAGACAACCTGGTCGAAAAATGTGCCAGCTTTTATACCTGAGAGGAAGGTCCAGAGAGCTCTGGGCTAAAGCCCGACACACCCCCAATTTTCATTGGGTAATTAAATAGCTACAAGACATATTTTAATGGTTAAAAAAATAAATAAAAAATTTCTATTGGCCAGCATCCAAAGTTGGCGGGAAGAGATAGAAGTGTTACAAACTTTTACACACCCAAAACAAGGAATAAACAACTCAGTTTAGTAAACTTTAAAATAACAAATCCCTTTGCAATCTTAATAATCCCTCTTCACACCAGAGGGCATGACATGTGTTTTAGTAGAGACATTGTAGAGAAAAGTCCAAACTTCTTGCAATAGTTGTTGCAAACTTCATATATCAGATGGCATTCTTCAAGACGCTTCATTTGAATGAACAGGGCTGGTGTACCTCCAGGTATCATCATCATCATCATCATCATCATCATCATCATCTACTGGTCCACTTATCCTGAGAGTTGTCTCAGCATTTGGGGTTGTGTTTGTCTTAACTTGCCCACCGTTCTTCTTCCTTACTAGTTTCCTGTTGTGAAGGCTGTCCATTACTCTGTTTAACTGGCTGCTGAAATGTGAAACTCCCTTTTGGTAGAAATGCAGGCCATCTCTTCCAATATCCCTATGTCCTATCAATGAATAGAAGTACATCTCCTCACAAATCCAGTCAAGGCATGCACTAATCGCATTAATGTATCTATAGTCAACATCACGTCTATATATCACTCCACTTATGCACACGTTCGGCCCTACGAATTTATCCTTTACTTTCCGTACAAGCTGTTTCATGTCTTCCATTATGTGTGATGATGTAGGAGAGCTGTTAATATTATTTGTACCTGCAAGGATCACTACAATATCTGGTTTTTTTTTTTTTTTTTTTTACATCATCAAGTTTCCAAAGGAGTAGATTAACCTGGATCCCTAGATAACAGTACACCATTGAATTCATATTCCTACTCGCATTCCTTACCATAGCATCTACAAGTAAAACCTGAGTTTTATGCTTAACCTCCTTTGGTTTACTTTGTTTACTAGAAATATCTTCCGTACATTCAACTAGAATATTTTCTTCTGAATTTGCAAGACATTCAAAAGGATTTACTGTTGTAACTTACATCATGTATTTTCATTGGGGCTGCTTTCACTTTCAGGACTGGCTGAACTAACCTGTATTCTTTTTTCTCCTCTTTTACGATCAGTTCTCTCAATCCACAAGAAAACAGATTTCTTCCCGTGCTTTTTCTAAGTCTCTTCTTAATACTCTAATAATTTCCTCTTAGTAGCAAGCTTCGACTTGATTTGGTGAACTATAGTACCACACACTTTTCTCCGGCTGCTACTACTACACAGTCAACTTCATGGTCCACCATCTTACTACAGGAAGTAACTGGCAAAACTGATTTTGTTAACCTGTTGTTGGGTTCTACACTCGCCTTTGGACAGATTGACACAGTTGATCCACCAGTGCTATGTCTGTCTACAGAAAACTTCAAGCAAGATACCAATCTGCCATATATTAACTGTAACACCTCACTTATCATTCTCAATTTGATTTTATTTTGGTGTAAATAAATATCACACGAGAGATGCTCACTTCCATGCATAAAACCACTTTATTGTTGCTACGTCTATTCATTAACAATGCATACTTATACCTGTACACAATTATACCAACACTACAACTATTAAGGGAAACACACTGAAGCAATTTACTGTTGATTCTGTCAAGTACAGATATCAACAAGTTTCCACACTGGTTATTCACTTCGTCACACAGTCGATTTTGACAGTACAGATATCAAGTCTATACACTGATTATTCACTTCAAGGCAAGACTGACTACGCTCTCAATGAAGTTGATTCTGACAAATTCAGATATCAACCAAATCCTTAGCTTACTGTAACACTCACTCCAACCCATACTTTACATTCTCTTACTCACTGTCTCTCTTTTGCCTCTCGGCCTGCCGGCTCGACATATATACTGTTCGACAAACAGTCTACAAATATTGACTTCTGGAAATGTTCTTGCAACACTTTAAATGGAATACATCCAAACATACAAGGAACAGTCGATTGACTGGTCTCTTGATTGGAGTATTTCAAACTCGAATGTTCGATTACAGTTTACAAACACACACATGGAGAAGTCTACAAAATTCTTAATGTTTCTACATGTACCTGGATAATAAAATATTACAGTAAGTTTCCAGAAACCTCCATATGTATCAGAATGATAATGAATTATACCCAATATACGAATATTACAGAGTTTTCTACAGTTTTTAACTACACAGATTTTGAGGTTAGACGTATTCACAATACATATTTGATGTTGAACAAATGTACAATACTTATTTACAGGGTATAGTCATACTTAGCATTTAATAAAAGATAATTCAAATATATTAAACATAATATTAAGGTTTTACAAGAGTTAGATTATGTGTAGGATGGCGTACATATGGCACACTGAAATAATCTCCAGAAATAATAACCGAACAAAACTATAATTACGATTTAAAATTCAACACTTGAACATAAAAACATGAAACAAATCAGACATGCAAACTCGTAAGCACTAAATTTTATTTTCTTAAGAAACAAAGTAGAGTGGACGATAATCATTTTCCCATCAAACACAAGTACTCTCATAATTTTTCCATTCTTTCTGATATTTTTATTTGTAAATATCTCTGGACCCTGATTATCTTTAACCGAAATGAATAGACACTAAGAAACTACATGATTTGCTTTATCAAGCACATTTATAACGTAAAAATCAGAAAAACTGAACCTTCATCATTATTCCCCTATTGTCTTCATTTTTATATGACGTTTTAAGTTCATTTACTGGAGACTGTTAGATAGCTCAAATATTCTTGGGGGTTTTAATTTTTTGTAAAAGACCTCAGGTTTTTTATTTTATAGGTTAAAATTCATTTGATTCTGGAGGATGTATGGTCATTTCAGTGGATCTCTCAGATGTCAGATATCACATCACTTGGAGCTTTTGATTTCAATATTCAATTCACCCACCTGTTTTAAATTTTATGCAGATATGGGGATCAAATTTTTCAATTACCAGAAGAAATCTAAAGGTAAATATTATTCTTTGGTCAGTTTTTCTTCTACTTCATTAATATCATTATGATTAAGAAATGTACTTGAGCCTTTAAAATAATATAATCTTTTAATACCTAAATAATTCTGTTAATACAAACATTTTTCATGCCATGCTTGAAGTCTGCCCAACATTTTCATCTCATTTCTGTTCTCATATCAGATATTGTTTTGAAGATTTCATAATATGCAATGATCTTAAATCTGTTCCAGTGATCCAGCTAGTATTCTTGGTGGTGTTCGCTTACCCCCTGATACAGAAATCATCAAGTATACATCGTCCATTGTTGGCCCAAAAGTTCCTGGTACAACAAACCGTGGACGTAAGAAAACTATCTCTCTTGATCCTCCGTCTGTGAGTGTAGTACCTGCACACTCTTCCACTGGGCTGCTAATTGAACGTGGAGGGGGTACTCCAAGGCGCCATCCACGACAAAGGACCATGGTAGGTGATCAGTTTGGCTATGCCAAGCAAGTCATCGTATTATAATGCTTCTGTCTCAAACATTGTGAAGCTACTTTGTTGACTGATGATGAGCTACACATTCTCTCTTGCATACAATTGCAGGCAAAGAAAAAAGTACTCATCTCACTGCAGTGATGGGGATATTTGGTTGTTTAACATGGACTTTCCATCCCTCCTCTCCTTCCCCTCTGTGCCTTGGAGAGCATTTGTCCAGGGTGTGGAACATGCTGCGAGGGAAAGTCAATAAGTATCAAGCAATTTTGCTCTAATTGTCTGTAGGTTGGCTCTATAGCGTTGTGTGCTCACCAGCCGCTAGAAGGCGCTGTTTGTCTACGTCTGTGCTAGGATTCAGTGTTATCAGATTAGTACAGCTTGCGCTGTTGCGATATAAAGATGTAAAGACTAGCGAAGAAACCAGGTATGCCATAGAGAAAGATGGCTGTGCCACTCTCTGTTTCCACCAAGGAAGAACAGCAGAACCATGGCTAATGTGCATGTGGTTTGCCACACCATCAACAGTCATTTGTCTGTTATTCAGGATCATATCACAGACTTGTTCAGTATTGACATCAGTTACGGCTGCAGATGGACGCCCAGATCTTTCCTCATCCTTCACGCTCGTGCGACCCCCTTTGAACTCTTCAGTCCACTGGTAAATACTTCGCTGTGGCATAACATTGTCCCCATATTGTTCTGAAAGTCTTCTATGAATTTCCGCTCCTGGTACACCCTCATACCACAAAAAACAGATTACGGAATGCTTTTCTTCCTTGGTGCAAACAGAGAGATCATCAGAGAAAAACGACGATTCCGCTCTGAAGCAGGTACAAGCCTTACTGCAGCTTCGATGACATCACACAAATTTGTGAATAGTCACGTCCGTAAGACCTGCTCAATGGAAACACGTCAAAGTATTGTGGTACATCTGTGTTCCGTAGTTAAGAAATGTCGCCTCCGTAGCGTAGGCCTACTGCAGCTCTGTTGATGTACAAATAGGTGAATTGTTTCGTGTCCGACCTGCGCAATTAAAGCACGCATCAGTCATGCTATATGTCTGTATTTTACTTTTATTTTTTTTTGTAATTAAGAATGCCCGCCAGCATAATGGTTAGCACTACATGATGCCATTCTCGGGGGCCTGAGTTTGATTCCCGGCACTGTACTGCCAGAGATATAAGAATGGCAGGAAGGTTGATATGCGGTACAAATGGTACATGCAGCTCCTCTCCATTGGGGGCTGCACCATCTCGGGATGAGGAAACAAGTTTTAATTTAGTTTAGAAATATTCACAGTTGTTGCTATTAATATAGCAGGCGATATCATTAACAAAGTGATTGTTTAATATCTCGTAACTCGGGCCAATATAGCCTACGTAATATTTTGAGAAAGTGGGTTTAAAACGCGATAAAAGCAATCCAATCATAACGATTGTTTTACTCCTGAGCGTACCTAAATAATAATAATAATAACAATAATAATAATGTTACCGTGGTTTAGTGGATCGGCAGAGGTGAAAGAAGGTGCCGGGGTGAATGGGTCTAACTACAAGGCCGAGATATGAATTGAAATTGCATTAAAGGTTATATTTTCGAAAATAGCAAAACTTAACAATTTTCACATAGAATGTCAAAATTTAACAAATAACAAGAAGTCAAATAACCGACAACCAGGTACAAGACCAGGAAAGCCAAGATTTAGAGACAAATTAACAATCTGGGCTTCAAGCCCCAATTTTTACAATTTCTGAGCTCTCAGTTCACAACCACATATTTACCAAAGGGCAGAAAACCCCTCCATATGTGGAGTACTTATTCCCAACTTTGAATATCAAGCCTCTCTGAGGCACGTTTACCTCAAATAAAAGAGCTGACCCGCTCTCAATTTTCTGAGCCTATTAAAGGCCATAACAGACTTTACTATTAACTGCCCTCGAGGCACAACATACAAGGAAACAGGGGTATCTTGTACCCAACTTACTGGGCCTTAGCAGAAAAGAACAGGTTAAGTAAGTGGCCCAAAACACAAAGATGAATGGAGGCGTGTACTTGCACTACTACATGAAACTTCTTAAAACATAAGAGGCACTAGGCCGATGAAACAGGGGCTATTCCCAAACTATGGAGGTGACTTGTATAAGAAAAATTTTAAGGTATTACAGAAGGGAAGAAAACCATTTACCAAACGTAGTCACCTCAAATCAATATGAAGCGGAGCTCGAGAGGGTAAAGCACTCTCTATTCCCGAATTGCAGTTACAGATTTTAGTGAAGTTTTTTACATCAAACGGCAAAGAAAAATTACATGTTGGAAAGATAGTTTACATTGTAAAGGGGATTCAGATCTTTCCCGAGGAAACTGCTGAGCTAGTAAGAAATAAAGATGTTAAATGGCCATTACCTTATTGAAGAGCTGCTGCCTGCTGAAAGAGGCGCTTCCCGCCTCCTGCTACATGTCCATACACTAGGTTAGAAGTTGATGAAGTGGCCCAGAGACAAGAAAATCAGCAGTTTTTATACCCTCGGTGAAGATTTGAGACCTTTCATGAATAATTAAGACACACCCACAGGCGTTCATTGGCTACAGTACACAGTTACACACATTATGCCATTTCTCATATATACAACACGTGCCTCACAAGTGGCCTCTTCCCAAAAATGTGGAAAAATGCCATTATAAATCCTATTCCCAAAACTTCCTCACCTGTACTTATAACAGATTATCGACCTGTTTGCATACTTTCATCTCTCTCCAAGCCTCTTGAACGCATAATACACGTGCAATTAACAGACTATTTAAATAAATACAAACTACTTGACCCTTTACAATCAGGTTTCAAAAAGGGACACAGTACGGCCACTGCCCTGCTGAAAGTTACAGACGACATGAGACGTGCTATAGACGAAAGGCAGGTGACGTTACTTACACTTCTTGATTTTAGCAGCGCTTTTGACACAGTAAATATAGACGTACTGGTTGCTAAATTGAAATCACTTCACCTTGGACGGACAGCTCTAGAATTCTTTCTCTCATATCTTACGGAAAGAAAACAACGCGTAATTCTTCAGAATAGGTCATCCGAATGGGTAATGAAATATTCAGGAGTACCACAAGGCTCTGTACTTGGACCACTTCTCTTCGTTATCTACTTGTATATTAACGATATATTGACACGGCTAAGACACTGTAAATACCACTTGTATGCTGACGATCTACAGATCTCTTATCCAAAATTTCAGACATCAATCAAGCAATAGGTTATATGAACTCTGACTTACATAATATCTGTACATACGCTCATGAAAACTGTATTTTAATTAATCCATCAAAATCTAAAGCTATTATTGTTGGGCAGACGAAACAAATCAGTGCGGCAAAAAACAAAAACATTCCTCCACTAACTTTATCTGGTAAAATTATTCCGTACGAAAACTCGGTAAGAAATCTTGGTGTAATTATAAACGAGAATCTTAACTGGGGAGAGCACATTACGAATATCTGTAGAAAAGTGTACGTGTCCCTTCACCCACTAAAATATCATCAAAATATGCTGCCACTAAACATGAGAATTAGGCTTATAAATACTCTTATCCTCCCTATATTTTTCTACTGTGACGTAGTACTAATTGATGCCACGAGAGAACAACTAAACCGATTACAACGTGCTATGAACTCTTGTATTAGCTTTATCTTTTCCTTACGCTATGATGTTCATGTTACCCCTTATTATCGAAAACTTTCCCTTCTAAAATTTGAACAATATAGAAACCTTCACGTGGCAGTATTAATCTTTCGAGTATTAAGAGAATATCCCATACTACTTATCTTCACAACTCAATTTCCTATCCTCTTTCCACCAGCATAACACACGCTCCGGCAGTACACTTGCTATCCCTCTCAGCAGGTCAGCAGCATTTAGCCGTTCCTGTGTTGCAAATGGAGCTAGAATATGGAATTCTCTCCCCCAGAACATTAGAGCCATAAGTTCCTTAAATTCCTTGAAGTTGTCTTGCCGTGCGCATCTCCTCGATGTGTGCCGCCAGGCTGAATGAATCTGATAGAGTGAATGTGTGTATGAATGTACGTTTACTGTGCTTATGGTATATTGTGTCATTCAACTTTTAATCTGTAACGATAGTTTTAAGACATGACTAAGAATATTTATAGAGTTTGTTATTTTGTTTCATACTTTGTTTCTAGTTTGTAATGGTAGTTTTAAGATAAAATTATGAATATTGTTCTCAGATGTACATTGTTAATGAAGTGTGGTTAAGTGTAAGAGAGGACCACGAGTCTTAACTTCGCCACTACAAATAAAGGCAAATATAATATAATAATATAATATAAAAAATCGAAGAAGAAAGACACGATTGGACAAAAATTAATTACAGAAATAATTGATTGGCTAACTTCAAAACTGGCAGAAACAAAAGATTAATATTGCCAACCCACAAATGAAAGAATGAAATTTAGTAATAAGAAAACTTATGAGTACAAAATATCTTCAAGAAAGTTCCCTCACTTTGCACCAGAGTGCATGATCATAGTTTTTTTTTGGTAGAGACATCTATGAGACAATGTCCAAACTTCTTGATCAATGGAAAACCAAACAAGTTGAAATCCACACAGTATTGACAACTTCGTAATCCCAAAATTTACGGTAGTGACATCTTCTGAGAAACGAGTTGATTCAGTTTTTGAAGTTCAGAGTTTCTCCTGTAGAGGAGGATTTATTGGTGCAAGATTTAAAACGGCGGCGTAGGGGTGTACCACCCGCTACAGACCCCCCCCCCCCCCCCGGTGTCCTTCCAAGGGGCGACACAGAAGTAGTTTTTTTTTGTTTTACCAAAAATTAATCATCAATTGAAGGAAATTTCTACTTTCTTGCAAATAGATTGGTGGAAGAACTTGGAAGAAACATTAATAGTTGAAGAGGAATTTGCCAAGTCTATTAACATTGATTGGTAGAAGAATTTTGACGAGAAAAAATAATTTCAAAGTCTTTTGTGTGTGCGTGTGTGTGTGTGCGTGCGTGCGTGCGTGTGTGGTTTTTTTTTTTTTTAGAATGTCTTTGTTGCTGTAGAATGCCAACTACATGCTGAAAATTTTGACGGCAAGACCAGCTGCCGCTGCTGATGTCCAGTCGAGGTTCCCCGGACCCCTCAAGTACCCTGAGATACCTCTCTCCCGCTACTATGAGAGGGGTAGTCATGGTGAAGGACGCCGCAGATGCGAAGTTTATTTACAGTCCCCAGATAAGCTGGCGTTTGGTGCGCCGCACATTAGCCTTTGCCGGGAGATGGACTCCGGCGCGCTGTACGCAGGAAGACATCACGGGAGTGGAGTGGGCCCTTCACCACTTCGGTGGCTGTACTGCGACGAATGGCTGCGGGCCACTGAAACAGTCAGATCTCGGCGGCAGAATTTGTTGGTGACATTTTTTCTTAGGGTACGATCTTTTTGGTGAGGCTGATGGGCCAGCGGCGTGGAAAATTATAGCCACTGGTATGGTTTAGCAGGAGACGGGAGCTTGGTAATGGACGCAAGGGAAAGGACAGCAGAATAACCAGAGGGGAAGATCGTACATCAAATACCTATTTCTATAACAATTAAAATAAATTGGGGCAGAAGGTCTCTAAAACAAAATATAATTTTCACACTATTGCACAACGTAGATGGCTAAGTTAACAATGACATTACACAGGTTTCACCTGAGACAGGTGAACCCTGAAGATCCTCTGGATTGCTCACTAATAATGTCACAGGAGTTAGGAAATCTAAACTGATGCATGGCCCTTGAAATCTGGGGGCAAGCTTGGCCGCGGGAACAAAGTTCTTAACCATGACTTGATCTCCTACTTTTAAATTGGTGGGCCTCCGTCCACGATCATATCTTTCCCTAACCTTTTCATGAGAAACTTTAAGATTGGCCTTAGCCTTCTTCCAAAGATCTCTAATATTACCAGGATCTATTGTCTCAGGTAGAATATCACTAAGAGACCAAAGGTTAGAGAGCGGCGTGGTAGGTACGAACTTAAACAACAAAGCTGGAGTGAACTTATGTGATTCATGAACCGCCGAATTCAAAGCGAAGGCCAACTAATGCAGGGAAGTATCCCACCTAGAATGATCATCATGATGATAGGCAATTAGAGCCGACCTCAGATTACGATTGACCCGTTCAGCCAGAGATGGTTGAGGATAGTACGCAGAAGTAGTTACATGAGAGATGGAAAGATCAAAACAGAATTTACTGAAGAGATTGGAGGTGAAAGCTTTAGCATTGTCAGAAACAATATATTGGCACGGACCGAAAGAAGCAAAGATTGAATTTAGACAAGTAATGGTGGACTGAGCGGTAGCCAGCTTAGTTGGAAATAACCAGGAAAATCTTGTGAAACCATCTACACACACAAGGATGAATTTGTCGGCGTTCCCCTTTGATTGGGGGAAGGGCCCTACGTAGCCAATATAGAGGCATTCCATGGGGCACGGCGCTTGATGAGAAGACAATAGCCCTAGCTTAGTGGACATGATAGGTTTACTAAGCCAACAAGATTTACAGGCTTTTACCAATTCACTGATTTCACTGCCCATACCTTTCCAAATGAACATTTCTCGGATCTTTTCCCAGGTTTTGAAGATGCCTAAATGTCTCCCTAATGGGGTCTCATGGTAGTACTTGAAGATCATGGGTACAAGAACAGCTGGAACCACAACTTTCATCTTCTGATCATGCCTCGACGGGCAACATAAAACACCATTCCTAAACACATAAGGGACGACATGTTCCCCAGAAGAAAGGGTTTCCATAATAGGGGCCAGCGTCGGATCTTCATGTTGATATTTTTCAATATCCCTAAACAACATGGGAGCATCAGTTAGAATGGCATTTACACCAGGAGGTATGGACTCGGGAAGTGAAGAACTATCTTCCTGTTCGGAGGTCTCTGAGTCAGTAGAAAACGTACAGCTTAGTCCGTCCGCCACAACATTTTCAGCCCCTTTTATATGCCTAACATCAAACTGGAAGGCCGAAATTCTGATGGCCCAGCGGGCTATACGACCAGTACGACGCGGCCTAACTAAGACCCAACTTAAGGCTTGGTTATCAGTTTCCAAGTCGAACTTGACGTGTTCCAGATAGAGGCGGAACTTCTCTAGTGCAAATAAGACTGCCAGACCTTCAAGTTCATAGATGGAATACTTGGCTTCTTGAGCCGATAGAGTCCTAGTTGCATAGGCGATGGGTTGCCTCCCTAGTTCAGTCTCTTGAAGTAGGACTGCAGCCACCGCCGCCGCGTCGGTTTGGACGATGAATTTCTTCGAGAAATCAGGCATAGCAAGGACAGGGGCATTACAAAGAGCTAATTTGAGGTCTTCGAAAGCGGCTTGGTGAGAAGGTCTCCACTCGAATTTGACGCCTTTCCTATGAAGTAAGTTCAAGGGCGCCGCTCTATTAGCAAAGTTAGCAATAAATTTCCTGAAGAAATTCACCATGCCAATGAACCTGGCAATACCTTTGATGTCCTTAGGAGGTTTGAAATCTCAGATGGCCTGGGTTCTAGAATGGTCCACTGCGACACCATCGGGCGATACAATATGCCCTAGAAATTACATGGAAGGCTTAGCGAAAGCAACCTTAGACAACTTCACAGTTAACCCTGCCTTACGAAGGCGATTAAGGACCTCCTTCAGATGATCTAGATGTTCTTCAAAGGTCTCAGAAAATACGACGACATCTTCAAGATAATGGTATAAGTACTCGAATTTGATGTCCGAGAAGACCCTATCTAGCAGTCTCGTAAGCACAGCTGCTCCCTTGGGGAGCCCGAGAGGCACGCGGTTGTACTCATACAAGTTCCAATCCGTGGCAAAAGCTGTAAGATGTTTGGATTCTTCGGTTAGTGGGATCTGATTATACACCTGATTAAGGTCTAAGATGGTGAAGAACTTAGCTTTTCGAAACCATGAAAAACAAGAGCGAAGGTCGGGAAGGGGCACAGATTGTAACACCACCTTCCAATTTAAAGCCCTATAGTCAATCACAGGCCTGAAGCCACCTTGGGGTTTCGAGACTAAGAAAATAGGCGATGAATATGCCGACTTAGAGGGCCGAATTATAGCATCTTTCAGCATCTGATCTATGATCTGCTTCAGAGCCTTCATTTTAGGTGGAGATAGCCTATATGGTGGAAAACGGACAGGAATCGAATCTGTGACCTCAATTTTGTATTCAATAAGGTCAGTAACACCAAGAGTATCGGAGAAAACCTCTGGAAACGACTGACACAACTTACGAATACTATCAGCCTGCTCCTCAGGTAGATGTCTAAGGTCTAACAACATCTCATCCTGGGTAGGCGAAACAGATGAACATGACACAGAATTACATTTTAAGAAGGGGATTTTGAAATTACCAGCAAATTTGAAAGTGCACGACTTGCTCAGAATGTCGAGCACAAGACCAGTGTGAGACATGAAGTCTGCTCCTGATATAATGGGGCAAGACAAATGCTTAGCCACAAACAATTTAACTTTCCAAGTAAATTTCGAAATGCAAATTTTGGCATATAATAAACCTAAAATTTCTAATGGAGAAAGGTTGGCCGAAATGCATTGAACCGAAGACGAACAATAATCAGAAAATTTACAGACAGATTTTAATTTGGAATACCATTCGGCCGAAATAATGGAACACACACTCCCAGAGTCTAATAAAGCAGTAACGGGTTCATTATTCAGCTCAATTTTGAGAAACGGTACACGTGTGGGGGTATTCGCCGCAATCCTAAGACATTGTTTGGGACCTTTGAATGATAAATTAGAAGAGCCCTGACTTTTCCCTGAGTTTTCGTTGGATTTAACAGGGGCTGAGCCTGAAGAAGGTGGATTTGCCGACTCAGCCGAAGGCACTAGTTACTTTTGATTATTTGCATTTGTGGAAGTTGCTCCAGAAGTTGAGCAGGAGGGGGTGCTATTACCATTCGGGCAATTCTTGGCAATGTGATTAAATGAGCCACACTTCAAACATCCTTGTGATGACCCTGCTCTGTTCTTTGTCCCGCTAGGTTTAACCAAAGGACACTTGTTCCGGAGATGATCTACCGACCCACAAGCATAATATTTGCGGGGTATGGAAATTTGGCGAGGTTGAGGCCGAAAGGTATTTGATGACGGAGGGGGCTCCTTCACAACACGTAGTGTGTCAGCGTATCTAATTACTTCGGCTGAGACAGCCATAGCTTCTAATTTGGTAAAAGTTTGCAGACGCGACGCAAAACACAAGTATGACCTGTAAGGTGGTGAAATCCCTTCTACAATTGCCTGTACAATTTGATCTTCCGGGAAATGAAGAGCAAATACCCTGGTGTAGAACTTAATATCTTGGATGAAGTCGGTAAGGTTTTCATCTAGATACTTTACTCGGTAATAATACTTTTGTATTAGCCCTAGCCGGAATGAAATTTGCCAGAAGATGTTCATGAAAATCTTCAATAGTTGATTGTTCAGCAATTGCTCTTACTATTTTGTCTGAGAGGACACCAATGGAATAAGGGTAAATAATCTGAAGGATTTGACACGGGGAAAGTGAAAACACAAGAGCGTGATCCTGAAACTCTACCAAAAATCTTGGAAATGAAATGAAATCACTAGTAGAGTTAACGGAAAACTTGGAAATACCCCTAAGCAACATCGCTAAAGGATGAGGCAAACTACTGAACCCGGGTGACATAGTAGGTAAAGGCCTAGGGGGCGGAGAAGCTGTTTCAGAGAGTGCATTATTCAAAACAAATGGAGGAACGGATGTACAACGACCAGACTCAGTTTCTAATGGGGCAGATATTTGTTGAACTCCTACGGATTTTCTACTTTCTTCCCCCCTGGAAGAATCCTCCTCATTAGCTATGTTTGCAACTGTAGCTTGATCGGTCTTGGGAGGAAATGTCCCAGTTAACAACAGTTACTTTATTGGACATTTTAGAAAGGTGTTCTACAAGATTACTAGCCTCCTTACCCTGAAGTTCATTTAACTTAAGAGACAATAGATCGCTCACCCTATTATAAAAATGGTACAGTCTAGCCTGTACTATTTTAAGTTGATTTGGGGATGGATCACCTACTTCAAAAAAACTAACTACGGATGCTAGCTCAGTAGTGTTGTCAGTGATCGTGGAGAGAGCCTCATCGATATCTTTCTCTCCCAAGGTTGGGATACTAATCGGCAAATCCAGGGAATCCTTAAGTTTGGTGGTATCGGCCACAACCGTGCCTCCAGATTGAATATTTCTAATGGTTAATTCATAAATCAAGTCGTCCTTGCGCAAATAGCCAGGGTGGAGGTCTTCGCGAGGGCCGGACGTGATGACAGAAAGTTGACAAATTTAGAAAAATAGGAAAAAAATCCAGCAACTGAGAAAATTGTTAGAGTTCAAATTAAATGAAATGTTTAGTCATCAAAAGGGGCTTGAATGAGACCCATTCAACCACGCTCCGCTACCACTTGTTACAGTGGTTTGGTGGATTAGCAGAGGTGAAAGAAGGTGCCGGGGTGAATGGGTCTAACTACAAGGCCGAGATATGAATTAAAATTGCATTAAAGGTTATATTTTCGAAAATAGCAAAGGATGAGGATGATGATGATGATGATGATGATGATGATGATGATTCAAAACTGGCAGAAAGAAAAGGTAAATATTGCCAACCCAAAAATAAATGAACATCAATTAGTAAAAAAAAATGTTGAATACAAAGCTTCTTTAAATCAAAAGTTCTTTCACTTCGCACCAGGGTGCATGATCATAGTTTTTAGCAGTGACATCTATGGAAGAATGTCCAAACTTCTTGATGAATGGCAAACAAAACAAGTAGAAATACAGTCAGTTCAGGAAACTTCACAATAACAAAATTGTCATATTTTAGTGGTGACATCTTCTGAGTAAATTTATAAGTTGGTCTAATTTCAATTACACTGTTTCACCAGTAGAGGAGTTCTTATAGGTGCTAGATTTAAATGTGCGGCGTTGGGGTGTACCTCCCGGTACAATAATAATAATAATAATAATAATAATAATAATAATAATAATAATAATAATAATAATAATGGGGCATGGCATCTATACAGGCTTGGTGTTGACCTAATGGGGATAAAATGAATGGCGAAGACGTCATAAACACCCTGTCCCCAAGCCAGGGGAAGTAACAGTATGTTTCAGAAAACTGAACCGAGTCCACCAGACCAAAGGCAAACGTTCTATCCATTCAGCCACAAAACTGGACTTTCATTACCTAAACCTTAGGCTACCATCTCCAATGATCAGGGATTGAGCATTGGCAGTAGCAGAGGACGGGGCAGCAGCCTGTAAAGCAGCCTTCACAACACAGCAGGCTTCTCCGTTGGCTGCAGCTCGAAACGCTGAAGGCTTGACGTTCACTAAACCGAGCATCGAAATGAGGTAACCTAATTCTAGTGGGAGCCCATGTCTTAATCCCAGCATACGCCACTGAGTTGCATGTTTATATTGGTGATTTAGACAGTATATAAATCTGATGTCTAATAATAATCATCATCATATGCAGAGTCCGTCTGTTGACCAGGTCTGCTTACCCAACGTATATAAAATATCTAAATTGAAAATTTACCTGCACAACACACATTCTGCTTCAAATATAGTTCTTGTTTCTCTTGAACAAATCAGAATTCAGTTTTGCACCTCTCTTCAAATTTGTACTTAAAAACAATATATTAATATGAAACACAAACCCGCCAGTATGAATACAGTTATTGTTGATGTTCTATCAATCATAATCTCTGAAATCGATTATTGTATTGCTACCAATCCAGCCGGTCGTTATTGAATGCCATTTCAAGTTCTGTCTGGAAGTTGACGGGTTATATATATAAATCAGGGGCTTTCTCCTATTTTCTAAATATTTAACCAGGGGTAAAAAGGAACATTGAAAACGAGGTGGTACTTGGCCAAACCAGGGGATATGGCAACCCTAACTAGAAACTAAAGGGGTGGAATTAAAAGCATATTATATCAATTTGAGAGGTTTCATAAAATTATAGTTATAATTTGAAGCAAATGTTAATATGACAGTCGCTGATTTTCAGTGAAAGAGTTGATGAGGTAGGCCTACTAGACAATATTTCCACTTTCACAAAATTATATCCTCAGTCAAATTAAAAAAAGGTAAGATAAAATTTCTTTACATGATTCAATTCCCAGAAAATTTCAAAACGAATTGAAATTATCTTTTTCAATTCTTTATTTTGTTAAATTTAGAGGCTTGAACAGTCCAAGAGCACAATAAGAAAGTTTAGTGAGCTATATAACGAGCATTCACAGCTGATAAGATCAGCATGTTCACGTATTATTATATTTTATTCACAGAATGAAATTCACGACGGGACTTTGCCATAAGTGGACATGTCATGCGCTTATTGTTCGAGGTCAGTGCGCACCCTCCTGCCTTCTTCTTCTTCTTCTTTTTCTTTTTCTTCTTCTTCTTCTTCTTCTTAAGGCTATGGAATTCCCTTCCAGTTAGTGTTAGGAATTGCACTTCCTTAGCTTCTTTCAAGCGGTCTTGCTGAGATTACCTATTAAATGTATAACCAGCTTGTATGAATGGAAGAATGAATGAGGTTAGGATTTATATTTTGTTATATTATTTCATTATTCTGTTTTATGAAGTTTATTAGATATGTGGTTAAGTGTAAGAGAAGGCCTTGAGCCTTAACTTCGCCACAAATGAAGGCATGAAAATAAAATAAATAAATAAATAAATAAATAAATAAATAAATAAATAAATAAATAAATAATCAGCTGTGAATGCTCACTAAACTTCCTTACAGAAACAAGGTTTCATAACCGCGTAAACACACAAATAGATTTGAAAATAGAAAAGTAATTTAAAGGCTGTTATTTTGGATCAGTGGTAATATTTTACATATTTTGGCCTCTAATTACTGTATATTGATTGTACTGTGGTCTATAATTTATGGTGTTTCAATTTACACTTTCTCAATGCAAAATAGTAGACATGATAGACTCTTCATTTATGCCATGTGAAGAAGACAAACTGCAGAAAAACTTGTATCAGAAAGACCTTGCATCACAGAAGTAAACAGTGTTCTAATAATGAAGGTTTGAATGATATTTCACCTTGTTCCGTTGTGGAAGAACACTTTTTTTTCATTACCATATAGCTTGTTTATTTATTGATTTATTTGTTTGTTTGTTTGTTAGTTTATTTATTTATTTATTTATTTATTTATTTATTTATTTATTTATTTATTTATTTATTTATTTATTTATTTATTTAACACCGAATTACAAAGATCCGTGTCATATATAGAAAAGTTGTCACGCACAGAAGTGTATTTCTTGGCAGCGGGTTTCACTTCAACCTGAACTGCTACTCTGCACATTATGAACTTTCCATCTTAGAAGTTCTGCAATTTGCCAACTCCTCATATGTACTGACTCTTTAAGCTCTTCACAATTTATAGATTTTTGGCTTCCACTACACCTGCTGGTGCAGTTGATCCATGACCTAACGAGGTTGTAAAATGCTGAGAGAACAACAACTTTTGCATTGTTCCCTAGCCATGTCAAGATTGTGAGAAACAAACTGGTGGATCAGGCTACAAAAGAAGCTGTACTACTGCCACCGAGGCCCATGAATGTACATGCTGGGGATGTTCATTTGTTCTCAGTTACACACAACCATCTTGGTGTCTAGGGAGTTGGGTGACTCACTATCCAAACTCACACAATGCCGAGGGCAATTATGTGGTGGTCCTCTTTCTGGCCTTCTTGGAGGGAAACTGTAGTTTTATGCAGGTTGAGAATAGGTCGTGGAAGATATACACACTCTTACCTCATGTCCGACTCGTTGGCTGAATGGTCAGCGTACTGGCCTTCGGTTCAGAGGGTCCCGGGTTCGATTCCCGGCCGGGTCGGGGATTTTAACCTTCATTGGTTAATTCCAATGGCCCGGGGGCTGGGTGTTTGTGCTGTCCCCAGCATACCTGCAACTCACACACAATACATAACACTATCCTCCACCACAATAACACGCAGTTACCACCACATGACAGATGCCACCCACCCTCATTGGAGGGTCTGCCTTACAAGGGCTGCACTCGGCTAGAAATAGCCACACAAAATTATCTCATAAGAAGGGAAGATGTGCTCCCCCTCCCCCCGATGTTCTTGTGGTGCTGATTTCACCGTGGCAGACTTCCTCACAGAATTTGTGGATCCCTCTGTCTTAAGACGGAACCACAGCCTGCCGCTAAACCTCGAACTTGTACTATTTAGCCAATCATCACAAGACTACTGATCATCTCTTCATTTGCTTTATTTATGTGAGGGGACTCGTAAAGTACGTCTAAATCTCAAGTGTACTGTTATTCAGGGAACTTGTATTCCCTTTTGATATGTTAGTATCCATTTCAGTTTATAAAAATCGTATGTGTTTTTATTTCCTTTTTCAAAATTCATTATGTAAATATATTTTGTTTTAAAATTTTGTTTATATTTAGTTTGTTAAGAGGGTCTGATAATAAGGTTTTGTGCCCCTCGAAACAATAATTTACCACCATGACCACCACTACTATGTGGTGAAAGACAAAGGTAGGGAATGATTTTCTAGTTGTAACCGAAACCGCTGCCGCCACCACCTTCTTTTTCTTCTTCTTCTTTCACATTATTAGAACAGTCACAGTTTACTTCTGAGAAAGACCTTTATGAAATGTCCAACTTACCAGCAGTTTGCCTTGACTATCATTTACTTCTGTTCCATGTTAATTATAATGTATTCTTTAAAGAAAACACAACACATGAGATATGCCAGAATGATAGATCTCTTGAAATAATTTATTTTGGATATTGTTTCAGGACACGCCGGAATACAGAGATGGTTCTGCCTCAAGCTCATCCTCGTTGCTAGATAGAGAGCGTGATCGTGATCGTGACCGTGTCGAGGTCATTAAGTTACCAGCTCACAGTAGTAATGGTGCCATTCCACTAAATATCCCCTCCTTTGGCAGTAGCTCAACACCAGGTAATACAAGTGCTTTGAACCTTGCTACGTCGACTCCAGAAAGTGATGCACCTCTCAACCTCTCTCTGAAGCCACCTAGTAGTGCTGGTAGTGCCGGAAACACCAGCAGTAATGCGAGCAGTATGCAACAGTCATCTTTATCATCATTATCTTCATTATCAGCATCGTTGGGAGTTTCTTCCACGCCTATCTCAGATAGGATCTGTAAGTGATCTTCAAGTAATTAAAATTTCAAGAAAATGGGGAGGGGGAGGCAGCATCTGTGGCATGGTCAGTTAGTTGTTGGCCTTCTGTTCCCAGCATATCAGGTGTTATTCAGGCTGAAGTCAGTGGCATTTGAAGATGCTTAAATTTGACAACTCAATGTTGTTTTATTCCAGCACATTAAGGGATCTTATGGAATAAAATTCCAACACTGTGGCACCTGTTAAGACTGCTTGGAATTGGAATGGACAATATTGTTTAAATAAGATGATTTGGAGGGAATGAAAGAAATTACCCATTGTGTACTGAAGTGATTTGTGAACTAATTAAAGTGGGAATGTACAGTCAATCCCAGTTTAGAAAACTGGAAGATTATAGCGGGTTGCCTAGTTAAGGTCTTGAAGACCTGCTCAGTTGACATGAAAGGATGTGGGTCCCTGTTAGGAGGTCAATAAATTTAGAAATGATACTTCCACATCCAGTGTTGCACATACTCTGCTTAAAACATAAATGAGTAGTGGGTTACATCCCAGGCACAAAGGCAGTTGGGAATAGACCTAACCACTCTATACATAATGCCATGGTGACACACAGTGAAGATTTTTATCTTCTGCTCCTCCAGGGGCTTCCATAGCTTGTATGGAGATAGCTTTGTTTTAGGGAAAAAAAAAAGTTAAATCTCAAGCCTCTTTAAAACAACCTGCAGAAATAGTTACTTAAATTGGTTCCTGTAAGAGTCATCTTAAAGGAGAATTTCTGACCAATGCATTTGTACACAAGTGCAGTAACTGTTTCTAAGGGAGAAGTTAAATGGCATTTGCAAAATAGATTTATTAATTTTTTTATCTCTTCTCTGTCTGTAAATTTGCATTGGGGAAGGGTGTCTTAATTTGGTGATAAAAGAACAAAGTAAAGCAGAGCCATCTCTGTAAAGGCCATGAAAGTACTTGGAGGAGCAGAAGGTAGGGGCTTCCACTGCCCGTAACCTTGGCACTAATTTGGATAGGTTAGCTATATGCCTGGTTGCCTTTACCCTAGGAGTTAACCGTTAACCTGGTACTCATTTTTGGTTTAGGTTGAGTGAAACTCAGGATCATGTACCTATCCAGAAGTGGAAATCTTCTTTAAAAATGTTCTGCTAATGGAGAATCGAACCTTAGTCCTTCTGGGTGAAGCATGCATGTTTTTACTGCCTCGGCTAGGCAACCCCTTCAGTGCTTCAAGGTAGACAAATAATTGTAGACGGATGGTTTTGCGCCATAGTCATACTTTCTTTGAAACCAAGAATAATATATACCATCTCAAAATAATTTTATCTAGGCAATACAAGCTGGTTGTATGGCAATATCAATTAAGTGTTCACCTTCAGTGCCAAAGTAATTGGATTAATATCCAGCTCAGTCACTTGGCATTTGAGAGTGTGAAATGTGAGAGCCCCATGACAGCAGATTTACTTTTCCTTTTCAGTTTAGTTATGAAATCTGGCATCTCACATGTCCAGTGGTAGTTGAAGTAATATAATGAAAATAGCACAGATACCGGTATTAATTTGAAAACTTGCATGGTAGCTAAGTGACATTGTCACTGGCTTTTCATCAAGGCAGCTGTGGTTCGAATCCTGGCCACTGCATGTGGAGTCTTTTAAATGAAGCCTTCTTGTGTTTCAGATTTTGTATAAAACCAGATATCCTGTAGCTATAATCACAATAGCAATAATTGTGTGAACTTGTATGCTTGCTTTTTAAATTTTAAAGCAGGCTACAGAACTTATTCTAGTGTGTGTGTACCATTAGGAAATTAAAAAATTTGCTATAAAAAATTTGCTCTAGGCAGTTCAAACAGCAATAACATTAAAGAGGATGAAATGAAATGGTGTATGGCTTTAGTGCCAGGAGTGTCTGAGGACATGTTCAGCTCGCCAGGCGTAGGTCTTTCCATTTGACACCCGTAGGTGACCTGCGTGTCATGATGAGGATGAAATGATGAAGACGACACATGCACCCAATGCTTGTTAAAATTCCCTACCCTGCTGGGATTCCAACCTGGGAACCCTGTGACCTAAGGCCAGCACACTAACCATTTAGCCATGGAGTTGGACATTTAAACAGGATAATTCACTTCCACAAATGAATAATGTAAGTAGGAAAAATGCAGTAGTCTTAAAAGATGATTTTACGAAAATATAGTTGCAAACAAAGGTGTGTTGTGCTGAGAGGTAAGTTATTTTTTTTTTTTCTTTCCGCATTATACTGTGCAAGTATGGTGTTATTTTCATTTATTAAAATTAACTAAAATTTTTAAAAATTTGCTCTCTGTGTATTGGCAGTTTATTTAACCCTTTGAGGGCCTGGTTTTCAAAGCACTGACATACCCCACAATTTAAGTTTTTGCATGCTGATAAATAAACTCCATTATAAATTACTGTAGAGGCACATAATACATTATATTTTCAAAATTGCTCTTTAAGTCATATATGAAAAAAGTGAAAAATCACACAATCTTCATGATTAATAATGTTTTTTGTGTGGTATTTTACAGAATATGTTGGTGGATAGAGCATGTTGTTACAGTCTTTGCACAAATATATGATCCTTTGGTTCTCTTTTTGGGCTGATTTTGTTATTTTGAGATAGGGAACTGTTATCACTGAAATGAAAGTATTGTAGAATTGATTTATGATGATTACAGAGCAAGAAAATAGAGGAGTAGGGATGAATACATCAGTAGACCGGTATTCTTACAAGTCTGTGGTATACTGTATTTATATACGTTATCTTCAGCATAATTCCTCAAAATCAAGACAGTCCTTTCACAATTACATCAGTCCATTTTGTACTCTTGCTGAGAGAGGAGTTCCCAGATAGTTATTTTCCACAAACTGTATACAATACAAGTGTGCGACTCTTTGCATATGGTGGTTGTAATTCTTACTTATTCCTTCACCCTCGATTAAGGTATTTTCAGGCAGGAAGTTGCCAACGTCTTCATCTGTATGGGAAAAACCAGAATCCTCACATCACTTTTCAACATTTCAATCACTTTCTCACTATCTTGTACTACTTCAGCACGGCTTGAGCAGCCACGTTCATTAGCTAGCAGTTGATTCCCAAAAACCACACGCATTTGCATACAAAAACTAAGATTACAGCACTTACCGCAAGGATACAAGCAAGCGCAAGCTTCAGTAATGTAGCCAATAGATGGCAGATAGTGTGTTTTTGAATCAATGCTTAAAGATATACAATCTCAACAAATACGCATATACTGAACTGGGAGCGGTAACTGTGGAATGTAAACACAGCTGTTGTTATGATCATGCTGCGAACATACGTTTGTCATTTTTTACAAATATTTATATGGTATACGTAAAGTGCATTTTTTTGACAACAGGAAATTCTTCCTTAAGCTCTATGGAGTTCATATATTAGCCCTTACATGGAAGTTGCATATATAAAACGAGTATGAACGAACCAAAGTTAGTGTTGAGATGAACTTGACGTTGGACTCGGTGCAACGCACGGGAATGTCGAGTCAGCCTTGATGTTGGACCTATAAGAGTTGAGTGGTTGTTAAAAGACTGATTTTGGATGTTCGTGTTTCCATTTTTGAAATGTTCCACTATGACCTAACACTGCTAAGCATTCATGCACAAATCTCCATATGCATGCTGAAGTCTGTGGTAAATTTCAGCAGCAGGAATATCCTCTCTAACAATGACAGGTCATTCTCGAAACTAAACATCCCTGTTAGCCATTTTGTATTAACTGCCTGTAATACCAATATAGTTGGCCCGTTACTGGACATAATAAATTTTCCAGCTAACTCATCCCTGGTTGCCAGCATTTCACTCCATTGTGTTAAGTTGGGCTCGTCAGTTGGTAAATAGCACACCTACCAACGTCAGTTGGTAAATAGCACACCTACCAAGACGCATGGTTAATGCATACCGTGGAGGCCACTGTGTAGACTTCTTGGACCGACCGGCAGTGCAAATGCACTATGAGAGACTTTGTCTCATTTTTCAGAAATTGATGCCTGCCTATGGGAATCAACACCTATATTAATTGCCTGTACTCATGCAATCAAAGTTAAGGACATAACAATTCTCAGAATGTTGCGTAAAATCTGTACATTGCAATGGTATACTTGATTATACTTTATCAATGGTTTCAGATTCTATTTTTTAAAATTGTTGCTCGTTAATTTTAGTGTGACATTTTTACATACTGGATTGTTCATTGCCGTCTCAACAGTTTTATTCTTGTTGCTGTTATACAACATGGTGACAGTGTGAAACAATATTAGCTGATAATATTACTTCCTATTGTTTCCAAGTAAATTTGTGGGAATATCTGCTATAGATTCTTGAATTCAGCTATGCCATGCTGTGCAACTTTCTTTGGAATTGGATTTGTGTGCTATCCAGTTATTCACCAACCAAATACAATAATGGATTAGCAGGCTTATGGCCAAGATTGTGGGTTCGGGTACAGTGGAAGTCAGTAGATGGTTGAAGTTTGAAGAGTCACACAACTTCCATTTTTAATGCATAGGTTTGTGAAAAACTTTAGATATCATATAAAACGTCCCTTTTTAATGTTATTCTTCATGACATTCTACATACACTCAATGTCGATTTACTGTAATCGGATCAACCGTGTTGCGGCTTAACCATGAAATTAAAAACACTAAAAATGCATGAGTGTTAAGAGTTACAGTAACGTAGAATTACAAAGAGTCGGGATAATATTACCCAGTCATAATTGTAGCAGGGGAGGTGCGACCTTGAAGTTATTTGTAGCTGGTGTGTCACCAGCCGTGAGCACCTGCTCTACTCCACACCGCCCCACTCTCAGAGTCATTTTCTTGTTTTTGTTCAGTGCAGTTCAGTTCGTAAATAATGGCAAGCAAAGGGAAGCGTGTCATTTTGACGATTCAACTAGGTTCTACCGTTAAACAGGTGCGTGTCCAATATAACGCTGGTGATTCTGCCATGTGGGATATTTTATGCAAGAAAGACAAACTTCTGTGATTTTTTTGTTCGTCTGATGCAAACAGTGGTATGGCAAACTGAAAAACTATGAAAAATCTACATTTGAGAAGCTTGACCAATGCGTGTTGGAGTGGTTTTCACAGCAGCAAGCTCAAGGGACTCCAGTATCGGGACCGATCTGTATGACTAAAGGGAAGTATTTCTTCGAAGCTCTTGGGATGGAGGGTTATTTTGATGCGTCATCCGTATGGTTTATACATTTTAACACGTTCCCTGCGGCAGTGAATTTCGATGACTTAATATTATGTCGTATCGGCTCACCGGTGACCCGATGCTGCCTTTAGTTATTATCGGTTCGGGTCACCGGTGACCTGACGAATTTGACTTTGTTTACTCCCTAGTATGACATCCTAAACCATGCATGTGCACTTGTTGTGTGCGTTATTGTTGAGGAGACATTCCAGCGTATTTACCTGTGCGACAGTGTTCCGATTCAACAATTGCGTGAAACAGAAATGACCCCGGAAATAATTGGGTCACCGGTGGGCCGATCAGAACTAGCAGTATGCCTCGATCCTTTACTTCCATTGGAACACTATGTTGTCGATTAGTTAACGGAAATTCATAACTAGGACGTAGTTACTCACTTCGCAATTCTGGGAAGTTCGCACCGACGGATAAGAGTAACATATTTCGGGGCACATGGTGACCCGAACCGCACGGAACGTGTTAAACAGCGACATGGCGTCCGTGATGACGGTGTAAAAGGCAAGTTGTTAAGTGGAAATATAGAAGCTGCTCAACAGTTGAATTCGGATTTTGAAAAATTTCTTCTGGATGAGAGTTTGGTCCCAGAACAAATTTACAGTGCAGACGAGTCTGACTTGTATTGGAAATGCCTATCAACCTGTACTCTTGCTTTCAAACAAGAGCATTGTGCACCAGCTATAAAGCATCTAAAGAAAGGATAGAGTTTATGACCTGTGCGAACGCAATAGGCACTCATAAGTTACCTTTACTCGTTTTTGGAAAAGTAAAAAAAGTTGCTCTTTCTAAGGTACAGAGTCCAAAAATTTGCCTGTTGTGTGCAAGAACCAAAAGTCTGCTAGGATGAACAGTGAGATTTTTAAACTGTGGTTTGACAATAACTTTGTCCCTGAAGTTCGTAAATACAGGGTTATTACAAATGATTTGAGCGATTCCAAAGCTCTACAATAATTTTATTATTTGACATATTGTCACAAGGCTTTGCACACATATGGAAAAACTCAAAAAGTTTTTTGACATTTACGAATGTTCGATATGTGCCCCTTTAGTGATTTTGCAGACATCAAGCCTATAATCATGTTCATTCCACACTCGGCGCAGCATGTCCCTATCAATGAATTTGGTAGCACGGTTGATGCGAGCTCGCAGTTCTGGCAAGTTTGTTGGGAGAGGAGGTGTAAACACCGAGTCTTTCTTGTAACCCCACACAAAGAAATCGCATGGGGTTAGGTCAGGAGGGCGCGGAGGCCATGACATGAATCGCCGATCATCAGCTCCACCACAACCGATCCATTGGTTTGGCAATCTCCTGTTTAACAATTGACGAACATCACCATGGAAGTGGGGTGGAGCATCTATTGTATCCTAAAGGATAGATGAGGCTGGGGACTGAAAAGGTTTCTAATGCACAATTGTCTCTACAATGCCAGCACCAATTTAAGTGGCCTTATGCCGAACTGAAATATATTGAATAGTCATCAAAATCAAGTTACATAAATATATATACACACACAAGTATGTACAGTTATGAGTGATTGAAATTCTTTTCGTCTTATTAGGGAACTTCCCAACCTACATACATTCAAATTATTTAAGAAGTTCTTGGTTCCCTATTTTCCTTCAAGGAGAAAGTTCTAGTTAATACTTATCTTCCGAGATGAGTGAGCTTCCTGCAATGTCTTTCTTCCTGCACCGGTACTTGCTAGCACTTATTGACACTCGCTAGGTTTCAACACTTCACACGTTTCAACCACCAAAAGAATGCAGTTCGGATGACTCTTACGCCTGGATGTCTCCCCTTTTATTGGAATCGGTTTTGTTCTTCTTCTTCTGTTGGTGCCTATCCATTTCGGATGTTGGCCATCATGATGGCTATTTTTGACTTGTTTGTGGCAGCGCGGAACAGTTTAGCTGATGGCATATTGCACCAGCCTCTAAGATTGTCAAGCCAAGATATTCGTCTTCTTCCAGGACCTCTTTTGCTGTTGATTTTTTCCTGGAATATTTTTTGGAGTAGGTTGTATCTATCTGTGTTGTGCGTGATATGTCCCAGATACTGCAGCTTTCGGCATTTCACTGTCTTGAACAACTGAGGTGTTGTGTTCATCCTTCTCATTACTTCCACGTTTGTCATTCTCTGGGTCCAAGATATTCTCAGAATTTACCTATAAAGCCATGTTTCAAAGGCCTCCAGCTTCTTCTTTGTGTTTTTATTTAAGTCCATGTCTCTACACCATATAAAAGAACAGAAAATACAGAACAGTGCAAAAGTCTGATTTTAGTCCCTAAAGTTAGATTGTGGCTCTTAAACACATTATTCATTTTCTGGAACACACTTCTTGCTTTTCCAATGCATACCTTGACTTCTTGTGAGCAATCCCAGTCTTCATTTATTATGGTTCCAAGGTATGAATTTTGTTTTACCCTTTCGATACTCTTTTGATTTATAACCAAGTTTAATCCGGAAATATTTTCCCTACTTATAACCGTGAGTTTTGTCTCTGCGGTGTTTATTTCAAGCCCGTATTGGCTGCTGACTCTTACAATTCTATCCATTAGTGATTGTAGTGCTTGGATAGTGTCAGCAAATACAATTGTATGATCAGCATACTGAATGTTGTTTAATCTCACTCCATTTATCAGAATTCCTTCTTCTACCAAAGCTTCTGTAAATATGTATTCTAAATACAAATTAAATAGTATAGGTGACAAGATACATCCCTGCCTCACTCCTCTCAGGATTTTGACTGCTTTGGTGTGTTCTCCTTCAACACGCAACACTGCTGTTTGATTCCAGTACAGCATCTTGATGATTTGCAGATCTCTTTCCTCCATTCCAATATTTCTCAAAATCTCCATAAATTTTTCATGTTTTACACAGTCAATGGCTTTCTGGTAGTCTATTAAACAAGCAAATACATTCTTATTTAAATCTCTACATCTCTCAAAGAGTACCTGGACACTGAACAAGGCTTCTCTCGTACCTACTGCTTTAATAAACCCAGATTGATTAGAGGCGGGGGTGCGCATCCTGTTGAAAGATGAAAGTCCGCGTTGGCCTCCAGTTGCGGCATGGGCCACTTTTCCAGCATGTCCAGATCCATGTGTCCTGTAATGGATTTTTCGTAGAAGAAATAGGCTCAACCTATTCAATACGTTAACATCTTGTACTGTATTGAATACATTGAGTTAAAATAAATTTCTTATATTATTATAAATTAAATACTTTCAATACGGAAAAAAAATATTTTCATTACTTGTAAAGAAGAAATAGGCGCCGTACACTTTAAACCGTGAGACTGCACAAAACACAGTAACTTTCGGTGAATTTCGAATGTGCTGCATGATAACGTTAGGATTCTCTACCCCCCAGATTTGCACATTGTGTCTGTTCACTGCACCATTAACAAAAATTATTGCTTCATCACACTGTTGCAACCGCGCCGAAAATTCAGGGCGTTTGACTTTGTCATTGGGAGTCAGGGCTTGTAGCAATTGTAAGTGGTAAGGCTTATGCTTTAGTCATTTCCGTAAGATTTTCCAAATGGTCGGCTGTGGTATGTTTAGCTCTCTGTCGACTTCAGTGGGCTATGCATGAAACTTGCCTTCACGCGATGAACTGTTTCTTCAGTCACTGCAGGCCGACCCATTGATTTCCCCATACAGAGGCATCCTGAAGCTTTAAACTGCACATACCATCGCTGAATGGAGTTAGCATTTGGTGGATCTTTGTGGTACTTTGTCCTGAAGTGTCATTGCACTGTTATGACAGAGTGATTTGAGTGCATTTCAAGCACAATAAACACTTTCCCGGCTCCCGTCACCATCTTGTCTCACTGGTGCTGCGCTCTCGTGGCAGAAATCTGAAGTGCGACCTCAGCAGACCAAAACTTTTTGAGTTTTTCTACATGACTGTTGAGTTCCATGACCATATGTCAATTTATGGAGCTACAGTGAATTTATGAAATCGCTTCAATCATTTTTAATAACCCTCTATTTAAAATCAAATGGACTCTCGGAAAAGGCTACTTTTTTGATAGATAATGCACCCTTACACCAAAATCAATCCGTTTTAAAATCAGCAGATTTATGCAAAATTTTTGCCTCCCAATGTCACTGCAATAATCCAGCCTATGGACCAGGGCGTAATATCTGCACTTGAAAGAAATTATCGATCATCTCTCCTTCAAAAAAGGATTGAAGAGGGCAATGATATCAAAACTTTTTGGAAAGAATTTACAATTCTCGACAGTATTTATGAGATTCATTTGGCTTGGAGAAAAAACAAAAGCATTGACAATTGTGTGGCCATGGAAAAAAAATCATCCCAGATATTTCTGAAGACGATGGATTTCTCAGATTTGATAAAGCCAATACAATTAGTACAGTGACTGAAGCCGTGAAAACTGTCCCAGGTGGAGACGAAGTTGACGAAGGCAATATTCGTCAGTGGTTCGATTGTGACCAGAACGAGAAAGGCTACGAAGAGCTGACAGACGAACAGATTGTTGAAGAGTAAAGGGCAGGGAGGGAGCAGGGAGTGAAAATGATGAGGAGGGGGAAACAGCTGCTTGCGATGCATAAGCAAAACAAACAGGCATGGAGCTGCCTTCGCAAATGTTGAGTCATTGCTGGAGTACATCGAGGGCCACTGAAAAACTTGAAGCAAAATAAAGAAAAAGTGTTTCTCGGCACAAAAGCAGAAAACCATGACTGATTATTTTCAGAAACAGTAAAGTTAGGTAGTCTGAATATTTTTCTTTGCCTTATTAATTTCAACAAAAAGTGCTGTTTATTTTTCTATTTATTAATTGTGCTAAGTGCTACTTTTACTGCAACGTATTGGATAAGTTAATAAAATACAATGCAGTAGTATAATTTATTATCACTTGAACTGTACTTTCAGTACGCCTGTTCTATTTTTAAATTTTTGCGGGTTAACAGCGAATTTACTTATCTGGGAAGCCTTAACCCTACATTATCCCGGTTAATCGAGAGTTGAGTGTACTTACTTCCTGTTTCGGTCTCGATTTCGATCTATGTTTCTCATAGTGTTGATTGTACTGTCTACTGTAGTAATGTACCATGGTGATCTTTTTTTTTTACAAGTTGCCTTATGTGTGTCTCGAATATTATTACAATATATTTTTTTTTTAAAGTCCACCTGTTCCATACAATACAATATGAACCACTATTTCATATTGTATTGTATTGTATTGTATTGTATTGAACAGGTGGACTTAAAAAAAATATTGTAATAATATTCGAGACACACGTCATCTTCAATACGGAACCAAAATGAGAATACTTACTTGTAAAGTTGCCTTATGTCACACCAACACATAGATCTTATGGTGATTATGGGATAGGAAAGGGATAGGAGTGGGAAGGAAGCGGCTGTGGCTTGATTTAAGGTTGCCTGGTGTGAAAATGGGAAACCACGGAAAACCATCGTCAGGGCTGCTGACAATGGGATTCGAACTCACTATCTCCCAAATACTGGATACTGGCCGCACTTAAGGGACTGCAGCTGTCGAGCTCAGTGATAGTACAAATTGATAAGCAAGTTGCTTGAGACTTACGTTCAGATTAAAGCTATACTTCATCGTCCTGATTTACACGTTGGAACATTCTCTTTCCCTCTTCATTTCTTTTTTTTTTTCCTGCATGTATTGGTCTATCGTAAATGTTTATTTATATTAGTGAAAGCTTTATGTTGCCTAGGTACTACAAACAATAGAAATTTTATTAATAATTGTAGTAAGTACCTGTGATAATAAACTGAAGTTACACAGACAGTATCAATCAATCAATCAATCAATCAATCAATCAATCAATCAATCAATCAATCAATCACTACTGATCTGCATTTAGGGCATTTGCCCAGGTGGCAGATTCCCTATCTGTTGTTTTTCTAGCCTTTTCTTAAATGATTGCAAAGAAATTGGAAATTTATAGAACATCTCCCTTGGTAACCTATTCCAATCACTAACTCCCCTTGCTATAAATTAATATTTGCCCCAATTTGTCCTCTTGAATTCCAACTTTATCTTCATATTCTGAACTTTCCTACTTTTAAAGACATTATTCAAACTTATTTGTCTACTAATCTCATTCGACGCCATCTCTCCACTGACAGTTTGGAACATACCACTAATTGAGCACCTCATCTCCTTTCTCCCAAGTCTTCCCAGCCCTCACGTTGCCACATTTTTGTTACGTTACTCTTTCGTCGGAAATCATCCGGAATAAATCAAGCTGTTTTTTTGTATGGATTTTTCCAGTTATCCTGGTGAGGACCCCATACACTGGAACCATACTCTAGTTCAGGTCTTACCAGAGACCTATATGCCCTCTCATTTACATCCTTACTACAACCTGTAAATACCCCTATAACCATATGCAGAGATTTGTACCCTTTATTTACAATCCCATTTATGTGATTACCCCAATGAAGATCCTTCCTTATAGTAACACCTAGGTATTTACAATGATCCCCAAAAGGAACTTTCACCCCATCAACGCAGTAATTAAAACTGAGAGGACTTTTCCTATTTATAAAACTCACAACCTGACTTTTAACCCCATTTATCATCATACCATTGCCTGCTGTCCATCTCACAACATTATCAAGGTCATTTTGCAGTTGCTTACAATCTTGTAACTTGTACAGAATAACATCATCCGCAAAAATCTTATCTTTGATTCCACTTCTTTACGCACATAGTTAATATAATTACACAGTTTAAAAAAATACGGGAACATGTTTTTGAACATATGCCATGCTCCACAAAACCACCTCACACCCAGGTATATTACCAACTAAACTTTTATTCTTTACCGCTGAAGTATACAAAAGAACATTGATGGATTCATGTTCATTTTCAGAACACAAACGGAAATGTCCAATTAGGATAAATAGGACTGCTACAGATGGAGTACGACTTGGATTTGACATACCCTGAGTAGATTCACAATTAAGTATTTATTTATTTTCCACGTGGTCGATACAATGATTGCTTAAGGCAATTTTTAATGGTCAAAAGTGATACATGTTTCGTATATTATCAACATCTTCAGCCACATAACACTGTTTAGATGAAAAATATATAAATTGACAAAGTAATGCTTTAGAGGAAGTGTCCTTAAAATTAACATGTTGAATGTCTTGAATGTCCAGTTCTCGCAAGACAGCTCTGGTGATGCGTGCTACATGAGCCCTGGCATTGTCGTGCATAAGTACAAATTCAGGACCAACACTCTATGCAGCAACCAACACATGCTGTAGCAGAATCTCCTCGATGTACTCCGCAGCAGTAAGATTACCACGGATGACGACAAAATCCATGCGGCCATCAATACAGATGCCATCCCACACTATCGCAGAACCTTGTCCGAATCGGTCGCCTTCCTGGACAACATTTGGCATGTACTGCTCACCACGGCGTCTCCATACACGTTGACGTCCATCACACTGTGGCAGGGGAAATCTGGACTCATCTTTGAACAACACAGGTCTCCATTGGTGAAGTTGCCAGTTGATGTGGATACGGGCAAATAGAAGGCGAGCTGCGCGATGTTGCTGCGCTAAACGGGGCACTCAAACATGACGCTTCTCTTAACCTGTCCCTTACTGTCAGGTCAGACACCGTGACTCCAGTGACGCTCCTGAGGTCTTGTTGCAGTTCTCTGGCAGTAAGAACACTTCTCTTAACCTGTCCCTTACTGTCTGGTCAGACACCATGACTCCAGTGACCCTCCTGAGATCTTGTTGCAGTTCTCTGGCAGTTGCTGAACAACTCCGCAACGCAGACGGTCAGATATCGGTCATCCTGTGGGGTTGTCATGCGTCCACGACCTTGTCCAACACTCCTTGTGAACTGGCCTGTCTCACTGTAGTGATTCCACAAGCGTTGAATAACTGACGGAGAGACATTGAGATCCACAGCAACATGATGAAAAGTCCATGCTTCCTGGATCAAAGTGATGGCTCTTGCGACTTGAACCTCATTAAGATATCTCGTGGGATGTGCTGGTTTACGTCCAACATGCTCAAATGACCACAGTAGCCTGTGTACCTCACGACAACACACAGATGCACCACTATTCACTTCGTTTTGAGGAGTCACCTGACAGTTTAATGCATGGCTACGCCTACAGATGGAGTATAACTTCGATTTGACATACCCTGAGTATGAAACCCCATCTCCCAAATTAACGTTCACATACCAGACGTTACTATACATGTTCCAGTAATCTTTTTGAACTGTGTATATAAGAAAACATAGAGGTCCTGTAATAATGCGTTGAGGAATCGCCCTCTTAATTATTATAGGGTCATAAAAAGCTTCGCCTACTCTAATTCCCTGAGATCTATTCTCTAGAAATGTAGCTACCCATTCAGTCACTCTTTTGTCTAATCCAATTGCACTCATTGTTGCCAGTAATCTCCCATGATCTACCCTCGATAGGTCAGTCGTGATACAGTCCATTTGACCTTCTGAATCCAAGATATCTGCTATACCTTGCTGGAATCCTACAAGTTGCACCTTGGAATAACCTTTCCTAAACCCGAACTGCCTTCTATTGAATCAGTTATTAATTTTGTAAGCATGTCTAACATAATCAGAAAGAACGCTTTCCCAAAGCTTACATGCAATGCATGTCAAACTGACTGGCCTGTAATTTTCAGCTTTATGTCTATTACCCTTTCCTTTATAGACAGGCGCTACTATAGCAAGTCTCCTTTCATTTGGTATATCTCCTTCATGCAAACAATGATCAAATAAGTACTTGACATATGGTATTATATCCCAACCCGTTGTCTTTATTATATCCCCAAAAATCATATCAATTGCAGCTGCTTTTCTAGTTTTCAACTTTTGTGTCTTATTGTAAATGTTATCATTTTAATACTTCTTTCGTATTGGTCACCTCCTCTGTCTGGACATTATCCTTATAACCAACAATCTTTTCATACTGCTGACCGAATACTTCTGCCTTTTTGAAGATCCTCGCATACACACTCCCCTTGTTCATTAGTGATTCCCGGAACGTCCTTCTTGGAACCTGTTTCTGCCTTCAAGTACCTCCCTTCCATTTTGCACTAAAATTTATATGACTGCCAATTATGCTTGCCATCATGTTATCCTTGGCTGACCTCTTTTCTAGATTCAATTTCCTAGTATGTTCCTTCAATTTCTCCTTACTTCCACAGCCGTTTCTTCCTCTATTTCTTTCCAACCTTCACCTCGTTCTTAGTCTCTGTACTTTTCTGTTATAATACAGCAGGTCTTTTCCATTCCTTACCACGTTCAAAGGTACAAACTTGTTTTCAAATTCCTGAACAATTGCATTAACACTAGAACAGCAGAAGGGGTCAAAATGACACACACCTTCAATTTTTCTATAATATATTGTGTGCGGTCTTATATTGTTTCTCTTCAAATATCTTGACTTTTCATAGTTTTTTGTCCTGTTTACGGTGATGTATCGTGCCCAACAAAATATTTACATTTTCATAGTTTTTTACATGGTATAATACCCTGGACAGTAGAAGGAGTCATTTTGACACCTGTACTATTCCTTATTACAATCCAGGATTTTGTATTGCCAGACAACAATGGATTAGTAGTACTTTAGACACCCCTACTGTCAGATGAGTGTTTGTGTGTATCTCATCATTTAGAAAGTGTTCGTACAGACAAGTGCTGCGATCGTCTTTCTACTGATGAAGTGTCTGGTATGCTAGAAAATTCAGATGTTGAATCTAAAAGGACACAGTGTCAAGAGATAGATTTAAAGATAAAAATTTCTTTTTTTTTTCTCCCTCTTCACAATTGTTTTTTTCATGTCAACTGTCCCAAAAATTCTACAGGATCATAATTACTTATTCAGTTATATTGAATTATATTATATGTATCTATATATACTTACATTCCCGCGACTGAAGCAAAGACTGGATCATTAAGCTATTCTTCATTTTACGCTGGCATTTGAAACCACAGTGCCTGATATTGAATATATCGCGCTGATCACCGGGAGCTGGCAAGTTACTTCAATTGATTTACTCATCTTCAGCTTCAGTACAATTATGGATCTTTATATGTGTTAGATTGTGTTATGACTTTGTGCCTGACAGTGTATACAAGCTAGCTCTTTTAACCATTCTCCGCTCTTCATAAACATTATAAGACTTTGTCTAACACTGCGTGTACCATACTGCTGTTCAGAAAATTACGCACTGTTTCTTTTAAGTGACTTACATTTTACTTCTTCTGAATTTTACAGTGTCTACCCCCGTCATTATTAGATCGCCTCTTCTACTGATCCTGAGTGAACTTGATCTTTTATTTTCTTTTTCCTATGCATTGTTTTTATGTTTTAATCGGCTGATGATGACCTGGACTAGGGTCGAAACAGGTACCACTTCTACTTATTATTAAATAAGAATGTAATCACTGCATTTCTTATACTTTTGTATTGAATAGGTTGAACCTCTTTATTTATTATTTCAATTTTAACTCAAGAGATAGATTTCAAAAATTTCTCAGATTCATCCATTTCGACAAGAAACCAACCCGAAGAGACCGTCTAGCAGGAGACAAGTTCACTCTTGTCTCTGAAATCTGGGACAAATTTGTGGAAAATTGCCTTCACTGTTACCGCCTGACTGAAAATATAACAGTCGACGAACATTTACTTCTCAGCAAAACCAGGTTCTGCTTTACCCAGTATATGACAAACAAGCCCAACAAGTATGGACTCAAATTCTTTTTTTTTTTTTTTTTTTTTTTTTTTTTTTTTTTTTTTTTTTTTTTTTTTTTTTTTGCTAGGCGCTTTACGTCGCACCAACACAGACAGGTCTTATGGCGACGATGGGATGGGAAAGGCCTAGGAGTTGGAAGGAAGCGGCCGTGGCCTTAATTAAGGTACAGCCCCAGCATTTGCCTGGTGTGAAAATGGGAAACCACGGAAAACCATCTTCAGGGCTGCCGATAGTGGGATTCGAACCTACTATCTCCCGGATGCAAGCTCACAGCCGCGCGCCTCTACGCGCACGGCCAACTCGCCCGGTGGACTCAAATTCTAGATTGCTGCAGGTGTAGTCACAAAATATACCTTCAATGCCTTTCCATACCTTGGTAAGGTCGACGCAAGTCTGGAGAAGCAGCCACTGTAAGGGAAGTTTGTGTTTCACCACATCTAGTCGATTCTAAACTTAAGACAGACTGCTTCTTCACATCCCTCCAACTTGCTAAGAAACTCCCAAGTCCAAGACCAAAAACTTCATTGGTGGGAACAATCAACCCCATTCATCGTGAAATGCTTACTGAGGTGAAGAAATCCAAGTCTGAATTATACTCTACAACCATCTTGCGACAGACTGGGAACACAGTGCACCTTGACAGTGTAGCAAGGGAAGAGAAAAAGAAAGTCCCTTTTCTTAGCAGACAGCACACTCAAGTAACCAATGGCACAGAATGAAAGAAGCCAGAAACTGTAACTTTCTACAACGGTATGAATTATGGGGTAGATGTTATCTTACCAAATGTCTCGTAAATATATCACCACAGGTGCATGCAGGAGGTGGCAAATGACCTTTTACAATAGCCTAGACCTAACAGTTATCAGTGCTTGGCTCATTTACAAGCAAGTAATTGGTAAGAAGATAAAGCGGAAGAAGTTCATCTTCTATCTGGCAGGTGAACTAACAAGATGGAATGAGCAAGGGCAAGAACAACAACGACAACAACAACAACAACAACAAGAGGAGGTTCTAGGACTATGTCCATATAAAAAGTGGAAGAAGTGCCGGGTTGGTCGGTGTAAGGGCAACAAGTCTGGCGATGCCTGCAGCAAGTGCTTCAAAGCAGTGTACAGAAAATGTGCACTAAAAGTAGAAGTTGTATGTGCAAAATATGTTTAGGTTGTTTTTATATATTCTTAAAGTATTTCTGAAAATGTATAATTGTTGCAATGTGGACAACTGACTAAGAACAGGTGTTCAATTGGTTAATTTTGTGAAAACTTCTTAGGGCCGGTCTCCACTGATTAACATTAACACAAATATGTTAAATTTAACATGTTACAATTGATAGGTAGGCTATATTGTGATTGTGTCTTCCAGTTGACTTTGCATGTTAACTTAGAATGTTGAGGTTAACACTTTTAACATGTTGGCGTGTTTTCCGCTCCAGGTGGAAAACATGTCAAGTCAGTTAGTTGTTTGTGAGATGTCGGCACTGCTTTGGCAACTTCCGCGCTGTTTCCATGCCAACAGATAGCGTAAACAATGTAAACGATGTGCTTCTCGTGAAGTAGGATTATAGTTACAACACTCCACAACACTCATTCTCTTTGTTATAAGCTACAAATACAGTACGCGCACGTGTGTCGTTCTCTCTGCACTATACTAAAATTTATAGTCTGAAATGGAGTGGAGCAGGGAGATTACTCTGAACTTAATTAATGATATAATAGAAAGGGCTTGTTTTGTGGGATGTCTCATCAAATCATCAATCAATCAGTCAATACTGATCTGCATTTAGGGCAGTCGCCCAGGTGGCAGATTCCCTATCTGTTGCTTTCCTAGCCTTTTCCGAAATGATTTCAAAGAAATTGGAAATGTATTGAATGTATTGGTAAGTTATTCCGATCCCTAACTCCCCTTCCTATAAATGAATATTTGCCCCAGTTTGTCCTCTTGATTTCCAACTTTATCTTCATATTGTGATCTTTCCTACTTTTATAAACGCAATTCAAACTTATTCGTCTACTAATGTCATTCCACGCCATCTCTCCGCTGACAGCTCGGAACATACCACTTATAATACCAATATAATGGTCCGTTATTGGACATTATAAATTTTCCAGCTAACTCATTCTTGGTTGCCTGCGTTTCGCCCTCGTGTGCTAAGTTAGGCTCATCAGTTGGGACTTAGCACACCACCCAAGACGCAAGGCCAGTGCATACCGTGGAGGCCACTGCATAGGCTACTTGAAGCCACCAGCAGTGCCAATGCACTATGAGAGCTATGTCTCATTTCCAAAAAATTGATGCCTGCCTGGCCATCAGATAATACAGATGTTGATTCCCATAGGGAATTTAAAATATTTGTCCCGAATGAGTAAATTTATAATACCAATATAATGGTCCGTTATTGGACATTATAAATTTTCCAGCTAACTCATTCTTGGTTGCCTGCGTTTCGCCCTCGTGTGCTAAGTTAGGCTCATCAGTTGGGACTTAGCACACCACCCAAGACGCAAGGCCAGTGCATACCGTGGAGGCCACTGCATAGGCTACTTGAAGCCACCAGCAGTGCCAATGCACTATGAGAGCGTCTTGGGTGGTGTGCTAAGTCCCAACTGATGAGCCTAACTTAGCACACGAGGGCGAAACGCAGGCAACCAAGAATGAGTTAGCTGGAAAATTTATAATGTCCAATAACGGACCATTATATTGGTATTATAAATTTACTCATTCGGGACAAGTATTTTAAATTCCCTATGGGAATCAACATCTGTATTACATACCACTTAGTCGAGCAGCTCTTCTTCTTTCTCTCAATTCTTCCCAACCCAAACATTGCAACATTTTTGCAACGCTACTCTTTTGTCGGAAATCACTCAGAACAAATCGAGCTGCTTTACTTTGGATTTTTTCCAGTTCTTGAATCAGGTAATCCTGGTGAGGGTCCCATACACTGGAACCATACTCTAGTTGGGGTCTTACCAGAGACTTATATGCCCTCTCCTTTACATCCTTACTACAACCCCTAAACACCCTCATAACCATGTGCAGAGATCGGTAGCCTTTATTTACAATCCCATTTATGTGATTACCCCAATGAAGATCTTTCCTTATATTAACACCTAGATACTTACAATGATCCCCAAAAGGAACTTTCACCCCATCAACGCAGTAATTAAAACTGAGAGGACTTTTCTTATTTGTGAAACTCACAATCTGACTTTTAACCCCGTTTATCAACATACCATTGCCTGCTGTCCATCTCACAACATTTTTGAGGTCACGTTGCAGTTGCTCACAATTTTGTAACTTATTTATCACTCTATAGAGAATAACATCATCCGCAAAAAGCCTTACCTCCGATTCCACTCCTTTACTCATATCATTTATATATATAAGAAAACATAAAGGTCCGATAACACTGCCCTGAGGAACTCCCCTCTCAACTATTACAGGGTCAGACAAAGCTTCACCTACTCTAACTCTCTGAGATCTATTTTCTAGAAATATAGCAACCCATTCAGTCACTCTTTTGTCTAGTCCAATTGCACTCATTTTTGCCAGTAGTCTCCCATGATCCACCCTATCAAATGCTTTAGACAGGTCAATCGCAATACAGTCCATTTGACCTCCAGAATCCAAGATATTTGCTATATCTTGCTGGAATCCTACAAGTTGGGCTACAGTGGAATAACCTTTCCTAAAACCGAATTGCCTTCTATCGAACCAGTTATTAATTTCAAAAACATGTCTAATATAATCAGAAAGAATGCCTTCCCAAAGCTTACATACAATGCATGTCAAACTTACTGGCCTGTAATTTTCAGCTTTATGTTTATCACCCTTTCCTTTATACACAGGGGCTACTATAGCAACTCTCCATTCATCTGGTATAGCTCCTCCAACCAAACAATAATCAAATAAGTACTTCAGATATGGTACTATATCCCCACCCATTGTCTTTAGTATATCCCTAGAAATCTGATCAATTCCAGCCGCTTTTCTAGTTTTCAACTTTTGTGTCTTATTGTAAATGTTATCATTTTAATACTTCTTTGGCCTTAGTCTCCTCCTCTATCTCGACATTATCCTTGTAACCAACAATCTTTACATACTGCTGACTGAATACTTCTGCCTTGTGAAGATCCTCACATACACACTTCCCTTGTTCATTAATTATTCCTGGAATGTCCTTCTTGGAACCTGTTTCTGCCTTAAAATACCTATACATACCCTTCCATTTTTCACTAAAATTTGTATGACTACCAATTATGCTTGCCATCATGTTATCCTTAGCAGCCTTCTTTGCTAGATTCAATTTTCTAGTAAGTTCCTTCAATTTCTCCTTACTTCCACAGCCATTTCTAACTCTATTTCTTTCCAGTCTGCACCTCCTTCTTAGTCTCTTTATTTCTCTATTATAATAAGGTGAGTCTTTACGATTCCATACCACCCTTAAAGGTACAAACTTGTTTTCGCATTCCTCAACAATTTCTGTAAACCCATCCCAGAGTCTGTTTACATTTTTATTTGCCGTTTTCCACCGATCATAGTTACTTTTTAGAAACTGCCTCATGCCTGCTTTATCAGCCATATGGTACTGCCTAACAGTCCTACTTTTAAGACCTTCCTTTCTATCACATTTATTTTTAACTACCACAAAAACAGCTTCATGATCACTAATACCCTCTATTACTTCAGTTTCCCTATAGAGCTCATCTGGTTTTATCAGCACGACATCCAGGATATTTTTCCCTCTGGTTGGTTCCATCACTTTCTGAATCAGCTGTCCTTCCCATATTAACTTTGTAACTGTTCCACCTCGTTATAACACTTGGAGAGATGAAAGTTATTATCTTGGGACACATGAATTTTAAATAAACTATTTGTGGCTTGCCTGCAAATTGCCACGCAAATAGAAAAAATCAACATTCCATGGTTCCCCATTTCTCTATGTAATGTTTGGGCGCCATGGTTCACCAACATTTATTTTTACTAGCATAGAGACTTACACTTAAATCACAGGGGTAGGATTTTAAATAATTAACCATTAAGTATCGCTTAAGAAAGAAAATTAACGCAATATAAAATACAAATGAATTTATTATAAAAAAAAAATGAGATGAATTGGAAAAGTTTCCTTAAAGCGTGGAGGAATTCAGAATTTAATTTACTGAATTTACTTATTGCTTGCTTTATCTAATTGAAGCTCACCAATTGCAGCTTCCGTTGAAGTCATCTGGTTTCCGTGGTTACTCGTTCTCTTCTTCTCGATGTAGACTTTGCTCCATTGACATTCTTCCTTCCTTCTCTGATATGGTACGGGCTATCTGGACTAGCACTCCCTATTTGCCTAGTCTTTAAATTAGACATTGGCCCTATACTTGTAATAACTGATCAGCGTTGGTCGTATGAGGAGAAAATTCAGAGATATGAATTATTCCATATTAGTAGAAATCTCAAACCAACTGAGCTATACTATTTATACAGTACAGACTTGTGTCAAATTCCATAGACTTGAACTAAACATAGTTTTTCGTCCACAATATTTACTGAATATCACACAAGCCGTAAGCTTGTTTCGTGTCGTGCAGATCCAATAACATTACCGCACATAAGTACTGTATCGAAGCGATAACACATTGTACAAAAGTAACTATGTCGCGGAGCGACCACACACTGTTTCAAAAATCAAATCACGTCGTTCAAAGTAGATGTTCACAGTAGAAGTAGTAGTGATGGAGTTCACGTAGTTAGGTTGTAAGGTTGTAAGGTCGTAAGGTCCCGTTCTTGTTTTGGTAACACTCTTGGTAACAGTTCAGTCTCAAAACTCATATACAACGAAGTATCTGATTCGATAGATCGAAGCATCAACTCCCCTTCCCTTCTTCCTCGACAAGTCCAGAAGGCGTGGCGATGATATAGCTGACCAGCTTGCAAGCCTCGCGCACGGGTCGCTGTTTATTAGCCTTGGTCATAAAATAAACCCATGACTCACGCAAAATCCCAAGCTTCAAGAATAACCCTCCGTATACACAAACATGAGATGAAATGAAAACAACTATGTCTCAACATATTGACCGTATTTACAACATAATGAATTCTTATCCTACATAATATAATAATTTAAATAATAAAACAATGTTATCATATATACAGTATGATTCCAAAAAGCCTTGATTACAAATGATTGACGTTGAATAAATATGTTATTACAAATAATTGCCGATGGCGGATAAACTTGATATCAAATGATATCGCGTAAAATGATATTATATTAAATTAGTAGGGCTGGAGAAGACCACCACAGAAACACGCAATAGTGCTTACATCCCTCCATAGAGGGTTGGCGTCAGGAAGGGCATCCGGCCGTAAAACAGGGCCAAATCCACATGTGCGACGCAGTTCGCACCCGCGACCCCACAGGTGTGGGAAAAGCGGCAGGAAAAGAAGAAGAAAGAAGAAGTAGGGCTGGAGAAGCCTGGACGGTTACATACGCCCTCCTGTTATTTACAGATATAACATATATGAAAATAACACACTACACCAAAACGGCTGATATATACATCATTACATCTGACAAACACTTAATAAAAAACATACATAACCAAATCTTGTATCTCACTGTAGAGTGTCTGTTTCAACGATTCCAGATAACATTAGTAATAAATCCTGCCAATTTTCTTGCGAAAGTTTGTCAGCAACACTCATAATATTAACAACAACAGGTAAATAACTCTATCTTTGCACTTCACCAGCAAAGTGTTTGGCAGTTCCAGGTTATCATAATATATACACCACACACACACACACGTAATCACACGTGGCTTACCTCCTTTAGATGGCCGCAAGCAATTTCTTGTTTTCATTGCAAAAAATATTACTACTTAGAAAATTATTGCATTGATTTCCTTCTGCAGTTTCAAAAGAAAATCCCAAGTTACTCATGGCTTCTACAATGGTGTCAGGTCTAGGTTCACAACGTATACATGAATTCACGTTTTTCAACTCAAGTACATTTAATGTTGTCAAAACAACATCGGGGGACATTACACTTAATTCGCAGAAATATATCGTCTCAGAGAGCGAATATTATAAGTGCCCAACATGACACGATTACCATCTCTCAATCTGTATGCACAAGGACCAACCCGACAATGAATCTGGAATGGACCCTGATACAACAAAAAGAATTTCTTCGTCACTTTCTCTTCACTGGACGAGATCATGGGAACACGTAACAGAACAGAATCTCCTACCTGAAATTCGTCTAACACCTGACGTTTCTGCTGTCTGCTACGCTTCTCAGCCGCTTTAATCAAATTCTCTCTTGCTAATCTGACATATATCTGAGAGTCCCGCTGAGGTTCCTGTGTAATACCTAGTACTTTTGTCAGCTCATTACTTGGATTGCTGCCAAGATGAACCTCTAATGGGGTGAATTTCGTACTATCATGCTGAACCATATTAATCCATTTCTCAATCAACGCTAAAGAACCAAGCCACGCAGTGTGCTTGTCATGAACTAAAGATCGAAACATCCTACCTAATTCCTTCATCGTGCGTTCACACATATTCCCTTGCGTATTCCTAATTGAGGAAAAAACGTGTGATACCTAACTCTGTCATCACAGCCTTCCATTTCTTCGAGGTAAATTGAGATCCGCTATCAGATAATAACCTACTAGGCGTATCTAATTCCTGAACATACCTGTCACTAATAATCTTTGCAACTATGACCTGTCGCTTTTCTCAATAAAAGATTGACACACTCACTACTCGAAACTTCAATAATACCATCCTCTAACATAGCTTCAATTTGATTGTCTACTGCTTTAGCATACTTATGTGGAATCGGATATCTCGGTCTAGCGAATATACTTTTATCCAGCACTGAAAATGAGTGTTCATACACATGTCTTTTGCCAGGTTTCGATGAAAATACTTCCTTGTGTTCTCTCAACACATACAACAATCGGTCCCTCTGACCTTCTTCCAAATTGCTATTATCTACCGCTTCTCTCAAAGCATCATCGTGGTTCTCCTCTAACCACACTTCACACAACTTAAAATCCGCTCTCTCTTCTTCATCTTTTGAAACCTCATTAACACACCACATGTTACAAACCTCCACTTTCGTCTGCACTTCGGCATCCCACGTGACTTTAACATCCTCATTATCCCACCTTAAATATACTATCGCCTCATTGTAATTTAACCGAGCTGAGTATAAACTTAGCCAGTCAGATCTCAAGATAACATCAAATATAAGATTCGGAATAACAAGACAGATCTGAATTTTCGACTTCCCGTTAATACAAATAGGTATGGCAACTTGTTTACATATTTGCTTGGATCTTTTACCTACAGCAGTGACGATATATGTGGACTTCACAGGCATTTCTTCAATCTCAATATTCTCCTTCTTTCTGTCCTCATACCACTTCAAACTTACACATGATCTTTGACTGCCTGAATCGAATAAAGCCTGATACTGCGCCCTCCATACAACGATCGTAACAATGGGGTTCTCACTTTTACTACCAACTTCGACTTGGTTCACTTCCACCTCCCGTAATAACTCATCTCTAACATCGAGATCATAATTCATGTGCGTCATTACACAATTTCTCGCAACATGTACTGAAGACTGATAATCTGATCTCTCATTACCGTCTACTATCAGTTTAAATTACTTTGTCTCCTTGTATCCTGATTTTGGCTTGTACTTTCCTCTACATTTTGTTCCCTCTGAACATTCCTATTTTGCTGGTGTGACTGATTACCTACAGGTTGTTGTCTCGGTTGAAACTGACCACGGTGATTGTGTTCTTGTCTTCTGGGTGGTGTCTGAATGTTTGTGTGCTCTCGTGTACTATTACTATTTCCTAACGCATCGAAACTTGCTAGCCATCTTTCCATTCCCTGAATAGACTCTATCTGTTGCATACAGCTAGCTTCGCGGATTTTGTTCGGAAAATATCTGAGTAATAACTTCACAATATCTCTCTCCGCTGACATCCCATCTACGTTTTTACAAATCATAACGTGGGCTAAAAAATATTCGGTCATAGAAACTCCTTTGTGTGGCCTAAATTTCCCAAAGACAATGCGTTCTCTTTCCCTGCTTTGTATAGCTTCACTCCAAAATTTTTCCGTGAAATATTTCTGGAATTCCACCATACTGGTCATGCTGCTCTTATACACCGCAAACCATGATTTCGTTTTCCCAATAAAAGCTTTACCAATTATCTATAACGCTTCTTCCCATTCAATGATTCCTTCTTCTATTCGCTTTTCAAACCGTTTCTTAACAGTGTTTAAAAAATCTAAAGGGTTTGTCTGCCTCCCATTAAATTTAGGTAAATCAGTTTCATATATGAAATTTGTACCATGGCACTGACTTCCTATATTACCTTGCTTTTCTCTGATTTCTTTACGTATTAGTGCCTCCGACCTCTCAATACGTTCATTAGTTCTGTTCTCTCTAGTTTCTACGTCATTTGCAATGTGTTCCTGTCTTTCCTTGGTGGCTTTAATTTCAATAGCATATTCCTCTGCTTTCTTAAACTTTTCATTACATATTTTGGCATTAATCTCTATCTTACCACACAGATCATTGTATTGTTGTTGTACTTCTTCTCTAACTTTACTAACTTCTCCTACTTGTTCCTGAATTTTACAATTAATTGCTGTGATCTGCTGGTCTACTTCGCTTCTATGTTCAGTTAACTTACTTTCTACCACTTTCTCATGCTGGCTACGTCTCATCTCCTGTTCCGCTAACTGATTCTCAAAAAGTTTCTGCTGCTCTAGTGCTTCATCTAATCTATGATCTAAAGCATCCATCCTAGCATTAACTTCTCTGCTAATTTCGGTTTTTGTATGTTCTCTTTCTCTGCTAATTTCGGTTTTTGTTCTCAGTACTTCTTTCTTGATTTCATTCGTTTGCTCAAATATCCCTTGCACCATCACAAACAGTTGTTCAATATTCTTATCACTATTCGTATTACCTTTCTCGCCCTCCATCCTAGCTACATCAGATTCTGTGCTATATTCCATGCTCCCACCACTCTCTACCGTTTTATCTACTTCAATGTTTTCATCTACAACTTTCGTAGAATTCAGCGTCTCGCCTCCCTTTACTAAGTTTCCCCTACGTAATTTCATGTCCTTTTCACCTTGTGCAGCCATGATTCCCCCAAAATCACACATACAAATTATATGGACATTCACTTAACCCCCACAAACACAGACTCTACTTTACTGCTTTCCTTCCACGAATACTTAATGGTTTTCGAGCTCCACGTTGGTGCGACAAATGTAACTGTTCCACCTCGTCATAACACTTGGAGAGATGAAAGTTATTATCTTGGGACACATGAATATTAAATAAACTATTTGTGGCTTGCCCGCAAATTGCCACGCAAATAGAAACAATCAACATTCCATGGTTCCCCATTTCTCTATGTAATGTTTGGGCGCCATGGTTACAGTTTTAAATAAAACTGTAAACCAACATTTATTTTTACTAGCATAGAGACTTACACTTAAATCACAGGGGTAGGATTTTAAATAATTAACCATTAAGTATCGCTTAAGAAAGAAAATTAACGCAATATAAAATACAAATGAATTTATTATACAAAAAAATGAGATGAATCGGAAAAGTTTCCTTAAAGCGTGGAGGAATTTAGAATTTAATTTACTGAATTTACTTATTGCTTGCTTTATCTAATTGAAGCTCACCAATTGCAGCTTCCGTTGAAGTCATCTGGTTTCCGTGGTTACTCGTTCTCTTCTTCTCGATGTAGACTTTGCTCCATTGACATCCTTCCTTCCTTCTCTGATATGGTACGGGCTATCTGGACTAGCACTCCCTATTTGCCTAGTCTTTAAATTAGACATTGGCCCTATACTTGTAATAACTGATCAGCATTGATCATATGAGGAGAAAATTCAGAGATATGAATTATTCCATATTAGTAGAAATCTCAAACCAACTGAGCTATACTATTTATACGGTACAGACTTGTGCCAAATTCCATAGACTTGAACTAAACATAGTTCTTCGTCCACAATATTTACTGAATATCACACAAGCCGTAAGCTTGTTTCGTGTCACGCAGATCCGATAACATTACCGCACGTAAGTAGTGTATCGAAGCGATAACACATTGTACAAAAGTAACTATGTCGCGGAGCGACCACACACTGTTTCAAAAATCAAATCACGTCGTTCAAAGTAGATGTTCACAGTAGAAGTAGTAGTGATGGAGTTCACGTAGTTAGGTCGTAAGGTCGTAAGGTCCCGTTCTCGTTTTGAGAACGAGTATATATCCGGGCTGACCCCCACTCTTGGTAACAGTTCAATCTCAAAACTCATATACAACGAAGTATCTGATTCGATAGATCGAAGCATCAACTCCCCTTCCCTTCTTCCTCGACAAGTCCAGAAGGTGTGGCGATGATATAGCTGACCAGCTTGCAAGCCTCGCGCACGGGTCGCTGTTTACTAGCCTTGGTCATAAAATAAACCCATGACTCACGCAAAATCCCAAGCTTCAAGAATAACCCTCCGTATACACAAACATGAGATGAAATGAAAACAACTATGTCTCAACATATTGACCGTATTTACAACATAATGAATTCTTATCCTACATAATATCATAATTTAAATAATAAAACAATGTTATCATATATACAATATGATTCCAAAAAGCCTTGATTACAAATGATTGACGTTGAATAAATATGTTATTACAAATAATTGCCGATGGCGGATAAACTTGATATCAAATGATATCGCGTAAAATGATATTATATTAAATTAGTAGGGCTGAAGAAGCCTGGGCGGTTACATACGCCCTCCTGTTATTTACAGATATAACATATATGAAAATAACACACTACACCAAAACGGCTGATATATACATCATTACATCTGACAAACACTTAATAAAAAACATACATAACCAAATCTTGTATCTCACTGTAGAGTGTCTGTTTCAACGATTCCAGATAACATTAGTAATAAATCCTGCCAATTTTCTTGCGAAAGTTTGTCAGCAACACTCATAATATTTACAACAACAGGTAAATAACTCTATCTTTGCACTTCACCAGCAAAGTGTTCGGCAGTTCCAGGTTATCATAATATATACACCACACACACACGTAATCACACGTGGCTTACCTCCCTTAGATGGCCGCAAGCAATTTCTTGTTCAACACTAACAATTTTATGTCATCCCTACTTGATTTCCAGTTCCCTGTTCCCTTATCACAGCTCCCTAGGCCATCCCGTTTCCCTGAATGTACCTTCCTATTACCCTTCCAAACAAATTTCCTAACTTATACATACCACTGCGGTTTAAATGAAGGCCATCCGAGCGCAGATCCCTATCTCCTATCCACCCATTAGGATCTAGAAATTTCACTCCCAGTTTCCCACATACCCACTCCATAGTCTCATTTAAATCCCCAATCACCCTCCAGTCAGTATCCCTCCTACACAGTATTCCACTAATAACAATCTCCGCTTTCTTTCTTAAATTTCACCCGTGCTGCATTTACCAGATCCCACACATCTCCAACTATGTTGGTACTTATATCAGCTTGCCTTACGTTGTTGGTACCAACGTGAAACACTACCACCTTCTCCTTCCCCTCCCTCCTCTCTTCTACTTTCCTCAACATCTGCCTCAACCTAATTCCTGGATAACATTCTACCCTGGTTCCCTTTCCTCCACACACTTTCCCCACATGTCTAATGATGGAATCCCCCATGACCAGAGCCTCAACCCTACCCACCTCATTTGATCCCCTCCCCTCCTGGTCAGCCCTATCTTTCTTGATAGCTGCAGAAGCTACTTCCTCCTCCCTTTTCTCCTTCCCATGACCCCGTTCCACCTGTCTTTTCCTATCCTCTACTCTACATTTCCCTTTCCTACCTTTTCCCTTCCTCCTACTTCCACGGATCTCAGCAACAGTTCCCTGTCCCTCATCTTCCCTCTGTTGTTCTACCTGGAGTGACTCGTACCGATTTCGCACAGACACCTGTCCTGAATTCTGATCCTGAATAGAGCCCTTAGCCTGCAATCTCCTTCCCCTTAGAACATTAGACCACCTGTCTTCTACATCCCTTCCCTTTCCTTCCCCTCCCTCTTGTACACCTACTGTAACCTGTACATTATTTGAGGAGTCCTATCTTCCTTCCTGTCTTCTGTGAGAATCCTAATTATCTCCCTCAAACTTTCCAACTCCTCCCTCATACCCCTCAATGCCTCACCACACCCACAATAAGTACACTCGCGCTCCTTAGCCATTCTTTACGGGGAAAAAAATTTTAAATTAAAAAAAAAACAAACTTATTTGCAAAAAAAATGAACGGAGGGATATATTGTCTGGGATAGTACACAACAATAAGGTAATTAATATACGACTACACTACAATACTACTTAGTCGTGCTCTATTTTTTTTATCCTACAACCCCTAACAGGATAAAAACTGCTGTTAATTGCTGAATATCGAAAGTAATACACAAGAACTACACAATTCCAAACTGCAATCAAGCCTATCCTAATTTCAATAACAGTATTTTTGTAACAGTTTCTACGGATACCTCTACTACACCAGTACTACACAAATATTTTACAATAATAAAATAAGCACACTAAATTCTAATAGGATATTACTCGTATACTACTGTACAGTACACTACAGTAATTTTTAAACTACTTTCAGACGTATCCTAGTTACGATACTGGTACCGTACCGTATGTCACTACTAAGCACAACAGAAATGAAATTTGCAAGAACTACTGTACTGAAAGATTACCAACGAAGCTAAATGCTTAGACAAATTATTATTAGTATTACGGTCTAACAGATACACACGAAAAATAACACACGAATATAGCAGGCAAGATACGACACTATCTAAATGTACTGTATCTATACTACAATGTATCTACACTACACTACACTGCGTTTGGTTAAATGCTTAAGTATCAAAAGGATTGCCGTACACGAAGAAAAACACGAATATAACTGGCAAGATACTATCTAATATATTATACCTTATCTTCACTACAATTCTACTGAAATGTGGTTATGTGTTTATTACAGCTGGTGGATTACTATTATTTTCCCTACTCCACGGGACGGAGGAAAAAAAAAAGTGTCCTTAATTTGGCCTACTGAAAAATACGAAGTTGTCTACAATAATTTCTCAAATATTTCTATCAAAACTACTATTACTCCAGGGACTTGAAGTGCAATGACTGGGATATATGAACTTTATTATTATTATTAGCTAACGGCTCATGAATAATGAAAGATCGAGGGAGCGAAATATAAATTACGGATACTAACTACCTACTCAGAAGTACAAATGAATGGAATACAAGGTCAGTTGATTTTTATTTATATTTACTTGACTACACTACACCCATTGTTCACGACTAGCCAACAATGCAATATTTGAATATGAGGAACGATAATAATCAATAACAATACAACGACTGTTAACTATTACCGTGTAATCTCTTTAACTTCTTTTTAAATGGAAGTTTACAGGCATATCATGTTTTTTAATGTAGTAAATTTTTACCTTCGCGATAGTTTGAACGTAAATCTATACGAAATACCGGAGAAGTTGCTGCAGAAGTTACGGTACTATTCCTTATGATAATCTGCCTTTGTAAGTACAACCAGCGAACCTACAGATATTTACAAATATTTTTGAAGTTAATATTATTACCTAAAGTATTTCCTAAACCTAAATTCGAAACAAGTTACACCTAGCTAGCCTACTTAACCTAGAAAACGTAATTTACTGAAGACCAACTGATTTACTTGTTACAAAATTTAAATAAATATCACTACTCCCAATTTCTACCAACAAGCACTAAACACCACTATATAAACAGCACTAAATGAATCAGATATACACAAAATTAAGCTATTTCAATAGGTTTTCACTACTTTATCACTACAGTAATGCAAGAGCTCTCTCAACAGCCAACAGGAATGGTAAAGACCCACCTTATTATAATAGAGAAATAAAGAGACTAAGAAGGAGGTGCAGACTGGAAAGAAATAGAGTTAGAAATGGCTGTGGAAGTAAGGAGAAATTGAAGGAACTTACTAGAAAATTGAATCTAGCAAAGAAGGCAGCTAAGGATAACATGATGGCAAGCATAATTGGCAGTCATACGAATTTTAGTGAAAAATGGAAGGGTATGTATAGGTATTTTAAGGCAGAAACAGGTTCCAAGAAGGACATTCCAGGAATAATTAATGAACAAGGGGAGTGTGTATGTGAGGATCTTCAAAAGGCAGAAGTATTCAGTCAACAGTATGTAAAGATTGTTGGTTACAAGGATAATGTCGAGATAGAGGAGGAGACTAAGGCCAAAGAAGTAATAAAATTTACATATGATAACAATAACATTTACAATAAGATACAAAAGTTGAAAACTAGAAAAGCGGCTGGAATTGATCAGATTTCTGGGGATATACTAAAGACAATGGGTTGGGAGATAGTACCATATCTGAAGTACTTATTTGATTATTGTTTGGTTGGAGGAGCTATACCAGATGAATGGAGAGTTGCTATAGTAGCCCCTGTGTATAAAGGAAAAGGTAATAGACATAAAGCTAAAAATTACAGGCCAGTAAGTTTGACATGCATTGTATGTAAGCTTTGGGAAGGCATTCTTTCTGATTATATTAGACATGTTTTTGAAATTAATAACTGGTTCGATAGAAGGCAATTCGGTTTTAGGAAAGGTTATTCCACTGAAGCTCAACTTGTAGGATTCCAGCAAGATATAGCAGATATCTTGGATTCTGGAGGTCAAATGGACTGTATTGCGATTGACCTGTCTAAAGCATTTGATAGGGTGGATCATGGGAGACTACTGGCAAAAATGAGTGCAATTGGACTAGACAAAAGAGTGACTGAATGGGTTGCTATATTTCTAGAAAATAGATCTCAGAGAATTAGGGCAGGTGAAGCTTTATCTGACACTGTAATAATTAAGAGGGGAATTCCTCAAGGCAGTATTATCGGACCTTTATGTTTTCTTATATATATAAATGATGTGAGTAAAGGAGTGGAATCAGAGGTAAGGCTTTTTTGCGGATGATGTTATTCTCTATAGAGTGATAAATAAGTTACAAGATTGTGAGCAACTGCAGCGTGACCTCGAAAATGTTGTGAGATGGACAGCAGGCAATGGTATGATGATAAACGGGGTTAAAAGTCAGGTTGTGAGTTTCACAAATAGGAAAAGTCCTCTCAGTTTTAATTACTGCGTTGATGGGGTGAAAGTTCCTTTTGGGGATCATTGTAAGTATCTAGGTGTTAATATAAGGAAAGATCTTCATTGGGGTAATCACATAAATGGGATTGTAAATAAAGGGTACAGATCTCTGCACATGGTTATGAGGGTGTTTAGGGATTGTAGTAAGGATGTAAAGGAGAGTGCATATTAGTCTCTGGTAAGACCCCAACTAGAGTATGGTTCCAGTGTATGGGACCCTCACCAGGATTACCTGATTCAAGAACTGGAAAAAATCCAAAGAAAAGCAGCTCGATTTGTTCTGGGTGATTTCCGACAAAAGAGTAGCGTTACAAAAATGTTGCAATGTTTGGGTTGGGAAGAATTGAGAGAAAGAAGAGGAGCTGCTCGACTGAGTGGTGTGTTCCGGGCTCTCAGCGGAGAGTTAGCGTGGAATGACATTAGTAGACGAATAAGTTTGAATGGCGTTTATAAAAGTAGGAAAGATCACAATATGAAGATAAAGTTGGAATTCAAGAGGACAAACTGGGGCAAATATTCATTTATAGGAAGGGGAGTTAGGGATTGGAATAACTTACCAAGGGAGACGTTCAATAAATTTCCAATTTCTTTGAAATCATTTAGGAAAAGGCTAGGAAAGCAACAGGCAGGGAATCTGCCACCTGGACGACTGCCCTAAATGCAGATCAGTATTGATTGATTGATTGATTGATTGAACCGTTCTCAAGCGCATCCAACAATAACCCAAGCGCATCCAACAATAATCAAAGAGTACAGAGATAAAGCAAAGAAAGCTGACAGTTTCCAGGAAGCTGAAATCATCTATAATTGTTACCATGAGTGCATCGATAAAACTAGCATCCCTCCGCTCCCAGTATAGTCGAGAATGGTAAAAAGTTCAGAAAAGTCGGAAGTCAGGGGTGGGAGCGGGCGAAGTGTATACTTGCTTTGCTTTTGAAGCAATGAGCAGGATGGGGGGAGGAATTGTGCCTAATATAACTGCATTTCTAAATTATAACAAGAAGCAACAGTGGCATTACCAAAGGCCAAATTCTCTTCATCTGAGTACATTGTCTTTGCTTGAAAATATTAGACACCACCTAAATGTATTAACACAAATTGAACTACCTGTATAAAAACAAAGGAAGTCAAGTTTAACATGTTTATGAAGTGTGGATACAATGTTAAATGAAACAGTATTTAACATTTAACATGTTGATTGTGTCATCAGTTAACATTTAACCTCTTCAGTGGCACGCCTGAGAAATTCTCGGTTGGCCCACGCTTGCCCATAACGTCACCGCCCGAGAAATTCTCGTTTAGCTGCAGTGTTCATTTTGCGATCGCCCAATAATTTCTAGGGTACTGTAACCTCTTTGAAAAATGATTTTTAGCATTCTGAACATGTGGCGGGAGGGTTTCCAGCTGTATTCATCAAGTCTCTGGCCTGAAATATGCTTTATCTTCTCTACTTTACATATACAATCACTGGCCAGCTGAAGAGGTAAACAGAAATGGCGAGTGCGAAACGGAAGGGATGTTTGTCTGAATACAAAACAAGGAACTGCATCGAAGATGAATCTCTAAGTGACATTAGTATTTCTGATAGTAGTGATAATGATTTTATTGACTATTCGGATGATGACCTTCTTAGTATTTCTGGTGAAAGTGAAGAAGATATTACATCAGAAGCTAAGGTGATGGTAGGAGATGTTGAACATGCATTCGTGTGAAAAATTTGTAAGCCTGGGGATAGTGTGTGACCTAATATAATTCCACTTACGGGAAATCCTGGTGCAAGGGTTGGATTATTACCTGAGATGAGTGCGATTGACTGTTTTGAACTGTTTCTAATGGGTGAAGTTGTAAATTTGATAGTGACCGAAACAAATTTGTATGCTGTAACTGCATTGAAAAAACTTGTAAATAAATCTCTGCATATAAGGGCACAGTTTTGGAAAGAAACAAACTCTTATGAAATTTGATAGTTTATTCCATTAGTGTTATTAATGGGAATAATACAAAAGCCTAAATTAAAAAGGTATTGGTCACAGGACAGTATTCTCAAAACACCAATATTTTATGAAACCATGTCAGGCCTACTGTAAAAATAAAGTGTGGAGTGTAAACTAAATTTTTATTAACCTTGAGTAATACATGAATGTGTTCCCTTAATAATTGTTACTCATTCCTTGCTTCCTAAAAGTAAATAATTTCCTCTGAAATAAACCTCACCTTTCTGGCTCAGGTGGTCTGCCAGAACCTGTCACTGAAGGGGTTAACGCTCTTAACATTTAACACTGTTGTTAAATGTTAATCAGTGGAGACCGGCCTTTGAAGAAACAGATTCATGATGCAATTATTTGTGATTATTCATATGTCCTTCAGGAATATAAAAAGTTCATACACTAAAATCAGGTCTCTGTATGTACAGTAAATTTGTGGAAACACAGTAGAACAAAATAATTACTGAATTGGTAAATTGAGATCACCCGCTACAATCATGTTCCTTTCCATATCGTTTCCCATATAGCTGATTATCTTATCGAATAATTCCAGATCAGCATCAGCGCTACCCTTTCGTGGTCTGTACCCTCGAAGGACATAAAGTTGCCTATTATCTTTAGAGATGAGCCTTACACCTAGAATTTCATTTTTGTCATCTTTAACTTTTTCGTGGCTTACAAATTTTTCTTTCACCAGTGTGAAAACTTCGCCTTCTACCATTCCTTTCCTATACACACTCCAGTTCTGTGAGAAAATGCCTGCATCCATTATATCATTTCTCAGCCATGATTTAACTCCTATTACATTATCTGGTTAGTTTATATCTATTAAATTACATAATTCTATTCCTTTCTTTTACACTACTTCTACAGTTCAGCACTAACATTTTTATGTCATCCCTACTTGGCTTCCAAATCCCTGTACCCTCATCACCGCTCCCTAGACCATTCGATTTCCCTGAATATACCTCCCGGTAACCCTTCTAAACAAATTTCCGAACTTACATGTACCACTACGGTTTAAGTGAAGGCCATCTGAACGCAGATCCCTATCTCCTACCCATCCATTAGGATCTGGAATCTCACTCCCAGTTTCCCACATATCCACTCCATAGTTTCTTTTAAATCCCCAATCACCTTCCAGTCAGTATCCCTCCTACACAGTATTCCACTGATAACAATCTCCGCTTCCTTAAATTTCACTCATGCTGTATTTACCAGATCCCACACATCCCCAGCTATGTTGGTGCTTATACCTGCTTGCCTTACATTGTTTATACCAACGTGAAACACTACCGTCTTCTCTTTTCCCTCCTCCTTCTCTTCTACTTTCCTCAACATCTGCCTGAATCTAATTCCTGGATAACGCTCTACCCTGGTTCCCTTTCCTCCACACACTTTCCCCTCATGTCTAACAATGGAAACCTCATGACCAGAACATCAACCCTACCCACCTCATTTGATCCCCTCCCCTCCTGGTCAGCCTTATCTTTCTTGACAGCTGCAGAAGCTACTTCCTCCTCCTCTTTTTCCTCCCATGACCCTGTTCCACCTATCTTTTCCTATCCTCCACTCTACATTTCTTTTTCCTACCTTTTCCTTTCCTCCTACTTTCACACTTCTCAGCAGCAGTTCCTTGTTCCTCAGCTTCCCTCTGTTGTTTTACTTCATACCGATTTCTCATAGACACCTGTCCTGAATTCTGATCCTGGAATAGAGCCCTTCGCCTGCAATGTCCTTCCACTTAAAAGATTAGACCACCTGTCTTCTACAATCCTCCCTTTTCGTTCCCATCCCTCTTTTACACCTGCTGTATCCTGTACATTGTTTGAGGGAGGTCTATTTTCCTTCCTGTCCTCTTGAGAGAATCTTCATTATCTCCCTCAAACTCTCCAACTCCTCCCTCATACTCCCTAATGCCAGGTCACACCCACAGTTCCTACACTCGCACTCCTTAACTATTCTTTATGGAATAATAAAAAGAAAAGAAATGAACTTAATGTGTGCACAATTAAAAATGAAAGGAAAGAAATAATGTCTATGTTAGTACACAAGGATCACATGAAATAAAGTAATTTAGATTGCATAGCCATAGATCTTTCCAAAGCCCTTGATAGAGTGGAACATGGAATATTATTAAAGAAATTGGAGGGAATAGGATTGGACGTAAGGGTTATACGCTGGATAAGAACATTTCTCAATTCAAGGGTTCAGAAAGTCAAAGTAGGAAATAATATATCACAGGAAGAGAAAGTTTGGAAGGGAATTGCACAGGGTAGTATAATCGGTCCATTACTTTTCTTAATATACACAAATGATTTAGGGAACAATATAACATCAAAAATAAGATTGTATGCAGATGATATAATTGTTTATAGGGAAATAAATAACATTGAGAATTGTTCAGAATTACAAAGGGACCTTGAGAGTATCCAACAATGGGTTGAAGAAAATAATATGAAGGTTTATGGAGGCAAATCAACTGTTACATCATTTACAAACAGGAGCTTTAAAACTGAATTTGAATATACTTTGGATGAGGTAGTTATCCCAAAAGATGGCAAGTGCTAATACTTATGTGTGAGATTTGAAAGTAATTTGCTCTGGAAGGGTCATGTTGATGACATTGTTGGGAAAGCATACAGATCGTTACATGTCATAATGAGGCTACTTAAAGGATGCAACAAAGAAGTAAAAGAAAAAAGATACTTAAGTATGGTTCGTCCATTATTGCAACATGCAAACAGTGTTTGGGATCCTCACCAAGAATACCTAATAAAAGAAATAGTGTGCGGAGGAAAGCAGCAAGTTTTGTAACAGGGGATTTCAGGAGAAACAGTAGTGTATCAGAAATGTTAGAGGAACTTGGGTGGGAAACTTTAAGTAAGAGAAGGGAGAAAACTAGACTTATAGGATTACATAGAGCCTATAAAGGAGAAGAAGCATGGGGAGAAATCCGTGAGAGGCTTCCGTTGGAAAATAATTATATCGGCAGAACTGACCACAAGTATAAAATTAGAAGGAATTTTAGCAGAAGCGATTGGGGGTAAGTTTTCATTCATTGGGAAGGGCGTGAAGGAGTGGAACAGTTTACCAGGGGTAGTGTTTGATCCCTTTCCAAAATCTGTACAGATATTCAAGAAGAGAATAAACAGCAACAGAGAAAATAAATCAAATGGTAGAGGGCATTCGACCAGTGCAGGTTATTGTTAAAAAAAAAAAATGTGTGTGATTAAATTAATTCCATCCCCTGGTCTAAGGAGTTGGACAGCCAAAGTAGGGGACTGCCTGTAGGGGTGAAGTACAGTGGGGACTTCGAGGGCCCTGGGACCGCTACAGTAGCTGTGAAGGCCCCTTCAGGAACTCTGAAAAGTGGTGGCAAAAAGGGCTCTGGTTAGGACGCAGCAGGTCGTTATGCTACTTAGGTTCCAAAATGGGTAAAAATAAAAATAAAAAGTAAATAAATGCAATGTAAATTTTAATCTTATATCAGTTGCATAGTATTATTTGAAGTAATTTCACATACTGTATATGAGTTGACTATGTTTGTAAGTATAGGAGATATTATAAGTAGAATTTTGTAAACAATATAAATTTATTAAGGATGATCTGTTTGTTTAATAGAAAAAATTGTTGGTGTAAATTGTATATTATATTCTAGAAAAATTTTCTTCTTGTCTTGTTATTTTGTAATTAAAGTGCTCGGCAATAATATATTTTAGTGTACCATTTGCCACCGAGGTAGACACCTCATTTGCAAATAGAGATTTTGATTTGATTTGATAATATACTACTACACTACAATACTACTTAGTCGTACTATATTTTTATCCTACATCACCCTGACAGGATGAAAACTGCTTTTAATTACTGAATACCGAAAGGAATACACAATAATTACACAATTTTGAACTGCAGTTATGCCTATCCTTATTACAGCAACGGAATTCTAGTACGAGAGTTTCTACAGATACTGCTTCTACACAAATATTGCACAATAATAGAATGAGCACGCTAATTTCTGATAAGATACTGCAATTGATGGTTATGAATTTCATGTTTTTGGTCCGTATTGAACTGAGAATAATATATAATAATAATAATAATAACAACAACGTAAACGTTTCCACCTTTTCAATACTAAAATATATTCACAAAATTATAAATTACACGGTACTAGTTTCGACCTATCTAGGGGTCATCATCAGCCGTATTGGAGCAAAGATCATTTCACTTGTTATTCTTTAAAATAACATTTTCTTAGGATTTCGCCAAAAATGATCTTTGCTCCAATACGGCTGATGATGACCCCTAGATGGGTCGAAACTAGTACCGTGTAATTTATAATTTTGTGAATATATTTTAGTATTGAAAAGGTGGGAAACGTTTACGTTGTTATTATTATTACTTATATATTATAAGATACTGCAATACACTACAATAATGTTTAAATACGTTCAGACGTATCCTAATTCCAATAGGTTATTACTAAGCTCAAACAGAAATGAAAAAAAGCAATTAAAGTTTGAAATTTGCAAAAATTACTCAAGGATTACCAACAAAGTTAAATGCATAGACAAATTATTATTAGTACTATTTTATCCTTCTGTGCTCTAATGGAAATGAAGTGCCATTTGGTTAAATGCTGAAGTATCAAAGGGGTTACCATACACAAAGATACACATGAATATAACAGGCAAGAAACTATCTATATACCGTATCTACACTACAATTCTCAACTGAAATGTGATTATGTGATTATTACAGCTGGTGGATTACTATTATTTTCTGTATTCCGTGCAATCAAGAATAAAAGTGTCTTTAAATGCTGAAAAATAAGAGGTTGTCTACAATAATTTCTCAAAAACTTCTGTCCATGTATTCTTTTTGACTTTTGGTCTCGTGGTGAATGGGCAGGTGATCTACATTAACAGTGCAAGTTACAAGACAAAACCAAAGCTACTGAAGAGCATTCTGTATGGTAGGAAGAAAGAGGAATATAAGCTTATCAAGAAAGGAAATTGAATAGGTGTTGATGTCTACGTATGGAAAAACACACTCAGTTATAAATTTGGAAACAAATTGTTGATAACAAAATCAGTGAAGCAAAGGAGAATTCTGAAGATGATGATCACATTGGAATGATAAGTAATTGCTCTGAGCTCGCACTGATGTGTTATTATCTGAGTAAGTTAGTTTTCTGTTGTGTTTTCAGTTTTGGCACAAACATTAGGAAAATGTTTGGTTGCAGCTCGCCGCAAGCCAGGTCCCAAGCCTCGTCGTGTCATCCAGAGCTCAACACCTACAAGCATACCTGCCTCTCCTAGCCCCTCTCTTGCCCAGCTGTTTGCTGCTGCTGATTCTCCACGGCCTTCTAGTGGAAGTGAGGAGAACGATTCTCACTCCAAGGTGAGGCTGGATGAGGTGCGTGACAACAAATATTGACTGCATGTCTTTGATTAACCCAATTCACATTCCATAAATTAAACATGATCTTTTCTCTATTTTCTGAATTGCATGCCTCGGCCATAACATTTCCAGTTTCAGCTGTTGCCATTTTTCCGTCATTTAGAAAAGGTTATTAGTGTGCAGCTTCTCCTTGTGCTGAATACCACGGGAGAGAGAGTGCAAGTACTATAATTTGCATTTGTCTTTACATTACATGAGAAGGTGTTGTATATATTTATTAGTTGTCCACCTCCGTAGCATAACTGTTAGTATTATTAGTTGCCATACTCAGGGACCAGGTTTGATTCCTTGTACTGTCAGAGATTTAAAAATAGCAGGAGGGCTTCCATGGGGGTTGAAATGGTATGTGCATTTCACCTCAGTTGGGAGTGGAGCTGCACTGTTTCGAGGTAGATAGATAGATTTACCACCAACAAGGCAAATCCCCATTACAGGTAATATACTGTACTGTATAATCTCGAATACCACCCGCACTGTTTTTTTGAAATTATGGCTTCTAAAATTGGGTGCGGGTCTTATTTAAAATTTTGGGAAATTTATCTTTCTGAATGCGCATAAATCGGGCATCATCGCCGCCGCGGCTTGGCAACAATGCTCTCTCAGCTCTCAGTATACGCTACTTCTGCGCTTGGCGTCAGTCTCATGCACGTTCTCGGAATATCAACATGAATTCCACAAAGCGTTTGTGATCTTTTACTGCGAGTGAGAAACTGAAAGTAGTTTGGGAAGCCAAAATTATTGGAAATCATGCTGCCGGTAGGAAATACAATATTGACGAGTCGTGTATTTGCGATTGGAGAAAGAAGAAAAATGTGCTATTAACATGTAGTGGTGATCGTAGAGCTTTTTGTGGACTGAGTGTACAGTTTCCAGAAATTAAAAGAAAACTTTATAAATATGTGACAGAAAGGTGGGAATTGGAATATGGTTTGTCAGCCGAAATGTGTCAGCTAAATGCATTAGAGATTGCAAAAGAACGTTCATCGGAAGGGTTTAAGGCAACCTGAGGATGGGTTTGTAATTTTTATAAAAGAAATGGGTTGAGCTTACAAAGACGTACCTCAATTTCACAGCATCTTCCTGGTGCCTGCGATGAGAATTGGCAATGCAGATCAGACGCCAGTCTACTTTGAAATACCATTGTCAGGACTGTGAATGTTAAGGGTGCGAAAAGTGTTGCCATTAGAACAGGTTGTAATGAAAAACAATGGTGTACGGTAATGTTGTGTATTCTCGGCAACAGAACCAAATTGCCGCAGTACATTGTTCTCTAGCGAAAGACGCTTCCTAAAAATCTTCCCGCTGGTGTTATCGACAGATCTCAGAACTCTAGCTGGATGGACAGTTCACTTGTGGAAGACTGGGTAAAGTGTGTCTGGCAACGTCGCCCTGGTGCATTATTGGAACAAAAGAGCTTGCCTGTTCTTGACAGTTACCGCGGTCACACAACAGACGCTGTGAAGAAACATATCAAGGATGGGAAAACCGACCTAGCAGTCATTCCGGGCGGGATGACGTCTATGCTACAGCCTCTAGATGTCTGCGTGAACCGCCCATTTAAAGCAGCCTTGAAACAGCTCTATACAGAATGGATGGCGGCTGATAATCACACACTGACGCCAACTGGTCGCATTCAGCGCCCGGAAGTTCAGCTGCTGTGTTAGTGAATTTTGACGGCATGGAATCGTATCCCTGGAGACCTCATACAGAAGAGCTTCAGGAAATCTAGCAGCGATGTTGACATTTTGTGGGAAGGTGATGGTGATGAAAGTTCCGAAGTTGGTACTGATCATGATGATGATGATGATGATGTTGATGATGAATGAACTCGTTAGATATCGTTCTGGAAATGTTTGTTTACTTTTATTTGTATTTTCTAATAATTTGATGTGTGTTAGTAAAGATTGTGAATAATTTAGACTTCACTTTAAAAATTTTTTTATTTCTTTCAAAATAAGGGTGCGGGTCTTATTCAGTGGCAGGTGGTATTCGAGATTATACGGTAATAAGGTGAGAAATGAAATCATATGGCAGGTAAAAAGAACTTGATCTATCTTGACTGCTAAATATTGGCAGTACATTAAGAAAACAATATCAACATACACCTAAACTATAGGTGGGCCTGAGTAATTTTGCACATGACATGCACAAAATGCTGCTCACACTGCAATGCCGCTTGAAGTGATGTTGCCGCCACAACACAATATTGCACGACAGGTATTTTTTAGAAACATGGGAAAAATGTTTTTAACATAGTCACAATGATAAATAATACAAATGAAATTGGCCAACAACAATCGCACTTTCAACACACTGATTAAGTTTACAATAAAATATATCATTACACAAAATGAAATACGAGATAAATCTACTACAAAGTTCTTGTTATTGTGATGTTAGAAAATACAGAAGAAATTGGCCGACAAGAATCTCACTTTAAATACACCATTATAAATGTTAGATTAATATACACCTGTGCTAACACAAAAGATTTTGAGTAAAATCTATTAACAGAAACTGGTAATGAAAAAGTCCACCTTTTCAATACAAAATAACGTTGAACTAATTAAGTTACAACATTTACTTGGGACTAGTTTAGATTTATTAGTTTAGGAGTTTAGATTTATTGCACAGCTCCACCTCAATAAATAAAGGTAATTCTTTTTCTAAGTCAGGAGTCTATAGATTTTGCTGTAAAGACTGTTCTTGCTCTTATGTAGGTTGAACTGGACGTAGCTTTAAAATCGGATACGCAGAACACGTTAATCCTATAAAGTATGACAGGTTCTCTGCAGTTGGCCAACATATGCAGGAATTGAAACACTTTTACTGATTTCAATCAAGATATTGAAGTATTGCAGGTTGTAAGCAAAGGACCATTACTTGATGCTACTGAAAATTGTTTTATACACTTGGACCAATATTTTAATGCAGGCCTAAATTGAAATGACATCTCGGAAAAACCAAAATTATTGTTTGATTTTCGTATTTTATTTGTTAATAATATTAAAATTCCAATAAGTCCAACCCCTCGTGCACGTCGTGGGAGACGGGCAACGTCATAAACTAAGGGATTGCCTGGTGGGGTGATGTACAGTGGGGACTGCGTGTGCCCTGTGACTGCTTTGGTAGCTGTGAGGCCCAGAAGGAACCCTGAAAAGTGGCAGCTAACGGGGCTATGGTGAAGATGCTGCTGCCTTGTAGTATGTGGGTTGGTTCTCCAAAGGCTAAGGGAAGAAAACCCTGATTAAAAATTACCCGTCCTGCGGAAGAGGTTGGATGTAGGGCCGACACCCCACTCCGTAAAAAAGGTCAAGTTGCAAAACTTCAACGAAAGAAAGCCGGACTGATCAATGGAGACAAACTTGGTGTGGAAAAGGATAATGATAATCGACCATCAGTGCATGAAAGAAAGAAGAGAAATATAAAGCGTAAGTCAGATTTATATATTGGAACCTGGAATGTGAGATCCTTTTATCGCCCAGGAGCCCTAAAGGTGCTGCTGAACCAAACAATGAAGCTGAAACAGAGTATCGTAGCTCTACAAGAAGTAAGGTGGACCAGAAGTGTAATCGTAGAAAAGCAAGAAGCTAGTATATTCTATAGCTGTAGCAAGGAGGAGCACGAGTTCGGCACAGGATTTGTGGTACACCACCAGCTAAAGCATGTTGTAATTGGGTTTACACCTATTAGTCCAAGAATGTCAGTACTCAGGATAAAGGGTAAATTCTTTAATTACTCTATAATTAATGCCCATGCACCAACAAGAATCTGAGGAAGAAGAGAAAGAATTGTTCTATGAACTTTTAGAAAGAACATATCATGGTTGCCACGCCATGACATTAAAATAGTTGCGGGTGATCTAAATGCTCAGGTGGGAAGGGAACAGATATATAAGCCAACAATTGGTCCCCACAGCAAACTTGCTGTAAGCAATGATAATGGAACGAGACTTAACATTATTTGCAGTATCTAGAAATATGGTTGTGGGCTCCTCATTGTTCCCACACAAAGATATACATAAAGGAACGTGGACATCACCGGATGGAAACATAGTTAACCAGATTGATCATGTGTTGATAGATGCAAGGGACAAGTCAGATCTCTTGGATTTGAGGAGTCTCAGATACCCAAATATAGACTCAGACCATTTCCTGGTACGTGCACGAATTAGGGCCAGGATCTCCAGTGCATTCAAAGGAACCCGAACTAACATACCAAAATACAATATAACAGCTCTAGAATTATCTGAAGTTAAAAAGCAATACCAGGAGAGGATAATACAGATCCTTGAAAATACTGGAGAATGCAACGACATTGAGTATCAGTGGGAAATGATTAAAAATGCAGTGGGGACATCAGCAAATGGAACACTGGGAATTGAAACAAGATATAAAAGATCTCCTTGGTTTGACACTGAGTGTGAAATAGCAACAGAAGAGAAGAACATGGCATACAGAAGGACATTGCAGTCAAATTGTATAAGAGGAATGAAGGAAGTCTATAAAGAAAAACGGAGGATTGAAAAGAATATCCATCAGAGGAAAAAGAGAGTGGATGAAGGCAAATATCGAAGAAATGGAGCTTCCGAGAAATTAAAATGAGGTGAGGAAATTTTACAGGGAGGTAAATGCTGCACGGAAACCCTTCTGTGGCAAAACTAGCCTGATAAAGGAAGAAACAGGAAAAATTGTTAGCGAGGGGAAAGAGTTATGTGAAAGATGGTGGCGAAATTTTGATAGACTCCTGAACTTCAGAATTATAACAAGACACTCAGTTGATGCGCAAGATGAAAATGACCCTGACGAAAATATAGGTCCACCAACTTTAGAAGAGGTGATAACTGCCATGAAGAAATTGAAGAATAACAAGGCAACAGGAACAGATTATATTCCAGTGGAACTGCTCAAGCAAGGTGGCAATGAATTGGAACGGACTTTCCTAAAAATAGCTACGTCAGTATGGGATGAGGAGAAAATGCCTAAACAATGGGAAGAAGGAATGATATGTCCTATATATAAGAAAGGGGATCAGCTTGAGTGTGAAAGCTATAGAGGAATTACGCTACTTAACTTGGTATATAAAGTATTCTCCAACATTCTATTTGACCGTCTTCTCCCAATTGTTCAGGGAGAGACTGGGATTTATCAGTGTGGATTCATCCCAGGAAAGTCCACTATAGATGAGATTTTCACCTTAAGGCAAATTTTAGAGAAGACAATCAAATTTGGGATTGGCACGCATCACCTCTTCATTGACTGCAAAGGAGCATATGGTAGTATAGACAGAGAGCAATTGTACCATGCTGTGCTTGAACTGGGTATTCCTGGAAAATTGGTAAGGCTGGTGAGAATGACAATGGGTGGGACTTGAAGTAGTATAGGAGCGGGTGGAATTATGTCTGAGACATTAAATATTCAAAATGGAGTACGGCAGGGAGATGCGCTGGCATGTCTCCTTTTTAATGTTGTCTTGGAGAAGGTGATGAGAGATGCAAACCTCCTGAATAAGGGAACAATTTTTTATAGATCAGTGCAGATACTTGCTTATGCCGATGATATAGATATAGTGGCAAGAACTCGAAAGGCAATGGAAGAGACATTCATCGCCCTTGAACAGACCAGTAGGAAAATGGGACTGAACATCAACCAGCAGAAAACTAAATATATGGCTGCTGGGAAAGCACGTAAGGAGAACATGCTACCCTCGATAACCATGGGCAATTACACCTTTGAGAGAGTTGAGCAGTTTAAATATCTGGGATCGACGGTCACCTACTCAAATGATACCTCTCATGAAATTAAACAGAGATTAGTAGCAGCCAACAGAGCCTATTTTGCTCTAACAAGGCTTCTCTCCTCAAGGCTCTTGACCCGTACCACTAAATTAACCATCTATAAAACACTTATAAGACCTGTGCTTACATATGCGTTGGAAATTTGGCCATTAACAGCAAAAGATACTGGAATACTGGATGCCTTCGAAAGGAAGATACTTTGAAGAATCAACGGCCCAGTCTGTGAAAGAGGAACATGGAGGAGGAGGTACAATCATGAATTGTACAACATTTAGAAAGACCCACCCATTAGAAGAATAGTGAAATCAGCCAGATTGAGGTGGGCTGGGCGTGTAGCACGGATGAGTGATATGGAAGTACCTAAAAAGATATTAAATGGAAATCCAGGGGGACAGAGAGGACGAGGTCGACCGAGAACCAGATGGATGGATGGATGGATGGAGTTACTGAAGATCTTTGGGAAATGGGCTATAGGAATTGGAAAGTTTTAGCGTTGGATTGAGGTAAATGGTGGAAGATTGTTGAAGAGGCCAAGGTTCACAATTAACTGTAGAGCCATAGAACAGCTCCGTTATTTGTTTTGTACATAACACTTTCTTGCGTTATGCGTATCCTTCACAACATCCTACCTGATTCCCCTCCTTATCCTTCCTCTCACCTCTCCCTTCATACCTTCTCACATAAAATCTCTTATGTTAACCTAACTTGTCACAGTCCTTCTTCTCTTTTTGTCAAGTTACTTCGACCTTGGCACATCCGTTCATATTTAACTCTTTCCGGTCTAACTGCGGCCGAAATTACTCTTAGGCCACGCTGCGGGCATAGCCTGTGGTAGGGTGTGACAATTCACTAAAAATCGAGAACGAGCTATGCACGCATTCTGGTTACATCGTGTTTCTTCATGTATTAGTTACGGGAGTATTTAAGCAGATGGGAGTATTATATGTTTAAGTCAGAGAATTTACGATATTTTCGATCAACATGCATCAGTAGATGTTGTCACTCAGTGAGCTCTAAGACATGGCTTGACGAAAGAGATATTTTATGATATGTTATAAGTTTATGCGCAAATGAACATATTATTGATATATGAATTCGAAACAACTTCTTGCATTTCATTATGATTGGAGTTCGTTTTACGGCCTAGTGCATGTTCCTGCGTATTTCAAATTTGCGTTAATACATAAGATTGTCTACATATTAGTAAAGTTGTCTGTTTAGAAGACTGTATTTTCTTTTTCTCAGAAGTCTTTTGTGGTAAATGGAACAATATTTTTACATTTGAGTAACTTTTTGACAAAATTTATCAATTAAAATAACATTTCATAAGAGCTCCCATTTTCATTGTTGTAATTATTACTATTATTATTGAAAAATTATTATTTTTATATCGTACTCTTTATTATTGTTGTTTTGTAACTGCAATGCACATTTTATATTAGCAAAATAGGGTAAATATAACAGAATTTCAGAAAACTGTACTTGCTTATTTATCCGTCAGACCTTTTTTCCATTCGCAAAACATGGTATAATATATAAATAATTTTAAAATCTCAAGTGATAGTTGACATAATACAAACAGCATTTTTCAAAACTAGATGCTCAAACAAGCACAAAGAAAAAAGAATTGTGCAAATATCTAATACAGGTACAGAGATATAATATTTTAAAATATCCTTAAAAATGCCCAGTCCAGAACGTTTGTTAGGGATATTAACGCCCAGACTGGAATGGGTTAATGTGAATCTTACGACTTAGGTTTACGTTATAATTATTTAAAGTATTGAGTGTTCTTCAAATAATGGCTGACCTAGACTTTTATCTTGTGATTATAAGAAGTTTTTCTTTTCTTATGGACATCATAAGATCACTATCAAGAGTGTTTTAAAAGTGCAATGCTTTGATGAAATATGTTTTGATTCATTTATATACGATTGCCTGTTCTTATTAGTGGCTGAAGATGATGCACATCAGCATCAAAACTAGTCCAAGTATGTTGTAACTTAATTAGTTCAACATTATTTTGTACTGAAAATACATAAATATTCAGAAACCTTATACTTCTTACCTTATCTACATTGGTAGAGGCTTAATACCTCCATATCACTGCCAGTACTACCGTCGCCTTTGGCGGCGGCGGCGTCCAGGCAGATCATCAGCTTCTGACAGTCACTGATGATGCTATCTATTGCCATTGTCTTATTCTTCTTCTTTTCATCTTTTCTAGCCTATTTCAGTTCACTGCTGGATATAGGCCTCTTCCATATGCTTTCATCGTCTTCGGTCTTGAGCCACTTGGAACCAGTGTGTTCCAGCCAACAGCTTTGTCATCGAGCCATTTCTTCTAGGGTCTTCCAATGCCTCTCTTGTGTTCCCATGGTCACCAGTGAACGATCCTAGAGGTCCACCTGTTGTAGTCTTGTCGAGCTACTTGTACTACTAATTGCCATTTTAGTCTTGCTACTCTCTCTAGGATGTCTGGTACATGGCCAAACACCTTCCATTGCCATTGTAAAGTTAATTAATGTTGCGACATGGCTAACTTTCTTCCTCCATGAATCCACATCCACTCAAGCAATACCCTTCCGGAACAGTCTTTCTACTTCAGTAATTGTGAAGGACTTATAAGTGCATACGTAATGTTTCACTTGATTCCTTACCAACTCAATAGGCTTGAAGGGACTGGTGCAGTGGCAACTTAACAACCTCGTGTCCTTGTTCCTTCGCTACTTTGACTACATATGTCATTGAAACTGGTTTGTTTTGTTTCACCAGTGCATGTAAGGCTAATTTAATCAAACCCATATGTGCTGGGATATTTCTTGTCTGCAGACATTCCACTAACGGTTCTTTACAGGAGCTCGAAGTAGGGGTCTTGTCCATTCTTACCGAGTGGTAAGGTGCATTGTCCATGACAATGACAGAAGGGCCTTGGAGATGTAGTAGGAGCTTCTTAACCCTAGAACTGCTGCAGGTTTATATGTCAAATGCTGCAGTTATTTTCTTCAATATACACCATGAAAATAAAATCATGCCTGCAATCACATATTAATCCTAATAAATCAATATTATACACCAATAGAAAGCTGAAAGACTGATCTACAGGAAGATAACAGAAATAATAACAAATATTGTCATGGTTTCTAGGTATCATAAAATACAAATTTTTTTTTTTTTTAACAAAGGGAATTGCTGAAATATTTTACTCTAAGAAAATAATTTTTTATAGATAATTTATTCCTGAAACATGATATTCTGAAAAACACTGTCTGTTCTCATGTATTTCCCCACAGTTCTTCACTTTTCATATTGATTGCTAAATAAAACAATTTTTTTCTCGATGGATTTTGAGGTTTTTTTTCTTCTCAAATTTCAAACTTGCAGATTATCTTAGTTTCATTAGGTCAGTTTCTTCTTTTTCTGTATTGTGATCAAAGTCCTTACAACAATTTACAAAAATATCAAAAGTTCACACTTATCCCTTCACTAGTTTCTTCAAATAGTGACGTACTGCCAATAATAATATAACCTGCACCGACTTGAACATCATTCCAGTTATCTGATTTTCCCATTACTTCCAAGCACCTTGTACTTCGCTGCCACTTTGACTATTTTTGGGAATAATTCCCTCATCAGAATTAACACAATAATCACTGTCACTATCAGTACAGTTACTAAGATCTTCGAAAATCAAGCACTTGATTTCAGAATCGTCAACAGAGTGGAGTGCCATCTTGATTCTAAGAACATATGAAAGTACTTTCACTTCTACAGCTAAATAAACTTTCCCAGACCATTGCTTGTTTTTCAAAGACTTTTAAAAGTGAAGATAAAAGGATCAGTATTCAGCTGATATGTATATTAGTGCCATCTGGTGTCGGTTATAAATCTACGGCAGAAGAACGACACAGTCTCTCAGAAAGACGAACACACTTGATGAAACAGTGCACCATCTTCCAGAAAAACGGTCCGCAGTTTTAGGGTAAAACTAATCTAAAAAGCGAACATTGTCCATATCTTCAAGATAATCACCGTTTGTTTTCAATCCAATATAAGAAGACCACCTTCCACAAAACCTTCTGATCAACCTGTGTGTGCTATAATTAATCCGGCGTCCCTAGCTTTTAGGACTGTCATCAGTCCAAGATTAAGCAATGCACTCCCCAGCATTCACCCACATCTCATCCAACCATATTACGTCATGGAGATCCTTATCGACAAATTTATTAAGAAAAATACTCCTAGCAATCACGATGTGTAACTTTTCAAGCAGCACTCTCCTTCCGTTCATTTTTTAATTTCTGAAACCTGTGGCTCACAGTACTAATTTGAAGGAGGTTTTACCCCTTGAGAAAAGCTTTTCTTCCTAAGGGAGACTAGTATTTTTGCCACTGTAGGATATTCCTTCCTGTGCATCAGCCTGGAAAGAATCAATTCCTGTTACAGGAGATGGCTTAATTTGTTTCTTTTTTAGAGTGCTAAGAAACAAGTCCCCACTATCAGCCCCATTTCCGCTACTGCTGGGTTCCTCAGTCCCTTTTTTTCCTCAGTTCTTGGAGGCTAACACCTTTCTGAATAACAGTACGCTTTGAAAGCCGTAATGTTTGATTTGTACATTCCACAACTTGATCTACAGGAACAGAGGGATGGCCATGCAAGCGTACAAATTCCCTCTTCCTTTCACAAATCTCACAAGTTCTCAGCACTAATTCACATGCCTGATTATTAAGGGGCACTCCTCAGTGCAAAGGATTATCACTTCACGTTTCATCACTACATTGTTGTTTCCCTGACATCGCACTGCACTAGTTAAAAAATTTCACAGTTATGTCACAAGGAAAACTTCACTTTCATAAACACGCGAATCATACCTGACCATGTGGTTTTCACTTTACAATGGCGAAAAATGAAAGTATCCTCCTATTCAATACATCATAATATGATCCTCCTATTCAATACATCATAATATGATGTATTGAATAGGAGGATACTTTCATGTTTCGCCATTGTAAAGTGAAAACCGTCAATACGGAATGATTCTAATATCTTGTAATGACCATGTGGTAGCGACAACAGATAAAATGGCAACACTTGAATACGGAAGTCAAGCTACAGTAGTTATAGATGAGACCACTACACTAGCCATATTGTCAACAACAACCAAATGAAAAGGGTTCATCTTTATTTTGTGGCTCACTTAAACATTACTTTTTTTTTTTAATGCTCATGTTTTTGTAAGTAAATAAAAGGTTATACACACTATACAAAATTAAATATGAACTAATCTGTATAAAATGCATAACTGTATACATATCCCACGTCGTTCCATCTTAAGCGATGGGTCAGCAAACGAGGCTTCTCCACCAGTTGCGGTCCCTGAACTTTTCTCCTTAATTGTATCTGACATAAAAAGTAGTAGATTGGTCTTCTGATTGACAGGTGACGTTCATCATTTATTTTTTGTAGTGGTGCCAACATGGACTACAACTGTTAGTGCAACCTTGTGCTGGTCCACCTATAACTTCTAAAGAGACACATTACATAGAATAAAATACATTTAACTTAACATCCAAACAAAGACAGAACATCAATAATGAAAAGCAAAAATATGTATAACTCCAACAACAACACAGACCTAAGCCTAAGTGCAATGTTCACCTCTATATGCAGTTCTATTTACATGGGATATTTACATTTTTGAGCAAAATTAGTTATGTTTTTAGGTCTCAGGCTCAATGAGAGTCCTCACTACTGCATTAGGAGGGGTATGGAATAAATCAATGCTCTCATCCAACTGGATTAGTGTACACAGAGCCTGAAGAAACCAAGAATTGCAAAATGCTTCAGTCATACACTTGGGAAGATGGAATATGTACTACTTTCTTCTCCTGCAGAACATGAACTGATATCAGTCCCAGCACATGTGGGTAGTACATTTCACCACTTATGCATCTGAGTAGCAGCATGGCTTTTACACATCCTGCCGGGCTGAGTGGCTCAGACGGTTGAGGCGCTGGCCTTCTGACCCTAACTTGGCAGGTTGGATCCTGGCTCAGTCTGGTGGTATTTAAAGGTGCTCAAATACGACAGCTTCATGTTGGTAGATTTACTGCCACATGAAAGAACTCCTGCGGGACTAAATTCTGACACCTCGGCGTCTCCGAAAACCAAACTAGTAGTTAGTGGGACGTAAAGCCAATAACATTATTTACACATCCTTGGCATGTTCGCAGTGTGTTTATGCCCAAGGCTTTACAGAATGCCTAATAACGTTCAGATGAAAGCAATGTGTCCCCATTGCTGCTGTTAGTTGTTTTAAGTTTTTCTAGTTACGACCTGCTCATATCTCAGAGCATTATTCGAGGCTGGGCCACACCAACGAGTAAAGAACTTATAGTTCCTTTAAATAAAGCCAGAAGATTTTTATAATTTGTTACTTCTTCATCCACGTAACTTTCAAATGATAAACCCGTTCTTTGCACTCAGTCATACAAAGATCATTAATAATGTTCACCTGGTTTAGGAATGTACCCTTAAAGTTATAACTAATCTGTAGGAATCCTCTTATGTGAGAAACTGATGAAATTACATTTGGGTGGGTTTATGTTCAGAGCCCACATTCTGGACCACATATCGAGTCTGTCCAGGTCATACTAGAGGATAGTATCATTGTTCATTTCTTTTAAGACGTTATCTATTTTTATGTCACCAGAATATAGAAGTGATTTGCTCTCGTGGATGGCAGTAATGATATCATGTATGAATAAAATTGAAGAGCAGGGATCATAGTAGTGACCCCTGAGGTGAGGAACACCTGAAGTCAGAGAGTATGGACTCGATGTTCGACCTTCATATTAAAAATTCAAATTCTGACTGAGGGGTAACTTTTCATTGGTTCCACGGCAGCTCCATGCTATTGAAGACTTTAGACAAGTCAGTATACACTACATCAACTGAAGAAAAGTTTGATGTAAAAAGTGCTGGGTAGAATGATAGTTTTGAAATTGTCTGCAAACAGATCTGAAATATTGTAACATGATGAGCCAACAGGGTGATTAAATAAGGACTCAACTGGTAGTGTTTTATTCTTAAGTTTTATTTGTCTGTCTGTTAGGTCATCAGCCCAGAGCTGGTTGGTTCCTCAAATAGTGCCACCAAAGGCTATGCAGTTATAGGGAAACTGCAAAAACCAATGGCAGAGGCCAAATGAGGTGTACTAGGAAAATGAGGAGTGAGGTATTTTGCCATTTCTTTTGTCACTGGACCAGAATGTGCCACTGCAGTACGACTGACCCTGTGAGCAACACCTTTCATAACACTCGGACACTATTTGTGCTCCAAATGTCATTACTCAGCACCACCCATACCCCAGCAGCTTCATATTGTCACAGTCATGGATGAGACTGGGACTTCAGTGGAAGTTACACTTTGCTCTGGCATGTGTCATGAGATGGATACTGTGACGTATTGTGCAACATAGTTAAGATATCTTGAGAACTTTCTCCAAAACTAGTCTTTTCATCGCAGTTGAAAGAAAAAACTACCAAACGATGTCTGTGCATAGGCAACACTGCACCGAGGAGTCGATCACATCAAACAAGAAAGGAGCAGAGTGAGCGGAAGCAGTACTGGGGGGGGGGGGGGGGGTAGTAGGAGAGGTTTACCGTGGTTGGTACCAAAATCAAAAAAGAAACACCACGTTACAAAAAATTTTTAGATGACCAAGTGTATTGGAAACAGCAGCTTTAACGAGAATACATTACACACTAACATTTTTGGAGAAAATAGATCCTCAAATATACCCTGGACATTGTAGGAAAGTATCAAAGGGATAATTAAGCTAAGCCTACAGAATAAAATTGACCAATATATATACAAGAGATTAAAAAGGAACTGCCATGCAAGGTCCGTGCTTTAACAGTTTTTCCAAAGTTATACAGATAATCATCTCAGATGATATATTTCTTATGTAGAGTTTCAAAACCTTTGAAAGGACAACTTTTTTTTTTTTTTGGGTCAATAAAATTGGTAAAAAAAGTTTATCACAATATACACCTTGTTAACCAAGAAGATATAGTCCGAGCAAAAATCCCAGGGATTGATTACAAAGACAAAATAGCTCGGGTCCCCGTTTTAGAGGAAACGTTTTCGAAAGGGGACTAACCCACAGATAAGTTTTGACAAAATTTACAAAAATCATTACAATAGAAACACTGTGTCAGCGTGAATCTCGACCATATAATGGAACTAGATCACAAAACCAGTTTTCTCAATTACTATTATTATTATTATTATTTTGAAAAGTGAGGTGTCACACACACAATCACCTCAAAGGATAATTATTAATATTATTATCTGATCAAATTTGGAGGGAACAAGTACACTTTTACGATGAATATCAAGAAATATTTGGCCACACTAAAAAAACCGAATACGCCTCCAGGGCGCCCTAATATAAAAAGCATACACACCTAATAAAAAAGAAAAGAGTGGGGTAAAAAGGAGGATCAGTACAATAAGGATAAGTGAGGATGAAAAGAAAGGAAACTCCGACTGCGTAATGCTGGAGAATGTTTGATCTGCCAATAGATTTTTTTCAGAATCGTCTAAGGTTGTGAAAGTTTCTGTTTGACGATGTTTAGGCTCAGTCCACATCACCAAGTGTTCAGCACTAAAAATCAATTAATCTTAATCAGTTTTGAAGGTGGCAAGGAGTTAGACTCGAAACCAAGGCCTTGAAAGTTTTCATAGCATGCCATCACTCAAAATGCCGAAACAGGCCGAGTATTAAAGTTTGCAAAACAAGTTTAGTAAATGATATGTTTAGCTCACCAAGGTCCTTTCAGAATAACTCCATCACACACACACACACACACACACGCACGCGCGCGCGAAGACTAGTTCATTCGAGAAAGATCAAGTGACGTGGCAGATGACGTAGTAGGTGCGAGGCAGACAGAAAGACAGCAGTCAGTGTGTCGAGAAAAGTCGGAGGGTAACGACAGGTGAGCAAAGTAAGGTAATTCCGATGATAGGAAGAAGTATTGATAACCAGAGCAGACAATAATAATAGCATTATAGTCTTGTAGAAACATAAAATTGTAGAGTATGTGGAGATGTACATGCGACGAAGTTTGCAGAAACTCGTAGAACGTCGATGGAGAGGTTATGGCAGTAGCACGTTACAATACAAAAGTACTGCATTCATCAAGAAATAGCAACAGGTGGAAAGTTTTATTTAACTGCTATTAATTAATACAGTAACAGAGTCGCACTAGTTCCACAGTTTACACTCACATCTCACACTAACACAGTCACACCGGTTTCTCATTTTACACTCTCTAGTATTACACACTTGCACAGTCTCACCAGCAGAGAGTTTGTCATGCATGTCATGGACTGCCTGTCATCTACAAGCCTCGGCACTCGTTCATCGATTGTACACTCAGTAGTCGTTTGATTACACACGCTGGTCTCCCATGCTGTTTCACAGCCTGCAAACTCACAACGGAGCTGAACACACCTTCACAGCAGACACTTGAAGAAAGAAACCTCTCTCTCTCTCTCTCTCTCTCTCTCTCTCTCTCTCTCTCTCTTTCTCTCTCTCTCTCTCACAGTGAACTGAACTCATTGACTGACTGACTGCCTGTCCGCCTTATATAGGCAGGCTCGCTTTTTGAGATGTTTACTGAGAGGGGAGGTCTCAAAGAGAGTGGGTACATCCAGAATACACTTGGTGCTGAACCTTCTGCGCTAGTGATCCAGGGCTCCTAGTGCATCAAAGAGAGGCTGGCACATTCCACCAAGGTAAACATATGGGCAGCAGGCAATAGCCTAGCTGTGACGTCGATCGCTCATAGACGGACGGCACCAGACCACCTCGCCCCTCCCACCTTGGAATCAATATGGCAGCCATCCTGCAACAGTGTTATTTGTCATGGATTTCAGTTTTGTTGTGCAGCATTACAGGAGGCAACTGTAAAGTTCTTTTATTGTTAGTTAAATTCCAAAATTTCTTTGTTGTATTAGCGGCTTCCTCTTGTAACAGTTTGATGTATTCTTGATACTTGTAGGACTGTAGCCCTTTGTACTCAACACGTAGCACTGAGTACTCCCAAGTAGTCACTGAGTAAGCTCGTTCTTCTAAACTTCCTCTTTTTCCTTTCTTTAGCCTTTAGCTTGTTAATTAGTTCATAATCATACAATGCTGGGAACTGCCTTTTCTTTACTGTGTGCAAAGGTGCACTTTCCCTAATATCTGTATATATTAAATCATAAAATACACTAACTGCTTCATTAACTATAAAAGAGCTTGTGACAAGGTCCCATGGACATCTTGATAGCAGGTTACATGTTAGAAACAGAGATATGAAGCAGAAACGCCCTTTTGTTCCTGGCATGAAACTGATCGCTGAAAGACCACACGCTCTGTATGGAAGTGCCGTTTTTGTGAAGCCGAATTTAGAAGTCTGAAGTGCTTGCCAGTCACATGAAAACAATATTGAAATTATCACCGTTGAACTAAGTAACTGTGTAATCACCTCAGTCTATAAACCACCTGCAGCAGAATTTTCCTTCATTCCACCCCACAATTTTGATAAAAGTAAAACTTCCATTGTTATAGGTGATTTCAACAGTCACAGTCATGTATGGGGTTATGCACATGAGGACAAGAATGGTGAGACAGTTCTCTTGTGGGCTGAAAATTTTCAACTCGCCCTCATCCATGATAGCAAACTCTCTCCTTCTTTTAACAGTGGAAGATGGGGACGAGGCTATAATCCAGACCTCCTTTTTGTTAGTGAAAGCATTATGCATACATGCACCAAAGCAGTATGTCCACCAATTCCAAACACACAACATAGGCCCATCATGTGCCAAATTTTGCCACCAATAAGACCTCAAGAAGTCCGTTTTAGGCGAAGATACAACTTTAAGAAGGCTGACTGGGCAAGATTTTCCAGCATACTGGATGAGAAGATTCTGAGCATCGCTCCTGTTCCTGAAGAGTACGACAAGTTTGTTGACATCGTCCAATTTTCTTCAAGGGCATCAATTCCAAGAGGTTGCAGAACCAGTTTTATCAAAGGCATTAAACCTGAAACGGCCACTTTGCTAGAAGAATATTACAAGAAATATGAATTTGATCCTTTTAGCGAAGAAACATCAATCCTTGCACAAAGCGTTCTTTCCTCAGTATCACTGGCTAAAAGAGATGAGTGGATAAAATTAATGACAGATTGTGACATGAGCAAGAGCAGTCAGAAGGCCTGGAGACTTTTACGTCGTCTCAATAATGACAATACCCAAGCCAGCACATATGCTAATATAAAGGCAGATCAAATTGCCCATCAGTTGCTAGTAAATGGAAAATCAACCCGATCTAGAAAGCTAGATAAGAAACCAATAACACGGAAGCCAAACCAAGAGAGCAACATACTATCTCCACCATTTACTGAAGATGAACTGGAATCAGCCCTGAGGAAGTGCAAATTGGGAAAAGCAGCTGGACTAGACGACATTCGAGTAGAGCAGATCAAAAATTTTGGTCCTGTTACGAGGCGTTGGCTACTGGAATTAATGAATATCTGTGTCCAAGAATGCAAGATTCCCAAAATCTGGCGGAAGGCTAGAGTCATTGCTATCCCTAAACCAGGCAAAGATCGGCTGGATCCCAAAAGCTATATGCCTATTTCCTTGCTCTATCACCTGTACAAGGTCCTGGAGAGGCTCATTCTTGAGCGACTGATAGGAAAGGTGGAGTCGTCTCTTATACCACAGCAAGCTGGATTCCGAGGAGGAAAAAGTTGCACATCACAGGTATTAAACTTGACACAGCATATTGAGGATGGCTTTGAGAATCGGCTCATTACAGGCGCTGTCTTCATTGATCTTTCTGCAGCTTATGACACAGTCAACCATCGGCTTCTTCTAACAAAATTGTATGACACCACCAAAGACTTCCATCTAATGTGCAACATTAAAAATATTCTCCAAAACCGAAGATTCTTTGTGGAATTTCAGGGAAAAAGAAGCAGACGGAGAACACAGAAGAATGGGTTACCGCAAGGTAGTGTGCTCGCACCACGGTTATTCAACATCTATACTAATGATCAGCCTCTACCTGAAGGTACCCAGAGTTTTATCTATGCTGTTGATTGTGCAGTCACTGCTCAGGCCAACTGTGTTGAAAAGGTAGAACAGACTTTATCCAAAGCTCTGAAAGAATTTACCAACTACTACAATGAAAATGACTTGAAGCCAAATCCTGCCAAAACCCATAGCTGTGTATTTCATCTCATTAACAAAAAAGCAGCTAAAACCTTACAAATCACCTGGGAAGGAATCCCTCTTCAACACTGTTCGACTCCAAAATATCTGGGAGTGATTCTGGACCGTACACTTACGTATAAGAAACATTGCCTAAACGTGAAACAAAAAGCGTCTGCTAGAAACAACATAGTGCGGAAACTTCGAGGCACCACCTGGGGAGCTCACACTTGCACTGTGAGAACAAGCGCGCTAGCACTGTGCTACTCCACTGCTGAATATGCATGCTCCATGTGGCATAAGTCCAGCCATGCCAAAAACATAGATGTAGCACTAAATGACACCTGCCGTATTATCACAGGTTGTTTAAGACCTACTCCCATAGATAAACTCCACTGTCTCGCTGGTATAGCACCACCTGAAATCCGACGTGAGATTGCTGCTAGGCATGAGAAAAGCAAGGCTATGACTATGGAAGCCCATCCTCTGTATGCCTGTCAACCAGCACATCCTAGGTTGAAATCAAGAAAGAGCTTCTTGACAACCACTGAAGCTCTTAAAGGAACTCCACAACAAGCAAGAATCTCAATGTGGCGGGAAAAATGTCAACATTTGAGAGAATGGATGGTTCCAAAGGAAGAACTTCCTCCTGGACATTCTGAAAAGTGGACAACATGGAAGGCTCTCAATCGATTACGCTCTAGTACCACGAGATGCAAGACCAACCTACAGAAATGGGGCCTTCCTGTGGAGACAGTTTACTGCAAGTGTGGTACTAAGCAGACTAACGAGCATCTTCTACTGTGTCCATCTTCTCCAGCCACTTGTACCATTAAAGATCTAATGAGGGCAACTCCAAATGCGCTTGTCGTGGCCAATTTTTGGTCAACCAATGTTTAAAATTTCTTTGTTTAATTTTTGTCTCTCTTACTTTGTACTTCTGACACGATAAATAAATAATACATGTTAGAAATAGGAGAACACAAGTTTACTTACTTCTCATTTAAAATTAGTGAATTAGGTAGTTAATTAGTTATTCAGTTAGTTTACTTCACATATATTGATACATAGGAGGTATAAGAGAAGGGACACACAATAAGACAAACACAATGGCAGGTCCTTTCCATTACCTACCTTGCATATAGTTAGGCCTGGGATGAACATGTGGAGACCTTGGGAAGGACAGCAACCTGTTCCCGCTCCTCATATGAACAATGTAGTGTGTGAAGATAATGTTAGTGTTATGGAAGAGGAAAATTTCCCAAGCACTAGGAATGATACCACATCGTCAAACTAACTTCAAACTTTATAGGAACCTCAACAAATGATCCCCGATACCTGTACTTAACCCTTAGCTCTCGAATAAGTTTGTCTAGTTATGCAATACTTATATTTATTTTTCTGGAAAAGTATGGAGTGCTATCCTTACATCTAAAACTGAACAGAGACTGAAATAAATCCTTTACATGATTGCATAAATCTGGAAATGAAGAATTTATAGGTATACTTCCATTGTTTAGTTTTACCCTCTGTATAGCACATCTTGAAGCAAACATGTCGAAGACATAAAGATTATGAAGAAGTGGATTTCTCTTCGCCTTTCGTTGTTCTGTCTATTACAACACTTAGCACAGTTCTTTGTAATATTCCGAGTATGTGCCTAGATGAAGTGTGGTCCCTCATCTTGAATGAAAAATACATTACATTACATTACATTACATTACATTACATTACATTACATTACGCAGACCATAAACTGGTACTCTACAGACGTGATGCTGTCCAAGAGTTGCTGAAAGCTTGAACGATGCCGTTAACGTGCCATTCTTAGAATATACATGTCGGAACATACAAGTGCATGATTCTTTCTCTCTTCAATCCTGTCCTCCAATAGGAGGTTTGGTGGTTATTGTGATATCATAAATCATTTTGCTCCATGATTCCCTGTAATTTAATTGCTTTATAAAGATCATGCATTGTTCTTCTACATGTACTGGTAATCTGGCTTATCCACCTTGTTAGGACTCTTCCTTGTGGCCTCTGTTCCTTGAGTTTTCCATGAATGATAAACTACTTTTTGGTCCTCTCCTCATTGCATGGCCAAATGTATTGACTGAGCTGAACCTGGTCTGAGACTCTCCTTTCAATTTCCATCTTTTTTAGGATGCAGTTATTTGTGCAGTGATCTGTCCATGGAATTTTTGACATTCATCTCAAGCAAAACATCAATCTTAGTCATCTCCTTTGTTAATGCCCACAACTCACATCCATACATTAGTATGGGAAATACTGGAGAGTTTACCAGTCTTATCTTCAGGTTTTTGGAAATATATTGGTTATTTCACAGTCTAGTTAATTTTTCCATTGCCACCTTAGCGAGACTTCATCTTCGTTTTATCTCTTCTCCTGATGATCCAGAATTTGTTTCAAGGAATCCAAGATAAATAAGTTGGTAATGGATAGTTACCGAGACTACAAGAATAGTACAATTAAAGTAGGTCTGCTGTTCGTAAATAATTCTCGTGCAAGAAAAAGAGGAAATAAGAAAAGTAAATCTGGATGAATAGATGTTTCATTGGGATTTGATTAGACTGGAGATCTTCGGTTATTATTTAAAAAGTCAACCACCAGCTATTCTTGTACTGTTAGTACACTTGAAAAATCCCATGTGAACTTTAGAGGTCATTGTAAAGAAACCAGGATTTTATGTCCATGCTCTCAATAAAAGACGTATAGTAATGAAATTGGCTAAAATTGTTGCATGGAGGTATATTCAGGTAATAAATCATTTACCAGGGTTATGGAGTAGGCCTAATGTATCTAGATGAAACTTCATTTGAGGCCCATGATACTGTGAAGAAGGGTTGGGACAATGGGATTTACAGTTGTGCACTAAATATGCCAGTATTGTGATGGAAGCAAATAATTATTCTCCATGCTGGTGGAAATGAAGGTTGGATGTTAAATAGACTCTCTCTGCAAAAAAACATTGCAGATGCTAAGGCCCACTGCTATGTTGAAATGAGTGCTGCAATTTTTGAAAACTGGTTACAAAATTAACTTTTAAAAAATCTTTCTTATCATAAGATACATGCAGTATTGTTCTTGACAATGCAAGCTGCATTCTAGGCAACTGATTAAAATCCCTAATAGTATAATAGTAGTAGTTCAAACGGTAGAGCACAGGCCTTCTGACTGCCAACTTTGTAGGTTCGATTCTGGCTCAGTCTGGTGGTATTTGAAGGTGTTCAAATACACTAGCCTCATGCTGGTAGATTTACCGGCATGTAAAAGAACTCCTATTGGACAAAATTCCAGCACCTTGGAATCTCTGAAAAACCATACAAGTAGTTAGACATAAAACCAATAACATTATTTATTTACATTTTATGGTCTTCATTGGAACACTCTAGCCAACTTTATAGAAAGAATTTTTTAGTTTCCTGTCAGCCCAGTACTTCTTCATTCTCTCTGATCTTATCCTTCTTTCTTCATCGGAAATCACCCTTCCTATTGTCTGTTTGTTGATTCTGATTTGCAGTCTGGTTTGTTTGTCTGTGAGTTTCTTGATTTTGTCGGTTTTGTTTCTTAGGTCTTCCACTGTAATTTGTAGTTCATCCATATCTTCCTTGATTTCTGTAATCCACTTAATGTTGCACTTACTATTCCATAATTTTTCTATTATTCTCCTGATGATCCTGTTCTCTGGTGTCCTGATTAGATGTCCAAAAATGAAATGCGTTTCTTCCTGATTGAGCTTATTACTGGTTCTATTTCCTTGTAGACTGTTTCATTAGAAGCTACTCTCCAGTGTCCATCTTTTTGGTATGATTTGTTGATGCATGTTCTAATGATTCTTCTCTCTATCTTGAGTATTTTGTCTATTTGTGCAGTGTTAGTTGTTTTGAAGATGGTTTTGCTTGCGTATGTTATTTCTAGTTGAATGACTGGTTTGTAATGTTTTAATTTTGTTGCTATTGACTGGCCTTTTTTGTTGTAGGTATTCTTGGTGACATATTGTGCTCTGGTCAGTTTATTTATTTTGATTTCTTGATTTCCTATGGCAATTTTGTTACTCTTGTACCATTCCCTCATTATATATTCCAAGGCACAGTTGAACAGCAGTGGTGACAAGCAATCTCCTTGTCTTAAGCCTGTTTTTATGATGAATGGCTCAGAGAATTCCCCTCTGAACGTGACTTTTGATTTAGTGTTGGTTAAGGTGAGTTCAATCAATTTGATTAATTTTGGATGGAGCCTGAAATTTCTTAATATTTTCAACATTGAAGGTCTATGGATACAGTCGTAAGCTTTTTTAAAGTCCACGAAGGTTATTGCAAGATGTTTGCTTTGCTTCTTGTAATATCCTATGGCTAATTTTAAAGTGATGATTTGTTCTGCACAACTTCTCCAAGGTCTGAAGCCTTCTTGGTTTTCACCTAATTCTTCCCCTAGATGCTCTGATCCTCCTGTATAGGATTCTGGAGAAAATCTTGTATGTGCAGTCTAAGATTATCTGGATTGCTTTTATCTCCTTTTTTGTGGAGTGGGTGGATTATGGCTGTGGTCCAATGTTCGGGGAACTTTTCTGTTAACCAGATTTTTGTTGGGGCCATGTGTAAGGATGTTTGAACTGTATCACTGGCATATTTCCACATTTCTGTGAAAACTTGGTCTTCTCTTCATGTCTTATAATTTTTCAACTCTTTGAGTGCTGTTTCCACCTCTTGGATTGTTGGGGGATTTATGAGTTCAGGCGGGGTTTTGATGGGCGTGTCTGTATTAATTGCTAAAAGTTCCTGGGGTTCTTCACAATTCAAAAGTTTAATGAATCCTTTTGCCATAATTTCGCATTTTCCTTGTCATTATGTGTCATTTTTCCATCCTCACTTTTCATAATTAATGTGGGAGGGGCAAATTTTTGTACTTGTCTTCCAAACATTTTGTAAAAGTCTCTGGAATTGGTTTTGTGGTAGTTTTCTTCTATTGAGTTGATTAGATCTTTCTGTGATTGTCTCTTGGTTTGCCTGATAATTTGTGTGAACTTTTTCCTGATATTTTTGAGGTTGGTTGCACTTTCTTCTGTTTTGTGTGTTTGAAATTTTAACCATGCCTGATGTCTTTCTTCATGAATTTTGTCACATTCTGAGGTCCACCAGGCACGTCTTTTACGTGTGTTCAATGAGGCTAAATTTTCAGCTTGTTGCCTGAGAATTGGAACCAGTTCTAAATTATCTGTCAGTTTTATGTTCTGTGTGACTTCTCTATATTATCATTCCTAATTAACTGGTGGGTTCGAACCCCACTGTCGGCAGCCCTGAAGATGGTTTTCCGTGGTTGCCCATTTTCACACCAGGCAAATGCTGGGGCTGTACCTTAATTAAGGCCACAGCCACTTCCTTCCCATTCCTAGGCCTTTCCTATCCCATCGTCGCCATAAGACGTATCTGTGTCGGTGCGATGTAAAAAAAAAAAAACTGGTGTGGATCAAAGTTCCTCTTTTGTTTATTGTGTTTTGGTTTCTTTTTTAGTGGTGTGAACATTATTATTATTATTAATTCCAGAATAATTGGTCTGGTTATTGAAAATTATAAATTTTCCAGCTAACTCATTCTTGGTTGCCAGCTTTTCACCCCAGTGTGCCAATTTGGGCTTGTCAGTTGATAACTACTACACCTACTAAAACACATGGCTAGTGCATTTAGTGGAGGCCACTGAACAGGCTACTTGAAGCTTCAGGCAGTGCCGGTGCAGTATGAGAGACCTGGTCACTTTAACAAAAACTGATGCCTGCTAGGCCATCAGATGGTATAGATTTTGATGCCAGATGGAGTCCTTGTTGGTGGTCATCGATCTGGGTTCCTTGTGTTTGTCTCTTTAGCCGTGCCATCACCATCACCTCATTGTTGTAGTGTTGGCTACTGAGTGCATGATTCAAAGAAGTGTATCGATTCATTCAAGTGTCCGAAGGAATCGATTCACAGGAACGGCGAGCTCATGGCACACTACTCATCTGACTCGCAGAAGACAGTGCTGAGTGGCGCACTCACGGCTCACTAGTGGGACACTGGACATTGGAGGGGAGCCGAGCTTCCGGTGTAGTGAGACACAGTGAATCATGGCACACTGAAAGAATTGTGCGCAATCACGGCTCAGTGAGACACAAGACATACACAGCTCCTTATCGGCACACTGTGACACTGGCAGGGAGCCGAGCTTCCGCTGCAGCGAGACATACAGTGAGCCATGGCACACCGAAAGAATAGCAGTTACCGATTAGTGAGACACACCACACACATGGTTCATTATCGGTGCACTGGACATTGGTGGGGAGCCGAACTTTCTCTGAAGCAATACATACAAAACCATGGTACACTGAAAGAATCATACGCTCTAATGGACTCTCAAGCTCAGCTCACTTTAAAATAATACCCACTTGCATTCACTGTCCTCTTCTTACAGGGAGTTTGAAATAATAGATGGATTTGAATATTGAATTTTCACGACCGCATTGTAATCGAAACAGACTTTCAACGTATTAGGTCGTGTTACATACATGTAGTACGTGTTGAAGAGATGTTAAGTACAGAACAAAAATGGCCAGCCGGACACCAGTGGGATCCGAACCCACAACCTCCCGATATTGCGTCTGTTGCTCTACCAATTGAGCTATGGTGGCCTAGGTCATCTTTGTTCTTAAACGCACTCTACAGTGGGCCAGCAGCAGTGCCAGACCTGTAGCTCAGATCCTTTCAAACAGAACAAAGATGACCTAGGCCACCATAGCTCAATTGGTAGAGCAACCGACGCGAAATCGGGAGGTTGTGGGTTCGGATCCCACTGGTGTCCGGCTGGCCATTTTTGTTCTGTACTTAACATCTCTTCAACACGTACTACATGTACGTAACATGACGTAATACATTGAAAGTCTGTTTCGAATAGATGGATTTATTTGCAGTGTTAAAAGGGTAGTCAAAACATAATTCCAAAGTACCTAGCTTGTAAGTAGGTAGGCTATTAGGTTATTCTGTTTACCACATTAGTTTAATCAGTCAGTATTTTTATAACTAGTTGATGTTTGACAATTAATTAAACTCGGCTCTCTGGCCTCCCTGCCTGGCTGAGTGGCTCAGACGGTTGAGGCGCTGGCCTTCTGAACCCAACTTGGCAGGTTTGATCCTGGGTCAGTGCAATGGTATTTGAAGGTGTTCAGCCTCGTGTCGGTAGATTTACTGGCACGTAAAAGAGCTCCTGCGGGACAAAATTCTGGCACTTGGGCGTCCCCAAAAACCATAAAAGTTGTTAGTGGGACATAAAGCCAAATAACATTATTATCTAGCCTACCCTATGTCTGTTTTATATTCGGAAGAACCGCTCGGTATTCTCTCAGTTCGTATGTCGCATCATTACACAATACTTCAATAATCGAATCACGAGATCACCGGTGTATGTGGACAGTGAGTAAGTGAGCAGACTGATGCAACAGCTTAAATAAGATGTTTAATCAGAAAACCAGTGGGCTACTCTACATCTCTTGTAGCCTATACAAAATATGACGATTTAAAAAAATCCTTTGCTGATAGAAAGACATTTTCAAAGATGGCCGAGCGTTTAGGTTCGCGTAGCTATGAGCTTGCATTCGGAGGATCGCAGGTCAAATCCTACCGCCGGCAGCCGTTAAGATGGTTTTCTGTGGTTTCCCATTTTCACACCAGGCACATGCTGGTGCTGTACCTTAATCAAGGCCACGACCACTTCCTTCCCACTTCTAATCCTTTCTTATCTCTTCGCTCCATAAGACCTATCTGTATCGGTGCGACGTAAAGCAGCTTATTTGATTTATATTTAATATGTGGACTACTTATTGTAGACACAGGTATTTTTACATCTAAATATATATATATGAGTTGTGACTCTCAGAGAACTGTGGAAAACCATTAGGTAGTGCATAAAATTTGAGTTATGCCAGTAATTATTATTATTATTATTATTATTATTAGTATTGTTGTTGTTGTTGTTGTTATTATTCCGGGATATCTGTGGAACGCAGAGAGGTGAAAGAAGGTGTGGGCTTACATGGGTCTAACTATGATATCAAAAATTAATTTAAAACTTCAAATAAAGCTTATATTTCTTTCAGAATCTGAAACTTAAAATACAATATTTTCAGGTACTGGTAATCAGGTACAAAATAGCAATAGAGATACAAAATTGAAAACCCAAGGATAGGTAATTTACAAATCTTCAGCTTCAAGCTCCAATTTTACCATTCGTAAATGTTGCGTTAGTCAGATAAGGAGAGATATCTCCCAATACACAGTGTTCACGAGCACTTGGCTCCAAGAGTAACAATTTATGGCCTTCCAAAGGCAACCCTCAATATTACAGTAAACTTAGAAAAGAGCTTACATGTTCTTCAACATTTCTTACAGCCTGCTTAAGGCAACATTACTCAAAACCTTACAATCTCTGGCCTCTCTAGGCACAATTTACAGTTTAAAATTTTTACACAGGGGTATCTATTACCCAGCCTACTGTGGAAAAAGAACAGGTTAAATTAATGGCCAGAACACAAAATGAATGTAGGCGTACACATGCGCTCCTAGCAAATTTAGTATAAAACCCTAATTGGGCTCTCAGCCTGATGATACAGGGGCTAATCCCAAGCTACTGAGGTGACTCGAAAGAAGGTTAATTTAATGCTTTACAGAAAAGAGAAATGGTTACAAATCGTAATGATAAATTGAAGGGGAACTCGAGAGGGTAACACACTCTCTATTCCCGATTTACAATTAAAGACTTTTATGAAGTTTACATTAGATAAGAAGGCTATTACATTTCAGAATGAGATGGTTACATAGTTAAAGATTAGAACCTTCCCCTCGGATAGGTTTGCGGAGACAGCTACAAAGATAGAAAATTGGTGACCATTACCTGGGCTGGTGTTCTGCCTACCGAAGAATGAGGCACCCCGCCTCCTGTCTTAACGCACACACTCAGAACTTCGACGATCAATGAGACAAGGTAGCCAGAAAAGCCTCAGCTTATATACCCGAGGGGATTGTTCGAGAGGATTCTGGATTAATCCGGACACACCCTCTCAATTTTATTGGCAGAATCAAAAGTTACACCCAAAATCCAACAAGAAGCCTGTGATAGGCTGAAAAATAATTCCAGAAAAATTTGATTGGCCAGACACCAAAGCTGGTGGGATGAGAAGAAAGTGTTGCAAACCTTGAAATATATATATTTTTAACAAATGAATGTTAATTTCCTAGGGAAAACCTATAAACACAAAATTTCTTTCAATAACAAATTCTACAACTTGCACCAGAGTGTGTGACCTCAATTTTTGTAGAGACATCTGTGGAGAAAAGTTCAAACTTCTTGATGTACACCAAAACAAAACAAAATAAATTCAATCAATTTAGGAAACTTAAAATGATAAACTTCTCAGTTATTCAGTAGTGACATCTTCTGATTAATGTCCCAACTTCATGCACTAGCTGTTTCACATTTTGTTTGCTAGATCGAGTTCTTTAAAGCACTTCTTTTGAATGTGCAGAGTTGAGGTGTCCACCCGGTATTATTATTATTATTATTATTATTATTATTATTATTATTATTATTATTATTATTATTATTATTATTATTATTATTATTAACTAGGTAAGTTTTGTGCTGTAATATAATAAGCAAGTATAGTACTGAATCTGAAAGGTAGATTATGCATAGGAAAGCAGTTCATAGAATGAAGACCAGATGGCAACAGCAAGCATTGAATGTTGTTGCTGCTGTCTTATCACTACACACTACCATACTACACAGATACAATAGGATCGATGACTCTAATGAGCCGTGAATCGGCTCAGTGTATCGATTCAGTAACCTGAACGAAATCAAATTAATCGATTCATAAAAATGAATCTAATATTCCATCACTACATTGCTGGCTGGTTGTGCACTAAATATGCCAGTATTGCCATGAAATCAAATAATGATTCTCCATGCTGGTGGAAATGAAAGCTGGGTGTCAGGCAGACTCTCTTTGCAAACACACAAACATTAGGCGCACTACTCAGGGTTGCGTTCCTGGGCATCAAAGCATTATCTCTTCTCTGCCGAACCACATGACATGTTGTCCCATTTTTCCCATATCAAACCACAATGTTTAAGTTAATAAATTTTATCCCACATTAACAGTCACCTCATAAGCCTGTGGCGTATCTAGGCCCAGGATGACCTCTATGATAACAGTGACGAAGGCCCAGACTCGTGGGTGGTGTTTTCCCAGTCTCAGGTTGAGTAGCATCTCAGTCAGGACAGGAATGGTGTCTTGCGATGCTTTTTGCAGCATGTAGGGGCTTCCTTGCTGGCTGTCCCTCGGTGATATCCTTGATATCTTTGCCTGAAGTCTGGCCTGGTGATGATTAATGTCACCGCCATGTCTATTGTGACCCAGCACGTCCTGTTGCTGGTCTCATAATCTCCACATAGGTGGTACCCGGTTGGAGGCTGTGTAATACCTCTGTTGCATGCCCATGTAGCCCGGCGATACGTTGTACAGCTTTCTCTTCCAACAATTAGTTGTTACGTATTTAAGACGGTCTCGAACTGGGTCCGGAAGTTCCTCCAGAAAGTGGTCCTGTTGTAGCGTAGGGGTTTCACCTTTGCAGCGCTGAAGCTGCCATCGCTGCTGGTGGATTTAATAAGAGTCTCCATAGCCATCATTCTGGTGTTCAGGGCATTCATTTCCTCCCTCAGGCCTCGATTGCCTGATTCCACAACCTGCTGCATTGCCTTAAATTACTTCTCCTCCAGTTCATGAATTTCCTGCATAATGTCTCTATAACTGCATCTCAATAGAGTGCAACTCTTCTTCTAACTGTCCATCATTTACTTCACTTAATTCTAATTTCAGTTCACACCTGATTTCATCCTGATTTATTTTTAATTCCCTCTTAAGTTCATTTTTAAGTTGGTCCTGTCTGAATTTGAATTCACTTATGATCTTACTTCCTTGACTTGAGGAAAGGAACGTTAAGGACGACGCAAACACCCAGTCCCCAGGCCAGGGATATTAATCGTTTACAATTAAAAAACCCTGAGCCAGCATACGCACCTGGAGCTCAGTCTCCTCAGATGTAAATTTGTGGAGCAAACATGCTCTTTTAATAGTGTACCTGTTCAGAGCTATAATCTCCATACAGACCAATTCGATCCTAATTAGCTTTGAGTTTTTTCTTAAGTTCAGTGCTAAGTTCGCATATCTTATTGAGAATAGCCTGGATGATCTTAGTCTCCATTTTACTACTAATTAAACATTTTTACCGACTATGAAGTACACTATAAGCCAATCTCGCTTCCGACACCAGTAGTAAGTGTTGGTGGGGTTGGTAGATAAAAATTCATAACTAGCAGCACTTAAAAAAACAACAAAAAAAAAAAACTATTTGTGTCTCAGGCCAGGAGTCTCATAATAACCAGGTGAGAGTTGGTATTTTCGACCTTGATCTAACTGAATTTCACAGAAAACAGGAAATTGTTGCTGTTGGATGTTGTTACAGTCGTCATCATTATTAGTACTGTCACTCAGATGGTCATTAACACTTGTCACGGTTTACACTCGGACAACAAGCGTGTGGTCGGGTGTTTACTGAAAAATCACTGTTATCAGTCCCAATAACACTATCACTTTCTCCTGCCTCACTTGTTGGAGGAATTAATTCCTCATTCGAGCCTTCAACATTCTCTTCTTCACTTAAATTATTAAGATATACAGCCAGTTCGTCATCGTCAACAAAATCACTTCTCCTGCTAGTCGCCATTTTACTCACACACATGGAGATTATATGTCGTAGATGAACACCTACTTCAGAAATTCCCTGGATGAAAACGAATGAATTTACACACTATCCAGCCACGTAGTTAAAATCTACGGCCCAAGTTGTACTAACTCGTATAGAAAAGCACGCTATCCAAACAACGATATATCATGGTTGGCACTTTACGTGTATGTACAGAACTATATATTGTTGTTTTGTCACTTCTTGCACCATATGTTATGAACCTAAGTGTAATTGTAATTGCGGAAGTGTAAAGTGTCGAACGTGAGGAAAGGAACGTTAAGGACGACGCAAACACCCAGTCCCCAGGCCAGGGATATTAATCGTTTACAATTAAAAAACCCTGAGCCAGCATATGCACCTGGAGCTCAGTCTCCTCAGATGTAAATTTGTGGAGCAAACATGCTCTTTTAATAGTGTACCTGTTCAGAGCTATAATCTCCATACAGACCATGAAGACCCTTGGAGGGGTGGAAGATAAAGGCTTCCATAACCTCGGCACTTGATGGGGTAGAGTGTTAGCTATATGCCCGGCCACCTTTGCCCCCAGGAATTAACCTGGTACTCATTTTTAGTGTAGGCTGAGTGGACCTCTGGGCCATGTGCACCTCCATAAGTGGAATATGACTTCCTGGTGGGGATTCGAACCCACGTCCTTCTGGCGAACTGAGCATGCCTTTACCGCCTCAGCTAGGCAGCCCCTCAGAGCTATAATGCTCACACCTTATATGTTATCTTGTTATTGTACCTTGTTTTTGGACTTATAGTTCGCTGTTGTTATAAGAGCTGACGGACTCATTCGTTGTTGTTTGTTCCAAATCTCAAATTTTAAAATTAAAAAAAAAAGGAAAGAAGTAAATTTCAAAATTTAGTGATTTAACTCATGCTCTGGTCATTTCCCTCTTTGCCCATTCAACCTGGCACCTTCTTACACCTCTCTGTTCCATGATATTTCCATAATAATAATAATAATAATAATAATAATAATAATAATAATAATAATAATAATAATAGTGTTAAGGGTTAATATCACTCTTGGTTAATGTCCAGGTCTCAGCACAATACAACGCAACAGACCAAACACAAGATTTCATTATTCTTTTACATAAGGTGAGGGACATTGTTTTCTGTTATCTCTGAAGGTTTGCTTTGCTATTGCTATTCATATTTTTATTTCAGTGTGACGGTGAAGGATTTCTGTTTTGATCTGGCTAAGCTATTTGAACTGTGTAACTAAGGCATCATGTGTGGACAAATCTCTGTGGAAACCAAACTGAGTGTTGCCAGGGTTCTGCTCAATGTAACTCTCTATTCTGCATTTTATTATATGGAGAAGTATTATTATCTTGGATGTGTAGGTGATTAAACTTATCATCCTATAGTCATTATAACCAGTAGGAGTTTTCTTGAAGAGTAAAAGTCCTCTGGCTTTGTTTCAATCTACTGGAAGTATACGAGTATGAAGTAGTTGAAATATACACCTTGACATGGTCTGTTCTGTGTTCCACAAACACACAGCAGTATCTTCAAACCAGAACTAAGAACTTGCATAAAGTACCAAGTGTTTCAACTCAAGGTGTATATAATTTATCATTAAGTTTTATTTCAACTGGTTCACATGTTTTCAAGTTGATTGCAACAAGACCGACAAGTCTGTTCCATGTTCTACAAACACACGACAGTATATTTTTAACCCAGATTCGGAGACCTAATTAGTCATTATGTTTTATGACAACCTACTGATATGTTTTTAGGCAATTGCCATTGTGTGAATAATTTTTTCATGATGTCAACCTTTTGAGATGTATGTAGGCAATCCTTATAATGATTGTTATCAGATTCTTTGATTTAATCATCTACAAGAACTGATGATGACTCCCTCGAAACTGGTCTTCGCTTAATAAATTCAAAATATTTTACATTGTGTTGAATGGTGGAACATCCCTCAAACTCTGTTATATTACAGGTAAACTGACTCACGAGCATCAGAAATGAACTCAGTCGATGAAGCTATGCATATAAACCGGCATTAATGGCGTGGTCATGTGAGCATGATTAGATTATGTAGGAGAAATTTCACGACTCTCCCCATCAGGTTGCATGGCACACTGGCTCGGAACCCCTGCGTTACCCAACTTGACAGGGAATTGTTTAAAGGGAGTGGGAGATTAAGGACTTGAATGAATGGCACCTGTGTATTGGTAAGATAAGTACCAACTGGGCTAACAGAGGCCATCTTAATTTGATAATGTAAGACCTAAATGGTTATGAATTGACAAGGGGAACTCATTTCTTAATACCAGGAGTAAATAAACTATTGTCAGAATTTTAGGTGGTCGTTATGGCTGTGTAACCAACCTTATATGTCTGTTTTCTCGATCAGCTCGTAAACAAACTCTGAAAGTTTGTATTATATGCAGCAAATTGTTGTTTCCTTATCCTGTCACTTGACAACACCACATGTTGATCTCTGGTTACAGATGGCAGCTCCTGTGCTCCTGCAGATTGTGAAGTGAATTCAGTAGTTACAGTTCATTGTGAGTTTTGGTAACAATATGGATGTGTTCCTTCATCTGACAACAATATTCAGTGGAACAAATGTATTTTGAGTGATGGGATGCCTGTGTAAAGGGAAGAATCTGGGGTAACCTTGAGCATCAGATGAGACAGGTGAATGTGTCAGGACACTCTTTGTTCACAATTCCAACAAATCTTTGTGATGGGCAAGTCACGAACTAGCACTGCCGACGATGACAGTGTGGAAAGTGTTATGAAAGTGAATAAAAGGTTGACTGTACAGTCTTCAGCTGTTACAGGCCTTAAAGCAGATCATGAATCACATGCAAAGTTCTGCACAGAAATGCAGTAGGTAATGGAAAGTGATGAAGGATTCCTTAATTGTGTAATCTTCAGTGATGAATAGACATTTCACCTCAGTTGTGTAGTTAAAGGCCCCTTCTATATCTAGGAATACAACCATAGCAATTTGTTGCTGATCCAAGGCACTCTCCAGCCTATCTATCTAACACTTGTACTTGGGTGCTGGAGAATCCACACACAAGTGTTGAACATGACAGTAATTCCTCAAAAGTTACTGTTTTCTGTGTATTACCCAAACAGTAGGTTTGTGGGTCATTCTTTTCTTCTTTTCAGGACACAGTAACTGTATAACTGAATGTGCTTCATAATAATGATTCTCCCCTCAAAAACAGGCAGAACTTCCCTTCAGTGGGCAACAAGACGGTGCACCCCACTCAGTTTTCTCACCACACGTGTATATTGTTGAAGTTTTTTCCGATTTTTGAATCTCGTCGTGGTCCAGATGGTAAGACTTTTCCTTCAATGGCCTGCAAAGAGCCTGACCCCTTTCCATGTGATTCCTTTTTGTGAGTGAGGGTATGTTGAGGAACACGTGTATGTGCCAGCTTACCTGAATTGATATTTAAGAGTCCCTGCTGCTGTTGCGTCCATTACCCCAGACATGTTGACTGGAGTGTTGGAAGAGCTTGACTTGAATAAGGCACGAAGTTTGTCCTCGCACATTCAGCTGTCTTTCTGATGTTCAAGTTTGCCCCAGACTCTTTCCTTTATGCAGGCATCCCATCATTCAAAATTGTTTATCCCATCGAATATTCTTGTGAGATAGAGGATTACATCTGTATTGTTGCCATAACTTACTTTGAAGAGTTAGACGTATGTCATGTGGCTACCTGTTCTCACATTCAGCCCATGTATAGATTATTATTGTATACCATTACTAAGATAAATTATTCTCTTGTAAAACTCCAATTTTCTTATGTGTGCATTCTCGACATGCATAGATTTTTTGATCTGTAAACCATTCCTTCGGTGTATGGCGTATTCTTGCAGTGAAAGAGATTGGAGATACCAGAAGTTGTAAAAAATTTGCCATCTTATCACTTTGAACTCCTCAAATAAATTTTGCCTTTATGTACCAAAATTTGAATCTTGGATAGAGTCTAGCCATTCAGCCTTCAAGGAAGTAAGGTCATTTTCTACTGTTCTCTGGTTCTGTGATTTATTTTACGTAATATGAGAAAAAATTAAAATTCAGTTTTCTCATTTCATAACCTCATGCTTGTGAAGTAATGAAAATTCATCACTCTGAAGACTTTTGTTTTTGTTTTTGCCAGGCTGAGTTGCTCAATTAAGGCACTGGTTTTCTAAGCTCCAGTAGACAGATTCGATCCTGGCTCAGTCTGGTGGTATTTGAAGGTGCTCAAATATATCAGCTCCATGTTTGTAGTTTCAGTGGCACGAAAAGAACTCATACGCAACAAAATTCTGGCACCTTGGCATCTCCGAAAATTGCGAAAGAGTTAGTGGGACTTAAAATTAGTAACATTATTATTATTATTATTATTATTATTGTTGTTGTTGTTGTTGTTGTTGTTGTTGTTGTTACGGGGATACCCGTGGAGCACCAAGATGTTAAAGAAGGTGCCGGTGTGAATGGGTCTATCTACCGTATCAGGAATTGAATTAAAATTGTAAAAGGTTATATTTTTCTTTTAGATCTTCAAACTTAACAATCATTTAATTGAGTGAACACAATAATATATCAGGTGCAATGACAAACTAGAAACAAGACAAGAAAGATCCAAATTTTAGTGATTTGTACAAATCCTGGGCTTCAAGCCCCCTTGCTTCACAATTTCTGAGCTCCTAGCTCAAATTTTGCAAAGAGCACAAATTTATTCAAGTGCAGAAATCCCCTAATTCAAAGAGCACTTGCTTCTCCAATTACAATATCTGGCCTTCCAGAGGCACTCGATACAATTACAAAACTTGAAAAAGAGCTAACAGGCTCTCCGGTTTCCAAGCCTACTCAAGGCAACACCAACTTACAATTACTGGCCTCTCAAGGCATAACTTACAATTGAAAATTATTTATACAGCGGTATTTAATACCCAACCTACGGGGCCTGCATGGAAAAGAACAGGTTAAATAACTGGCCCAAACACAAGGAGAATGGAGGCACCCTGTGCTCCAAGATAATGGAACACTTAGAAACCTAAAGGGCTCTATGCTGATGAAACAGGGGCTATTCCCAAACTACTGAGGTGACTCGTATAGATATTAGTTTACCACATTACAGAATGAAAAACAGTTATAAAACGTAGTCACCTCAAACCAAGATGAAGGGGAGCTCGAGAGGGTAATTCACTCTCTATCCCCAGTTTACAGTTAAAGATTTTATGAAGGTTTTACATTAGCCAGAAGAAAGTTACATTTTAGAAAAGCTTGTAACATAACTAAAGAGTCGGACCTTTTCCTCGGGTTAAAAACACACGCACACGTCGATCAATTGGCCAAGAAACGTGAAAATCCGCAGTTTATAAACCCTCAGAGAAGGTTCGAGATCATTCAAGACTAAACTAGCCACCCCCTCTCAATTTTAATGGATGAATTCAAAGTAACACTCAGAATCGAACAAGAAGCCTGTGATAGGTTGAAAATTAATTACAGAAATTCTTGATTGGCTAAATTCAAAACTGGCGGAAAGAAAAGATAAATATTGCCAACCCAAAAATGAATGAACGGAATTTAGTAAAGATACAACTTATGAATACAAAGTTTCTTCAAAAAAGTTCCTTCACTTCGCACCAGGGAGCATGATCAAAGTTTGTTAGTAGTGACGTCTATGAGAGTATGTTGAAACTTCTTGGTGAATGGAAAACAAGAACAAGTAGAAATTCGCACAGTTCACAGTAACAAATTTTAGTGGTGCCATCTTCAGAGAAAATTTATAAGTTGTTCCAGTTTCAAGTCGGTTTCTCCTGTAGAGGAGTACTTTAAGGTGCAAGATTTAAATGTGTGGCGTAGAAGTGTACCCCCGGTACAATTATTATTATTATTATTATTATTATTATTATTATTATTATTATTATTATTATGGAAATATCATGGAACAGAGAGGTGTAAGAATGTGCCGGGGTGAATGGGCGAAGAGGGAAATGACCAGAGCACGAGTTAAATCACTACATTTTGAAATTTTATTTTGTTCCTTTTTTTTTTTTTTTGAAAAATTTTAAAATTTGACATTTAGAAGAAACAACAATGAAGGAGCTCGTCAGCTCTTATAACAACAGCGGACTATAAGTTCAAAAATTGGGTACAATAACAAGATAATATATAAGGTGTGACCATTATAGCTCTGAGGGGCTGGCTAGCCAAGGCGGTAAAGGCGTGCTCAGTTCGCCAGAAGTACGTGGGTTCAAATCCCTGCCAAGAAGTCATAAAATTTAAGAAACAAAATTTCCACTTCCGGAGGTGCACATGGCCCTGAGCTTCACTCAGCTTACACTAAAAATGAGTACCAGGTTAATTCCTGGGGGCACAGGCGGCCGGGCATATAGCTAACCACTCGGCCCCATCAAGTGCTGAGGTTACGGATAGTGGAAGCCTTTACCTTCCACCCCTCCAAGGGCCTTCGTGGCCTGTATGGAGATTATAGCTCTGAACAGGTACACTATTAAAAGAGCATGTTTGCTCTACTAATTTACATCCAAGGAGACTGAGCTCCAGGTGCAACAAGGTGCCTCTCAGAGGCACAAACTTCTTACAAAATTATGCCTGATAAACTTCAAATACTGAGTTTACAGTCACTTCTCCTCAACAGTCTTTTATATGCTCATCTATCAATAATTAGTATTTAAACGGGGGCAGTGAGTGCCCATACTAAATGGCATTAATGTAAGAATAAAAGGTTTAACATGATCAGCCATGAACACAGGCTGGGAGGCAAAACACTTGCACTCCCTTTAGAAAAACTCTTAAAACCCTAAATGGGTTTACGGCCCAAAGTTGCAGAGGCTACGCCTATACTAGAGAAGGGTGATTAAGCAAGGAATATTAAATGCTGAAAGAGTGTTAAGAATTTAGAGTTTTAGAAAATTTTAAGTCACCTCATACCAATTACAGTAAAATGAAAATGTTAAAGGTTCACCTTTTGAATACCATGAGTGTTTATTGATGTGAATATATATCACATAACATTTAGAGAGAAGGTTGGTACTAGTTTCGACGCTCATTGCGCGTCATCATCAGCCAACAAATCAATTGGGCAAAATGCAACTTATCGAATATCAATATATAATACATGATAGCACCTACAAGACAAATGTTAAACTATGACTAGTTGAAATATAAAACACATGACAGCAAATACAAGGATTAATGTTGAAAGCTAAATTGTCAAAAGTTAAAACAATGAAAGCAAAACAGAGAAGGTAACAATAGTTAGGGTATGATACACAAGAAAGTAGTCCAGGTTGAGGTTTGTAGAGCATAAGGTGTATCTATATACAACACTTAAATGCACCTACCAAGTTGAATGGAAATCAACAGAGGGAGATCACTCTTTGTCCCTAGAAGGCATGCAGTTCAACGGGACAGAGAAGGTGTACCCCGGTACAATTGTTGTTATTATTGTTGTTGTTGCTGTTGTTGTTATATGTTTTTCCAATTGACACCATATATATTCTTACGGAACTCTGCTCTAGAAAAGAATGCCAATTCTATTACTAAATGGCAGGAAAATGAACCTAACTTTGGGACGTCTATGAGATCCTTTAATGCACTTTTTATACTCTGTTTCAGTCAAATTAATACTATATATTTGTAATAATAATAATAGTTTTTTGAATTATAGGATTCTCGCTCGCAGGATGGGAGGCCGCGAAACTTAGGGCGGGGCGTGTCAAAACCCAAGAAGAATACAGTGGCCTCTTTGCTTGCTCAAAGCCGTGCGTTGGGCATCAAACCGTCTCCTTCTCTAGAAGTTGCTATCAATCACCAACAAGTGTCTCTTGGAAAGTCAAATATGGGATCGTTGCTGGCTGGCTGTGCAGGTAAGGAAAACAAATTAGTCTTAATTTTCATTAACCATCTTAGTGTCAGTTAAGAATTTTTTAATATAGTCATGTTTGCTTTGGTATGATGAACAACTTGCCTGGCTTAAGAGTTGGTAACATCTTTCATTCACTGTAATTGATTTTTGTTAAGATCTCCCTGTCCTTTCCTAGTGTGCTGTTGACTTTTTGGGGGTTAATGCTAAGGCCAGAAGATTAGGTATTATAAGTCTTAAAATAGGCAATCCAGGAAATATTTTATATGTATGATCTTCTACATGTATATAAATGGATGTACAGGTGTGTATGTTCCAGTATAGCTCTGAAACACATGGAGCAATTTCAACCAAACTTGGCACACGTGTAGCTTACTATCTTGCAGGGGAGAGGGAAGGAATGCTGTGGGAATAAGACACCCCTAGGGGTGGGAAAGGGGATGACATTTAAAAAGTAATAAAAAACAACCTATATTAGTCTTGAATCCATAGTTTTTGGGGTCACCGAGATGTATAGTAACACTCCGAATGCTGTTTAAATTCATGTTCCTCCCATCAGAATGGGGGCCGAGAAGGAGTGAAAAAGGAAATGCCCAAAATGACCAAGATAGTGAATATAGTATGTAGTTATGTGTATGTTCCAGCATAGGTCTCAATACATTTGGTACACATATAATACTATCTGGAAAAAAAGTACTATGGAGGATCGACATTTTTAAGTCTCAGGGTGGGAGGGTGTGACATTAACCCTTTGAACAGTGAGTTTTTCAGTTGCTTCTGACCTGTCCATAGTGAGTTCTTGCGTGAAATAAAATAGTGGATAAAACCATCCTTTTTTTTTTACATCATTTTAATAAAATTTAAAATGTTACTGCCTAATTTGTTGGTCTCTCATTGTTTTTAAGGGGGTGTACAATTATTGTACCATGTCACAACTATGTCATTCAATAAATAAGGCAGTAACATATAAAATTTTATTATTATTCATGAATATGATGTACAAAATAAATAATGAAGAAAATTTCTATGAGCGGGTCCATCTTTCGTGGGGTTCTTTGGAGAAACAAACAACTATCGTTAATAGGAAGCAGCTCTAGAATAAAAACAAATTTTGTTCCAGGGCCAGTCGTCTAAAGGAAAGCAGCCAAGAAAATATAAGAATAACTATATCCAAAAGTTTTTTGTCCCCCTCTGCACTCACTGTGCCTGTACAGATTGCCATACATACTTCAGGTGCATGACAGATGGCAGTACAAGTTAGAAAAGGAAGAATAGGACTTATTCAAAGTAAAAATAAACGCAGAATGAAGTTCCACCATATATCCGATAGATGCCAGAGAAGTTGGAGCTAATTTTAAAGCTGGCACATTGTGCCAGTACTATTCTGGAACAAAGTTCAAAACACATGTACATCCGTATTGCATTAGGCCAGGTCATCAGATGACAT